>NW_024412426.1:456297-536109 GCF_014898765.1 Herpailurus yagouaroundi
CCCCCCCCCCGCCCCTGCCCCCGCCCGCCGGGACTGCCTCCTCTTCCTCCAGCTGTCAACAAAGGAGAATCAGGTTTGGCGCGGGAGGCCTCCAGGCTGCCCGCCCTGTGCCCAGCTCAGCCCGGACCCGCCGGCCACCTTAAGTGGCCAAGGGGGCAAGGAAAATCTGCCAGGGCTTGGGGATTCGGGTGGAGGCCTTGAGAGCTCAGGTGGTTTAGCTCCGGGTGCGAGGAGCTCAGGACTCAAGCAGAGTAGGTGAGGGCAGTGAGGATGTTCGTCCCCCCCCCCCCCCCCCCATCACCCGGCACCCCCCCCCCCCCCATCCTGCACACACACACACACCCCGCTTCTTCATCTTTAATATAAGTGAGGGGTGAGTGGGGAGGAAAGGGCCTTGGCTAATGAGGTTGAGAAGAAGGTCTCGGAATAGGTGGGAGCAAATTTCCTCTGCTGGTGAATTTCAAAAAGCCAACGAGCTGTCAAATGAGGTTTGAAGTTGTTGTTATTAATTATTATTTTCATAATGCAAAGATGAGCCTTGCTCTGAAGCGCGAGCTTCCAGCTCTGTTAGGGATCCTGGGCATCTGGCATGCGTGGGTGGGGGGCGGGGGTTGGGGACGGACCAGAGAGGCGCTTTCCAGATTCAGGCTCTGGGAGCTTGCCTGGTAGGGGAATCAGAGAGGTGGAGGTAAGATAACTTATTTTAATAACCTAAGGTGAGAGGTTTCTGGATTCCGGATGGCAATGCCTCGGTGCTTTTATGACTATTGATTCCGTGCCATATAGTCTCAGTAAGTCTGCAGGGCCTGGACTCTGCTTTCCAAAAGAGGCCTGCAAGCTGGACCCCAGTGAGTTCGCAGGATCTGCGTAGTCCCTGCTCCTCATTAGAGCACACTCGAGTTTACTCAACATGTTCAAGTATTCTGATAAGCTCCATCTACTGCCCTCTCGTGGCCACAGTCCTCAGTGGTATAAATAGGGGGAAAAAAAAAAAATCACTCCCGGAAACCCTGGAGGGAAATCGCTTGAAATTCTCAGAGCAGGAGCTTAGAAAAAGGGGTTGGTGGTGGTTAGAAATTTAGACTCACAGGTGGTCGTGCAAATCGTCCATTCAACACAGTATAGGGTGTGGGTGCAGGAGTATTTAGACATTACTTCATCTACAGAAATTAGCTAATGCTTCAAAAGTTCTTTCACCGTTGTAATTAGCTGAAATTTGTGTCCCTGTGACTTTCACCAGTGTCTCCTGGTTGTGTCCTGGGGAGCCACCCAGAATCTGTCTAAGCTGTTTTCCCTGATCCATACCTGCTTTTTTCTTTGAACTTCTTTAGCATTTATTGTTGGCACCCCTCCAGGCAATTATCATAAGTTACCCTGTATTATTATTTATTTCTCTTTATAAGTAGATCTTGTCTCCCCATCCAGATAGTCTGGTCTACCCTCTTATCTCTGAGCAGACTGTATGTAAACCACAATTTAGTAAAGAATATGAATTGAAGAAGATGGTGGAAGATTTTGGAGCAACATTTCTCCCATTTGTTGCATACATGGAACATCAGTCTGGCCACTACACCCAAGAGAGCCAGAGGTAGGGTTGAAAATATCCAGCTGATAAAGCTTGAGGCTGAAAATTAGGACCTTCTGGTTTTAAATCAAATGCTGTGTGACCCTGGAAGGGGGGGGGGTCACATCTCTTCCCCAGGCTTCAATTTAATCACATCTTGGGAAGATTAATATACAATTGAAATAATTGTTTAATACCATCTCCCCCATCCACAGTCCAGAAATAAATCCTAGAATGAAGAGTAAGAAAGAATAGAATGAAACAGACCCCTCCACTCACTCTATCCTTCATCCTTAGTCTCCCCTATGCTTCCCAAATGAAGACAGAGGAAGACAGAAGGAAGAGAGAGAGAAGACAGGTAGGAGAACACAGCGGGGGCAGCGTGACACAACGTCACCAAGGTTCCTCATTGTCACTGGACTTGGTCTAAGATCTGAGTCCTGTGAGGTGATGGGAGTACTCGTGGTCAGCACAACAGAAGAACGCTAACCCGGTCCACTGGGCGGTGCCCTGGATGAAGCATACTTAACACTTCTGGGCCTCAGTATGTCCACCTGTAAGATGGGAATTTCTACCTTCAATCTTCAGATATTTGGTGGACTTAAAATAGATCCATGTAAAAGTGCCGGAAGAATTCATCGTATCATTAAAATGGAAAGATTTGTTCATATTTTTAGTCCCAATAGGCTAGAACAAATATGGGTCTTATTAGTGAAGCACGTAATTATGACAATATATCTTGGGAATTAAAAAAAGAACAACGCGAGTTCAAGTTTGCATTTAAGTATAACGCCCCATGCGGCAATGACAATATACATGAGCCTTTGGTCTTTAAAGGTGCTCCAGTAAGCACATCCCTTTGATTGCTGGGTATTCATTCATACATTCTACAAATATTATTTGTCAACAGTAAGTTTATGAGATTTCTTCCTTTAACGGAATTGTATACCGTACACGATGATCTCTTCCACACGTATTTTTTTTTTTTTTTTAAGAAATCGTGCTAATAATCGTGCTAATAGGTTCCATACCCTCAGATCTGTGTCTTTCAGGAACTCAAGTTTCCTGATATCTATCTGGCCCTTAATGTCTTCTTCCTCATCCTGTCCAGCTGATGTCAAACCCATAGCCCTTGGGGACTCGCAGAGCCTTTGCCAATGCCTTGTGGTCCACCCTTACTTCCACAAGGACAGATAGTCACAGCCTAGCACAGTTCCGGGCAAGTAGTGGGTGCTTAATAAATACTTACCAAATGAATGGATGAATCGATGGATGGATGGATGGGCACCTGTTGGTCTTACGCCAAATCGTCATCTTTAGAAAATCCTTATAAGCTCAACAGGGTTCTCCTCCACCCTGACCCACCCACCCCTGCCATGGCCACAGTGCTCCTGGAAACTCACCCCTACAAAGTCATCTGTGGCTGCTGCATTATCATTCCAGGCCCTAGGACTCTTCTTCTCTTGTCACTAGATGGGTGACTTGGGGAGGAGGATCAGATAAGTGGTAAAGGACCGGGCAACAGCATTCTAGAAATGGAGCTGAGTTTTCTCTGGGAGAAGTGAGTCAGTCTTTCTCCTGCAGAGGGCAAGTCTGGCTGAGCAGGCCTCCTCAGGCCCTTGAAGGCGGGCCGCCGACTTTGGGGAGAATGAACCCAAATGGGCCACCAGCCGATCCCCAGAGGGAGTCCTGTCTCTGCCGCAGCACCAGCTCCAGCCCCACAAATAGATGCCAGCGCGGTAGCCCCTCGAATCACGGGAGGTATTTTTGGTGCTGGAAGCCAGCCACACTTTGGCAGGCTTTCAGCATGAAGTCGGCTCCCTTTCAGAGGTGGGAGGGGGGTGGCAAGCCATCAGCGTTTTGCATGGGAACGCTGCCCGCCAGTGTGTGTGCGCGCATATATTTAGGGTGCCTTGAGTGTGATGGGGGCTGGGCCTGGGACGCTGCGTGACCGGAGGACCTGTGGTCAGAGGTCAGGGGCTCATGCTTGCCAACGGGTGACACTTGGGCGGTGCGTGGTCTGTAGTCAGGGTTGCACGTAGCTCCCAAAGTTGAGGTCCCCGATGCCGCCACCAACTCGAGCTGTCTCTACTCCAGCATCATCTTTCACCTGCCCTGACCCTGAGACTTCCCATTTCAAGGCAGGGACACGCTTCCCTTGTGGGGGGGCTGCTCTGTCTCCCACGCTGTGCTTCACCTTCGCTCGGCAGACGCTGTGGGGCAGCCACAGCGCAGAAGCAGCAGCCTCCTCTGCCCCCCACATTGTTGGGAACAAAGGGATTGGTCTGACGGGCCAAACCAGAGTGTGTGGGCCAAGTCCGTGAATGGAGGAGAGGCCGCCGGGGTGCCAGAGTGCTGAGCCCCGGGCTGGGCGGTGGGGACATGGGCCCAGGACGCAGCAGCAGGGCACCTGCTCCGGGATCCTCAGTACCATTCATAAAGATGTCACCCCCCTCTCGCCTCCCCTCTCATCTCTTCACAAATCCTGCTTTCCTGTGTACTTTAAACAGTAGCGAGCCTGTTAAGGCTCCAGATCAAACAAGGCAGGATTTCACTCTTTCTCTCGCTAAACCTCGCACAAGCTGAGCTTATGTCCTGTATACCTCGCCCTCTTTGCCTAAGCCCCCTCCCCACCCCCACGCATCGAGTATGCTGCCCTGAGAGGAGAATATTCTCTGTGAGGCCCAACCAATCGCAGCCTACACCTACCTAATGATTCCCTGGAACAATCTGCAAGAATCCTGCGAATGGGCAAGGTAAGGGGTCAGGGCAGGAGTGTGGACCGCTGCTGGGCATCGAACGCGGAGGGTGAGGGCTGGGTGAGGTCCCCTGCTCATGACTTTGGCTGCTGCTCTGCGCCTGGCACTGAGAGTCTGACAAAGGGCCTTCCTCCTCTATTCTTTCTAAGAGATTCCAAAAAGAGGAGATACCGTCGATTGGGTCACATAATCCCTGGCGAAGCGTCTCGGTGCCTCCCTTTCCTCATCTAGAAAGTGGAAACAGTATCCCGTGCCTGGTCTCCTCTGCTTCACAAGAATCAAATAAGATACTGGCTGTGAATCCGAGAGAGTCACGCAAGCATATGGGGACGTTGTCTTAAAATCTAGAAGCTTCTTCCAGAGCCAAGCTTACTTCTCCACTGCTGTTAACTGTAGTTCATTCTCTTGTTTGGTTTTCCAGGGAAAAGAACTGGGCTCCTTAGAAGTACCCTTTTGCTTACGGGGTGGCTGCATCGTCTCCCTATCACTTCGGGGCTCTTTCCCTCCCGCGTCTCTGCTGGGAAATGCTACAGATCAAAAGAGACTCTCCCACTTACCTTCCCCCACGGAGTCACAAGACACACCCACATTGGAGTTGGCACTCACTGCCGGGCAGTGCACACACACCCACACCTTCCAGGCGGGCAGAGAAGAGCGGGAGTGGCCAGGGTGCCCCCGTGAACACTCCTCTACTGTGTAGGAATTAGAATGGCATGGACCCTGGTGGCCCGAGATGTATTACAAAGGTACGTTTTGGGGGGGGGTCCTTCCCTGCTTGCTAGCCAGGAAGTCCCGCAGTGCCCTCCCTGGCTTCGGTGGCCCAGGATGGTTCAGGTGCCAGTCGCTCTCAGAGCTTCGGCTGGAACTGAGCTGGCCAGGCTCTCTGAGGGATTCAGTCTGATGGCGGCGGGCACGCCCGGGGCCGTGGGAGTGAGGCCGGATGAAGCCAGCGCAGTTGGTCCCTTTGAGATCCGAAACTCTCAGAACCGATAGCAAGTGATCATTTCACTCAGGTTTCTTTATTTAGATTAAATGATACCTTCCCTTGTTGCTTACGGTCACCCAAGTAGAATGGGAAGGGCCGGCTTGGGCGGGTGCCCGCCCTGTTCCCACCACAGTGCTTGGCAGAACACCCACGTGCGGCCTCATCCTCACAAATCTTTCCAGGTGAGTACTATCGGCCCATTTTACAGATGCAGAACCGGGCGACCTGCAAGTCAAGCCGCGGGTCCCGAGGCCACCCGGGTAGCACATGGTGTGATCAGAGCCTGAACCTCGGTTGGCCGGACACCCATCTTCTCCAGTTTTGTTGTCTGGCGAGGAGGCGAAGGTGACAAAGACATGAGAGTCCGTACCTCCAAGGCCGGGAAGTGGGAGCCGCCGGGCTTCTTTGCGCCCAACGCCCTGCCCACCAGGGGCTGGGAGTCCCTGCAGCGGAGGGGGGGGGCGGGGCTCCTGCAGTTTCACGCTGAGTCACAGAAAGCTTCAGCCCGACTGAGGGTCAGGAGTGTCATTGTCTCTTGCACAGGAGAGCATGTTGTGGCTGTTCTCGTGATTAGTATAAACAATCATACTAATGAGCTCAATTCTTCCCCCATGTTCCAGGGTGTGTGTGTTTCACAGTGAGAGCCGGCCCAGGGGAACCAAGTTGCCGGCACGTGCAAATCCCCGCTAGCTTCTGTCACCTCTGCCCTGCACAACACCACGTAGGTGGCCACGCCTGCCTTTCAAAGTAATGGGATAATCGGGTGCCACGGGTGTCGCCCCCACCCCTTAGAGAGGGCCTGCCAGACCGTCTTCGTGGGAACCCACAGGCAGCAGGGTGAGAAAAACACCGGTGTCTGCCTTCTCTTGATTGCACCTGTGCCCTACAAACCCCAACAGAATTGAACTTACATCTCTTCCTAATTAGGGGAGAAAGAAAGACAAGAATGATAGCAGAAGAATTTCTTCTCGCCTCTAGCGGCAGGCTCTTCAGGGACAGAACATTTTACTCTCCCTCCGTCTGCCCCCAGCCTCTGGCTTCTCTTTCCGGACTGGTATGTGGGGTCCCTAACATAGCGGCCAGCCCCGCCACGGGTCGGGAGCCCGGGTGTGCTAACGCTGGCCCTGGGGGCCTGTCTCTGGGTTGCTGTCAGGCAGGGCAGAGCAGCAGCTGGCGGGGGCAGTCTGGGAGGACTCAAGCCAGACATGCGGGGGGCTGCTCCAGGGCCCTGCAGGGGTGGGTAGGTGAGACCTCACCCGGAGAGGAGGCTGTCGGAGGGTCAGATGCGTTGCCCTGCTGCAAAAATAAAGAAACCCGCTGCTTAAGTGACTCCAATACCCTGCCAGCCAGGCGCAGATCCCAGTGCCTGCTTCAATGCCCGTAGATTTAGGACAGGGTGTGAACCATCGAGGTCTGAAAAGAAAAACCCAGAAGTGGCGCAAGCTCTTGGCCAGCATCCTCACCGACTTCACCAAACAGGGAACAGGCACTGGAATAAGACCCTTTAACGTTGCTTCCTGTCTTCCGAGTTTTGAATTCCTAGCAGGAAAGACCCACGCTTGTTATTACCCCTTTTGTGAAACAGCCTCTCGCCGGATGTCCCAGGTAGAGTGTGACATGGGAAGGAAAGAAGGCAAGAGCAATGCTCTGTGTCTATCTTTCTCTTCTGACTTTCCTCCTCCTTCCCTCTGGGGTCACAGCACGGTTTTTGGTTTGTATTTGTTTAGGCTTTCCGAAATGGCTTCTATTTACGAGATCTAAATGAAAAGACTGTTATTTCCAGCAAAAGCCAGAGGTTGGAGCCCCCTCCCTCGGGAGCCAGGAGATCTGGGTTCCGATCCTGCCTCTGCCATTCCCCCCACCTTGCGTGAGTCCCCTCCCTCTCTGGCCCCGGTGCCCCCCTCCGGAAGAAGCGAGAATTAGACCTCATGCTCTCCCCTCTCCTAGCACAGCTGTACTGTCACTCCACCTCTCTCCCTGGAGAAGAGAGGAAGGATGGGAACACACAGAAAGCCCCCTTGTAATGGCTAAGAAAGCCCAGTGCCCAAAACATTGACGAGGGAGTGCAATACAGGGACAGAGCTGAGAACTAGGGTTTTGCCTTTGAATTGCCTCGAGTGCGATGATTTCTCTCTCCGCCTGCCTTTGATAAACTCTTCTGTTCGAGGCTCTGGTGTTATGAATCTTCCCGAGTCACGGGTGGCTCCAGCCCCTTCGATCCACTCAGCTGACAATATTTTCCGATGTTTCAAAGGTGGAGAGTAGGGGAGGATCGGGTATCATATATTCACCTTCTCTCTTCTTCCCCCACCCCCCTGGAGCTCCAGCCTCCTGTCTTACCCACGGGATTCCTATTTTGCATGGTTCTGCAAAGTCCTGGCTTCAGGGCGAGTCCCCGCCCAGGCTGTCGCCTGGGGTGAGGGAGCCCCAGGTCCTGGCCTCCTGGAGAAGCTGAGAGCAGAAAGCCGCCTTAGGTTTCGCGGGGAACATCACCCCCCCCTGGTGGAGTGACGGGGAACTTTCCTGGCTTCCATAAAGCTGGGCAGCCTGGCGGAGGTACCTCGCTGCAGTTTTCAGTGTGGCTAACGATTATTACCCCGTATTAATCACGACAGGGGAAGACTTGCAGGCCGTTATTTTGAAATGATGGGCTCCAGTCAGTGACTACGTGTGACAGCAAAGGGGAAACATCAGCTCCGGGGAGCCCCCACGTAAATGGGGGGTTGAATGAAAGATCAGGAATAACAGAATGTACATTTAGTTCCATTTTCCTCCCTAAAAGGGCCCTGTCAGAGTAATTTCCCCTTCCGTGCACTATACCTTGCCATTATTTACAACATCTTGGGAGGATAAAACATAAAACAAAGCTGGACCCCCTCCTCATCGCCCATCCCCTCCCCCCTCCCCTCTCCCCCGTCCCCCCACCCCCACCCCCATCAATTGTGTCTCTTTCTGGAGTTTGGCAAACACAGCGACTTCCTCCTGCTGTGCTTTCAGTGGAGTTGAAATGAATGTGGCTCTAGTTATATTTTTTTCCCTTAATCATTCTTTTTCTTTTTTGCTGGAGAGCATTTTCACGAAGCACAATCACAGAGGAACAGAATGTCCTGATGTTTGGGTGAACAGCATGCATTTCTTTCCTTTTCTCTTCCCTTGAATAAAAATAACACCCATAACCATAATATCAGAGGATATGGAGGCCATCTTTCAAGGTTTTTCAGAGTCTTGCCCTACCCTCTGTGCACAACCTATTTCCAACTTCTCCTACCCACCTGCTGCAGGCATTCGGGTTCTCCGTCAGTTCCTTGAAATCGCTAAGCTCATTTTATGCCCTGAACTTCTGCCTGTGTTGTTGTCGCTGCAGTCTGGAATGTGTCATTCCCCTTCATGTTCCCCCAGCCATCCAATGCCTCAGCAATCTCCAGGACCTTCTCAAGACCCATCTCCTTTACAATCTCTTTGCCAACCTTTGCTAAGGGCACTTTATGCTCATACAAAGCATAAGAATTTGCAATCTTGTTCCTACGTTCTGAAAGCTTGGTATAGAAAAGCCACTTAATCAGTGTTTGCTGAATTTCTTCCCTAATGGATCTGCCTTTTTTTTTTTTTTTAACCCACTTTAGAGATGTTAAAGGTAACCTTATCTCAGAGAGGTTAAGTAATGCGTCAATCACATGTCTGGGGAGGGGCAGAGGAGATACTAGAACTCAGATGTTTTAATTCCGGGTCCTGGGTCCTTTCCTGTTCTGCTGTGCTGCATTTCTGTTGCAATCCTCTCTGATCTCTCCTGGTATGAATCTGTGTGCTTAACTTCAGCATTTGGTTTTTCTCATCGGATTGCAAATTCCTTCCGGGCAAGGAACGAGCTATATGTTTCTCTTGTGTCTTACCCTGGAGGTGAAAGTACTTTACCATCTGTAACCACTTCACCCCAAATTTTCTTCAGTCTGCCCAAAGCCAAACGTTGGAAGATCTTGGTTCTGATGCTGGGGTTTCCTGTGTACATGGATTGACAAACATCCTCATGGATGTTCCTCTATAAGGCTTACCCCAAGAACCATCCAGCACTGCCCCACTGACCTGGGACTTCACAGAGCATGATGACACAGGAAATGTCAGGAGGCCCAAGGTCTCCTCCTTTGAGGCATTGGAGATGCCCTTAGTTTCACTGTTACCTGTTCTACCATCAGGGATGGCCACCAACACTTCTAGCCTTATTTGTTGTAATGCTTATTTATTTTTGAGAGAGAGAGAGAGAGAGAGAGAGAGAGAGAGAGAGCATGAGTGAGGAAGGGGCAGAGAGAAAGGAAGACGCAGAATCTGAAGCAGGCTCCCGGCTCTGAGCTCCGAGCTGTCAGCACAGAGCCTGATGTTGGGCTCGAACTCACGGACCACGAGATCATGACCTGAGCTCAAGTCAGACACTTAACTGACTGAGCCACCCAGGCGCCCTTACCTCTAGCCTTATTTAAACAAAGTACCATCCTCTCTTCCTTCTTGACTGATGTGCTCAGGAAAAAACCTGATAGAAGACCATGCTAAATTACTTTGCAATTTCTATATCCACCTCATCCCAGGACTTGAGAATCACCTCTGTGTTTTTGATGAGTTTCAAACTCAAACTAAGGCTCACTTGTCTTACCGCAATAATATTTAACAGTTAATATCAATAATTAATATAGTAATATGTATCGCCAGTTACCCTGGGCAAAGTTTTCATGTACGTTAGAAGCAGGTAGATATATACCAAAAAGATTGCCGGGTTCAATTGCAGTTGCTAAGAGTATTGATTTCAGAGTGAGTTTGATTCCTGGCTGCTCTGGTACTGATTCCTCTGCGGTCTCAGCCAAATTACTTCTTGCTAACTTCGGTCTCCCCCAGTGGTAAAGCAGGAAAAGAATGTGAACATCATGGTGTCGTCATGAGCGTGAAACGAGAGTCTTGTAAACCACAGTGTCTGGCACAAGCAAAAGTGCTATTTACAGGGCAGTTACTCTGACAGCCCCTGTCTGTCACTCACTGGTGGCGTGGCCTTGGGGAAGTCAGGTGGCCTCTTTTTCCTCCTCTGCAAAGTGGGCAGCATTGCATCCTGATACGTTTTGGTCTTCAGAAGAACATAAAAAGAGAGGAGGTTGGGTAATTGTCCCTGCTTTCAAATGAAACACTGAGGTTTAGGAGATTAAGTGCCTTGCCCAAGGGGATGCAGCTGAGAAATGGAGAAGCCAGGATCAAAACCAGGTCTCCTGAGTCTAGCCCCATGCACTGTTCATGGCGTTGCCTGGGTTGTCCTTCAAGTCTCTGGATGGTTCTATTTCCTTTGAACATATTCCATCCTTACTTTTGGCCACGGTCTCCCACTGGTGTCTGCCTCTTAAGGGCACTGGCATTGCCTTAGAACGACCTGTCCTGGGTAACTCTGTCTAGGAGAACACAGTGACGTTGAGGCTGAGCCCACTGTGCTTTCTGACCCTATCTCCCCCTCCCTGCATCGCCCAGAGAGATTTTGCCTCTAATGGCATTAGTGTGTGTCGTCTGCGATGTTGATTGGATTATCTTAATTGTTTGGGAATGAATGGCGCTCCTGAGTCAGGAATCCCAGTTGACAGCCCTGGGGACCGGGGTCTGGTTCCCTTCCCCTAGAGCAAGCACAAAGTACGCCGTTGTCTCCCACTTTCATGGACGAGGAGGAGGAGTAGGAAGGGAGCGGCTGTGCAAGAGAATTTCGTAGCATGACAAAACCGTACCCTTTCCTGGGGAGAGGCGAGTCCAGTTGGCGCTTTCTGTACGGGACCACGGTGGCTTTCACGCTTCCCCACCTGTCATCTGCAGCCATGCTTCCTTCTCTCTTATGATCAGACCACATGGCAATCAGTCCAGAGTGATGCTGCCTTATCACCTCCCAACAAAGAAACCCTCACAAATTTTGGACCATAGCTATTGCAGTGGAAAGAGACCCTCCGGGCCATTTGGTCTTACCCTGTGTTAATTTCCTGAGATTTTTCAGAACAAACAACCAGGAGCTGGGTGACTGAAAACAACAATTTCTTCTCTCACAGCGCTGGAGGCTAAAAGTTGGAAATCTGGGGTCGGCAGAGCCCTGCTCTGTCTGAAGTCTCCCGGGAAGAAGATTCCCTTGCTTCTGCCGTCTCCTGGTTGTGCCCCCTTAGTCTGTAGCTGCATCATGCCAACTTCTGTCTCTGTCTTCACATAACCATCTTTTCTCCGTGCAAGTGCGTGTGTGTGCATGTGTGTGTTCACATGGCCTCCTTAGAAGGATGCCACTCATTGGATTTGGGGCCGCCCTAGTCCAGTAGGACCTCGTTTGAACTTGACTACAGCTGCAAAGATCTTATTTCCAAACAAAGTCTTGGCCACGCAGGTGGTCATTCTTTATCTCGTTGGGTCCATCTAATGATAAGGCATTTACCATCTTATAAATTTTGAGAGGCCTAGAATATATTACTAATACTCTTGGCACCTGTTATAGTTTTATAGTACTTGTAGCCTGAAAGATTCTTAAATTCTAGCCTAAATTTTCCCTTTGAACCTTAATCCAGTGCAAGCGATGATTTCTCTGAAAGGCTTGGGCAGAAAGCTTTTCTCTACCACTGACCTCTTTTCCAAAGGCAATATGTGAACAGCCGGGAGGCTCCCATCCCACGTCACAGTTTTGTGTGCGTCCCAGTGAGAGAAAGAGACCCAGAATAATCACAAAAAAATACTCCCGATTAGCATCCCTATAGGACTCTTGCCTTCAAAGCCCTTCTGCCTCCTTCTCTGGCACACATTCAAGTTCACCAGCATGCTTGTCCACCCCCTCTGGTTTCCTTCATCCCCCATAACCTCATTCTTGTGGACTGAATAAATTTTTTGCCTTGCCTCACACTGTAGAAGCCAGAGGGGCCAGAGCAAGCCCTGGATAGTACATGGAGACGGGCGATTGTATCCGTGCTGTGTGCATGTGTGTGCGTGTGTGCGTGCGTGCGTGCATGTTTGCACGTGCATGTGCACACGCACGCGTGTGTGTGTGTGCACGTATTGCCCGTGATTGAAAAGAATCTGTTGGGTTTACCGGATGTATTCGATTACCATGATGACTGCCTCCCTGGAACTTTCCCAAACAGCCAGATGTACCAAGCGGACCCCCTCCAGTTTCTGCCTTTGGTTCAAACTGCGGGCTGGGGACAGGGAATAGTGAGGGTTACGTAGGCTGGCACAATGGAAGAAAACCTTAAGCCTTGCTGCTATAGAGCTCAGCTGCCAGCTCCTTCCACGCAGGACACCAATTAGGCTATCTCTGGCCTAGAGAGCCCTGGGGATAGAAGTGACAAAGCAGACCTGGAGAAAGTGGCCCCCTGCCCCTGGCCATCCCACGCACCCACCGCTAGATGATCAAGGAAAATCAAATAGGAGAGCTCATTTAAACTTGTTGAAAGAGGACAGGATTTTCTCAGCCCACCTGCTTCCTCCTCTCAGCCCACGTTGGTTGTCACTCTCTAGACACGGGCCTGGCAATGGCTTTCGTCACTGGAGCTTGGACAAGTGGGCCAGGGTCTGATTCTTGCCTTCTTCATAGTTGCAGACATGTGACACTAGGCCATGTGGCTGAACGAGATGTCAGCGACTCTGACACAGCTTCGTTCATACCACCGGGCACCCAAGCTTGGACTGTTAGCGGTGATGGCCCGAGAGCGGATGAGAACGGAGATGCCGCCTGGGAACGAAAAAGCCTGATCTGCCAGGAAGGCAGGAAACTAGGATTCTAGGCTTAGCGCTGCCTTTAACTGCCTTTCTGACGCAGGCCACGGTTTTCTTACCTGAAGGATTGGACTAGATCCCTCAGATCCCCTCTGGCTCTCAAGTCCCGCCTGGGGATGGAAGTCCCCAGTGGAGGGATGAGAAGATTTGTGGCATCTCTGCCCTCGGGTAATCCTAGGACTGGGGGGGGCGCCCCCCCCCCGCCCCCGGGAAGCAGCTGTTTTGCTAATAGTGACAAGAGCTCTGGGCCAGAAGATCACAAAGCCGGTCTCATCCTAAGTGTTGACAAACTGAGTGACCTTCAAAAGTAATTAACCTTTAGATGCAACCAATTCTCTTTTGAAGGCGTGAACCCACCCTCCAGTCTCCTTCAGGTTTTCTCTGAATAAAATCAAGGTAAATGAAATGACTTGCTAAGTTTTCTTTTCGGCCTTACCAACGCAGAATTGCACCATCTCAAACAGCGGAGGAAGGGATCTGTGAAGAAACATCCTTGTAAGCACTCGTATGTGCTCTACTGGGATATTTATGCAGAGGGGCATCTGGTCAATGGCTCCCCAACAGGCTGATAACAGAATCATGGTGTGTTGTCTAATCCAGATTCCAGATTCTTGGTGATCACTTTTGGAGACTCTTTTTTTTTTTTTTTTTAATTTTTAAAAATATTTTTGAGGGGCGCCTGGGTGGCTCAGTCGGTTGAGCGTGCGACTTCAGCTCAGGTCATGATCTCACAGTTTGTGAGATCGAGCCCTGCGTAGGGTTCTGGGCTGACGGCTCGGAGCCTGGAGCCCGCTTCCGATTCTGTGTCTCCCTCTCTCTCTGTCCCTCTCCCCCTCATGCTTTGTATCTTTCTCTCAAAAATAAATAAACATTAAAAACATTTCAAAAAATCTTTATTTTTGAAAGAGAGAGATAATGCAAGCAGGGGAGCGGCAGAGAGAGGGACAGAGGATCCGAAGCGGGCTCTGTGCTGACAGTGGGGCTCGAACTCACGAACCATGACATCATAACCTGAACAGAAGTCAGACACTCAACCAACGGAGCCACCCAGGCGCCCCATTGGAGTTTCTGATCCAGTGGGTCTTGGGCACAACTTGACAATCTATACTTTAAAAAAAAACTGAAAAAGTGGAATGGGTAATTTAGGTGCTTATCCAGGGCTAATAAGCACTGATGTATGCATCCAGTCCAACAAATTTTCTTTAAGGCTGTGGCTGCATGGAATATTAAAAAAAGAAAAAAAAAAAAAAAAAAAAAGCATAAGGCCTGCTCTGGCCTTGGCTTTCTAGGAAATCCTAGCAACTTTTGCTACCAAGGGAGGCAGACATAAATGCTATAAACTGTAATCAGGTAAAGCTCAGAATCAGAATAGAGAAATGAAGAATCAGAAAGGAGGCTAGCTGTAAACAATTAATGTGACCACACCGGTGTATTGTCAGGCAGGATATATTTCTGGCTGCAATCAATTTGATGAGTACTCTATTACGGCCTCTGGGGAATAATACTGGAGTGGAATCTAGAAAAATGAGGATACAAATGTATCTTTGTATTTGTTTAGATGAAAGTAATTATAGAAGGATAAACCGATAAAAGACAGATCGTAAAAATACCATGTTAACCTTTAGAGGGAAGGACAGAACAGAAGAGAGGAGTCCAAGGCAGGCACGAGGATTCTTCAAATAAACCATGTTTTATAGACTTGTCTTCAGAATTGTGTAAATATTTCTGCATAATTTTAAAACACAGAATATGAGAAAAGCAACCCCTGAAAATTTAGAAAGTAAAATGAAAGGAAAAAAAAAAAGAATTTAAATGTATATCCAGTTGGAGCATAACCACACCAAGGAAGCATTTCAAGTAACTTAACACACACACACACACACACACACACACACACACACGCATATATTTTTTGTATCCCTAGTGGGATATGCCCTAAGAATGAAAAGAACTACAAAATGAAAGAAACCCTTGAGCTGTTTTTAGCAACCATATTGTTGTTTTGAATTTGCAGGGTCCGTAAACCTGTACGTTGTATACACACATTGTTTTGTGTGTATGTGTTGGTATAAACACAATTACATGAATGTTATTGAGAACAGGGATTTTTATTAAGGGAGAAAGGACATACAGATGTGAGATGATTGAGGCGAAGAAACACCTGTGGCTCTGCATTTGTATCGGAAATGTTATTATGAGATCACAATCTATATTATCCTTTGAAAAATGCATGTTTACTGGCTCTCCGTATGGAAAAGACCTAAAAATAATGAACAGTTCAGTAGCCTGGAACAGCCCTGGCTCCCAGATTATATTTTCTAAATACCATTTTCTCTTAAAAGGGAACAAGATTTCTCAAAGAAAGGCCTAGTCCAGATCCAGCGCGGGAAATATACAAGATGAGCTTGAAATATCTTGTTGTACCGGAAAGCAAGCTAAATATTAAACCCTACTAGTGTCATGCCAGGAGGACTCAGGATCCTACTAAATTAGATTTTCTCTGACTGGAGATGGGAGAGTTCAAGCACCGAATGGATAATAACTCCAAAAGACTGAAATTCACAACAAATATATTCACATTCGTGAGTTTGTAAGGATACCTCTGTTGGTGATTGGAGGAACCACCTCATTATTTTTGAATTAATAAATAAAAGGGAAACAAATCAAGCATTTATCCTGCTTCTCATATGTAGTCTGCATTTCAGGTCTATGATGAGGGGAAGTGTCTCTTTATAAAAGTATTACAGACAACAAACAAGGACACGTTGAGTTTTCAGCCCCTAATTGGGGTTTCCAGGTTTAGCAAATAAACAGATAGGGCTCCCAGTTAACTACACATTTCAGATGAACAACAAATAATTGCTTAGGATAGGTATATTTGGGATATACTTCCACTAAACACTAGTTTGCTGTTTATCTGAAATTGAAATGTACCTGGGAATCCTACATTTTATTTGCCAAGCTGACACTGAGTTAACAAATCTAGACGATGATCGTTGATACTCCTAACATCACAACAAAAGAACCAGCCAGACACTGCGAACCTCCTCATAGAAATACATACCGCGGCCCGTGAAGTAATTTTGTCAAATTATTGAACCTGAATCAATCAAGCCTGCAGATCTAACTATCAATTTACAGGAAATAGAGAGGGACAGAGGAACATGTTAAATGATATGCAATCAGCAAAATCCAGACTGTCAGAAACATTATACAGCAAATGATCTAATCTCAAGACTAAAAAGTTACAAGGGGAAAACAGTAGAAAGGAAAATTGAAGGGGAACCTGTAAATTAGAGGAGACTTAACGGACATATCAACCGATTGTAATGCGTGGACCTTTTTTCATACCATCTGCCACAGAGAAAGAGAAAGACAGAGACAGAGAGACAGAGACATAAAGATTGACTTTTAGCATTATAGAGTTATTTTCATATTTTGGGGGGAGCATGAGAATGCCCTTATGGTTATTAATTTTTCAGAAAGTCCCCCTTTTTAGAGATACACGCTGAAATAATTTAAGATTAGATATGATTCGCTTCAAAATAATTGGGTTGGGGGTGAGGTGGGTGGAGGGTACATAGAGCAAGAATGACTGTATTGGTTGTTATTGAATCTAGGTGAGGCATTCATTGGACTAGTTTGATACATGAGTGTTTATTATACTGATATTTATGTTTTTGCATATACACAGAGTTATTTATAATAAAATGTGCTTTTTTTTTTTTTAAAGAAACACATCTCTGTTGGTTGATTCAGTGGGACAGCAGGAGTCTAGGTGTGTCCCTATATGAATTCATTTTCATTTCACAAATACCACCCGAAGCGGGTATTATCTTTATCCCTGTTGTACAGATGAGGAACTGAGGCAAGGCAGGTCGGGGAGGTTGCCCAAGGTCCCCTAGGAGTAAGTGGTGGAACCAGGGATTGAACTCAGGGAGTTGAGCCCCAAGCATTCTGAGCCCATGATCTGATGCACTACGCAACCCCTACACAGGCAGAGTGGTTTGGGTGCCTTGGTGTGTGGTTACTACTTGGGAGGATGAGGCCCTGTGCAGTCCTGCACCCCGAGCTGTGCTCTTGGCAGTGACTGTCCCGTCATTGGTGTGCGCTGTGCTGTGTGGGCCTTCTAGCCACATTCTAGGCACATGAGATGTGCCATCTGACTGCACGGGCTTTAAGGTCATGTCTCATTATGACCTTCTATGACTCCAGGTAGTCTTCGTCCCTGCTGAAGTGACCATCCTAAGTGTGATGTACTTCACCTCCAGGAGCTATGAAAGCAGCTAGAAGAGAAACCAAGAACCCAGGATAAGAGCAGCAGGGCCGGGAACTCACAGAGGCTGAAATTCCTCCATCAGGGCCCATCTCTCCCTCACCTGGCCCCTCCCCTACAGAAGGCAGCGTGCCGATCACGTGCCCTCTGCTTTCCAGGTAAGACAATTGGTTCAAATATTTGCAAAATGTTTTCATCAGCTTCCGGGTACAAACACAGTTCCCTTTGCGAATACCTGCTCCACTCCCCAAGGAAATAATGCCGCCAGCACTGTGATTTCCAACATTGCAAACCCTCCAAGTCCTTCCCCAGATTCCACCAGACCTTCCCCAAATTGTACTCTTGCCAAGAGCTGGAATTCCAACGTCTCCCCTTGAAGAATGTAACCAAATTTCTTCCATACCCCAGCTCTTCCCTTTCATAGGAGCGCCCCCTGCTCTGTTGCCTCACAAACCTCTTTGAGTAGAAGGATTTGGGGGTCATGTTCAAAGGAACTGTTACAGGTGCATTGGCTTTATCAGTTTACAGGAAGGAAAGATGGGTTCATAGGCAAAGCTGGTTTTTTTCCCCCCTCAGATCGGGGACAATCTCATGGATTGGCTGACACACGTGTACTATTTTTTCATAACTCGGAACTATCTTTGGAACTGCCAAGAGTCAATTCCAACTCTCTGTTTGGATAAGATGGAGGTTTCAAAGGAAAGTTTTCCTTGGCAAAACGTATGTCTTGGCTCAAACAGTCCAATGATGAAAATACCCAAGACCAAAGGCAAGGCAGGGCTGCTTCCAATTACTGGGGTTGAGCTCGTTGGGAATAGGCCTCATGACATTCCTTGGATTGGGAGCAGACAGTATTTTGATTAGCAAGCCGGAGGAGAAAGAGAGAGAGAGAGAGAGAGAGAGAGACCATTTCTCTGCTGTTTGGTGGACTTTCCCAATTATGGGAAGGTAATTCAAGTCTTTGGTGATTTTGGAAGTCTTCCCGTTGGAAAAGTCCTGTTGATTCTTGGTGTTTGCCTTATTCTGGAGCATCGAGCATCCGGAGAGTTCTGGAGACAGCGGAATCTAAGTTGTTCGAGGACGAGAGAGGAATTCTGGGACGAGTGGCACTTCCAGATGTGTCGCCCGGGACTTGCCCGAATGCCTCAGAACCGAGCTCCGGATCCTCGTGTGAATTGGACTCATTACCAGCAAAAGAGGCACAGCCAGGGTTGCTGGCAGAGCAGGTCAAAAATCTCTCTAAGGCCAACAGCCCGGAGAAGCTCAAGTCAAGTCGACAGAAAATGAACTCAGAAGGGGGGAAGGGTGGGGAAGAGCAATAGCTGGCTCTTTTTGGATGGCAAGCCCGTAACCTCTTTGCGGGGCTTGGCTGATGATCCCCAGTCCCTGATAAGGAAGCTGATGCCGTTGGTCTAGACAACTCACTTCATACAGGTCAAAGAGGGTCCACCTTGCCTTTTGATCCTTGACACCACTCTGCGCTCCTTTCTGGATGTGACATTTGCTGAGGTATTTGGATAGGGATGAAATGAGGAAGCGTTGACTAAAGTCAGTCATTCCCACGTTTTAGAGTTTTATTTTCTTTTCTTAATTTGCAAACAGCTGCGTGTGGCTCAACATGTGCCCTTGGGTGGCCCTCTTCCCACCCAGGCCCCCATCTCCTCCAAAATGTCACCGAACTCCCACACTGGTCTAGCCCTGTGGGTCTTCGCATTAGCATCTATTTGACCCTGGCCGGGCCTCAACCATCTCAGTTACAGAGAAGGGGTGTAGCTCCTTCCTGCTTTTCCCCGTAGGTGAAAATATGCCACATGAACAAATGAATGGTCATCTTGAGTAAAATCTAAGATACACCTTTGATAGATGCATACCTGTTAGAATACAATTCTCCTGGTCCGTTTGCAAATGGAGACATTTGGGTGAGTTGTCCTGACCACTTTGACACGGGCCGTGAATGGCTGGGTTACCAGTTGGATCACAGTTCTCCACTCTTCCCTTGGGGCAGTGGCCGCTTAGTCAACATCTCCAAGTGAAGGTCCCCTCACAGCCCCTGCCACCTAGATGAGAAGATGGAAGGGGCCTTCTGCTGGCCCCTCGCCCGAGACCAGCCTTTCACGTGGAGGGAGGTGTGGGAGGGCAGAGAATCACCAATGCCAAGTTGCTGGACTCCATATTATCATGGCAGCTGCATCCACAGCCCTCCCTCCCTCCCTTACCTTCCCCAGCCTGCCTCGGGCTTTCTGCAGCACGGAGAGAATGTGTCTGTTAGGGATCAAACACTGGCAGGGTTGGGCAACTTCCAATTTCATTTCCTGAAAAAAGCACACAAAAAAGAGCCTTGTTGTGACAAAGCACTCTTCCTAGGACAGATCTGTAAGGCTGAGGTCCTTCTGATACAGGTGGGAGGCTGAGAGGGCAACGGGGCAGGTTCTTCTCAACTCCAGTGTGAGGAGCCCACCCATCCCCGCAGCACTGTCCACTCCTTCCTCCCCGTCTCCCTCCCCTCAGACACAAGCTCAGAGGCCAAGGGCATCGTCCATACCTCTACCTTTCTCTTTACCCTTTTTCTCTAGGTTCCAGCTTCTCCAACTGTCCGCTTGACTGGGACTTGCTCTCCTCCACACTGAGGACTTAGTGAAGTTGATTTCCACATTTGGAATGTCCCTGCCATTCCATTCTGGAAAACCTGCCCTTCTCTGTTCAAAAACCTAGCCCTGTTTCCCTTCCTTCTGGAGCTTGCATCACTCTTGCACATCTGCACCCACTTTAGGGCTCCAGTTGTCACCGCATCATAAAATGTCAGAGCCGGGTGGCCTTAGAAATCTCTAAGACTCTCCCAGCTGTCTCATGTTCCTTTGGGGAAACTGAGGCCCAGCGTGGGGAAGGAACTTGTGCAATCATGAAACGAGAAACTGATAGAGCCCTGGTTACAATTCAGAGTGCACACCTCCTGGTCGAGGACTCCGTATTCCGTATGAACCTGTCTTGCTGCTGCTGCTTCTTTTTTTTCTTCATGCATTTGGCCACTTCCCCATTGGTCTCTAAACTTGCTGAGGGCAATCACCTCTCTTTCTCACTCGAGAGGCTTCGCGGTGACCCTACAGCCAATACCGCACACGGTGGGCACATGACATACTACATAATTTCATTCCACCTTCGCAAAGACACTCCCCAAGAGCAACAGCGCTATAATTGCTCCCCTGTGTCACGTGACGAAACTTCGGTGCAGGGAATTCAACGGCTTGTCTGAGGACATCCAGACACGGCGGCTCACGTGGGAAAACAGAAGACGTCGGCGCAAAATCACCACGCAGGCAATGAAACTGATCGTTACCTAACAAGACCTGTAGCCAAGGGAACTCTGATGCTCAGAGAAGATGATGGTGTTCTCATGGTTCAGTGCCCTGTGCGACATTTCCCCGTGGCTCTCCGCTCGCTGGATGCCTGATTCTGTTGTTTGGTGCTTTAAAACCGGCAGTGCCCGGAGGCCTGGCTGGGTCAGGAATGGCTGGCCATTAGCCCTGATTATTTAAGCAAACTTGAATTCTTCTTTCCCAGTGCCCCTCCTCTCCCCCACCCGATAGGCTTGCCGCGTGCAGACCGCGCGTGGGTTCCTAGGGGGATGCTGGGCTCCCAGACAGCGGGGCTTTTCTCCCCTCCCCCGCCCTCCTCCCCATTTGTGCTGGGGGGAAATGTAGTCACATCATTTGCATTTATCACGGAGAATATACCGCCTCGTCTGTAGCCTTTAGTCTGACTGAATTGCTTTTCTGCTTCATGAGACACACAGCGTGCCAGCCCAGCGCTCCCCTCTCCCCTTCACCAGCGTTGGCGTAACCCACTTTGCTCTCCATCGCATTTATCATATTGATCGTATAAGAAATAGATCATAAGCAGAATGAAATTACCGAATGCAATGATCTGGGGCATCCTATGGACCAGATCAATCTTGGGGCAGCCAGGAAAAAAAAGTCCCTTGCTGTGACGTTTTCCAAAGTTGATTTTCATTGCAAATAGAAATTTCCGTCGGCTGATGGACAAGAGAGAGACAGAGAGAGAGAGAGAGAGAGAGAGGCAAAATAGGAGCTTGATAAGGCCTCATAAGACTCGTTCATTAGGAAGGAGACTTCCTTAGCTGGAACTCACTTGAAATGGATGTTTGAGGCTCTAGCTGTAACAATATCTATTTTCTCCTGCCTATCTCCAGTTCTCCAAATTGTTCTACGTGTGTGTGTGTGTGTGTGTGTGTGTGTGTGTGTTTGGGGCGTGGGGGTGGTTACGAAAAAAGGTAACACTCTCGCTTATTCAGAAGACGGTCGAGGACCGTTTTCAATCTCCTATAAACGCCCGGCCTGAGCCCTGCTGGTCTTTGTCACCTTGGCCCCAGCAGTGTCACTGGGAGGCTGGAGTTTTAACAGCGCTGTTTGTACAGAACAGTGTGGGACTTGTTTATTAAACTGTTTCTTGAAAACATAAGCTTGAAACCCCCATACCTCCCAGGACTGAGGCTCCAGACATGACCTCTGCCATAATGAGAACTTTCTCTGTGTCTGGAGACAAGGCTGGTGAGTTCAGCTGGGACTGGAAACCCAAGTGAACAAGGTCCCTGGCAGCCTGCCACCATCTCAGACTGAAGCAGAAACCCACAGTGGGAATGTGGTCCGAGGCCCCGCTCACCCCCTTCCCACTGTGAAATCCATCCCTAGACACTGAGACCCAGTGCTATTGGCTTTGGCAACATTCGTCATGCCAATAAACTCATTGAAATTGAAGAAACCAGAGGGGAGAAGGGGAGTAGAAAATAGAAGGGGGTGAGGAGGGAGAGAGGGAGGACAGCGTACAAAGAACAGCAGGAAAGAGGGGCTGCCCCCAAACCCTCCAGTGAGCTTAATGGAAGAGACGTCATGGATGCCAAATAGCTGAGTTCACGGAGAAGGGAAGGCACAGGCACGAACAGACCCCCTCCCAGCCCCTAAACCCGTCTCTGTCCGCTCCCTGAGTCTGCTGAAGCTTCCATGCCCAGAGAAACGTCTCTGGAAGCCTCCTCGTGACACAAATGGCCAAGCGAACGGATACGCGCACGTACACACACACTCCTCTATTAGTGAGATAACGGAAAGTGAAAACACACAAAATATACCCACCAGGACCATGGGGGAATACATCAGCCACTCAGAACATGTCTAAACCAGACGACACCCAGGCTGGGTTGAACAGCTGAGCCCCTGGACAGAGCCAGGTTCCTCCTAGTGCCGTGGTCCCCCGCCCCAAACCTGCTCTGGAGCTACGTTCCGCCTTGGGTATACTTCCTAGAGTTCCGTAGTTTTTCAGAGTTACGGACACTCCTAGAATTCATCCAGGCTAGGGGCGCCTGGGTGGCGCAGTCGGTTAAGCATCCGACTTCAGCCAGGTCACGATCTCGCGGTCCGTGAGTTCGAGCCCCGCGTCAGGCTCTGGGCTGATGGCTCGGAGCCTGGAGCCTGTTTCCCATTCTGTGTCTCCCTCTCTCTCTGCCCCTCCCCCGTTCATGCTCTGTCTCTCTCTGTCCCAAAAATAAATAAATGTTGGAAAAAAAATTTTTTTTAAAGAATTCATCCAGGCTAGCTCAGTATTGTTTCTCCTGGATAGAGGGCTGTCTCTCCTCAGCATAAAGACGTCCAGAAAGGGTGAAGGCCAGGTTTCACAGCCTGTGCGATCAGGGAAGCCCTCTCATTGGCTGATGCTGTAGCCTTGGCCGTTTTCCTCGCCTCTGCCCTGATCGGGCGTCACTGCACACTGCCCGTCCCTCAGAGCTCTGCCCGTACTTGGTCAGGAAAACTGCCGGGCTGCCCGCTAGTATCTCCAGACAAGGCAACACCTCTTTCCATCACCTCTTCCTCAGCCTGTCTGGTTCAAGGTCTGTCTTCCCTTCCTGACAGCCCTGTTCTCTTCTTATGGCTCCTCTTCTTGCCTCTTGCTTGGGATGTTCTTCCGTGGTTAGTAGAGAGCTCACTTGTCTGTCACCGACACCTGTCTTATTTCCCCACCTACCTTCCTGTCTGTTTTAAAGATCAAAGATGAGGGGCGCCTGGGTGGCGCAGTCGGTTAAGCGTCCGACTTCAGCCAGGTCACGATCTCGCGGTCCGTGAGTTCGAGCCCCGCGTCAGGCTCTGGGCTGATGGCTCAGAGCCTGGAGCCTGTCTCGGATTCTGTGTCTCCCTCTCTCTCTCTGCCCCTCCCCCGTTCATGCTCTGTCTCTCTCTGTCCCAAAAATAAATAAACGTTGAAAAAAAAAATTTTAAAAAATAAAGATCAAAGATGAAAAAAAGGAGCATTTACTAGGTGAGGAGGGGGCAGAGGACCATCAGAGAAGATGGATCGTGATTTCAGGTTAGCCACAGTGAGGGCAGGAGAGAGAGAGAGAGCTATGACAGAGAGGAAGACCATCCCTCGCTATGACTGCGGCATCTGGTTGGAGTTTCGAAGATCTTCTTGGCTTTTTGAAAGCTGGGCTGCGTTTGGTTAGATCAGGTTTATAGAAGAGGGTGCTAGCATAACTAAGAACCACAGTCTGAATTGAGGAAGGGGCTGCTTACTTTTCAAAGAGAATTGATTTCTTTTTTTTTTTTTTTAAGTTTTTTTTTTTTTCAACGTTTATTTATTTTTGGGACAGAGAGAGACAGAGCATGAACGGGGGAGGGGCAGAGAGAGAGAGGGAGACACAGAATCGGAAACAGGCTCCAGGCTCCGAGCCATCAGCCCAGAGCCTGACGCGGGGCTCGAACTCACGGAGAGCGAGATCGTGACCTGGCTGAAGTCGGACGCTTAACCGACTGCGCCACCCAGGCGCCCAGAGAATTGATTTCATAAGCACCGATTATTGCTTTCTAATCAGTCGTCTTCTTCGTGTTGCTACTTGTCGCAAGACTGGTCAAAAACGTGGGTTTCTCGGGGCAACCTCATCCTGGTTACTGGCAAGCATGGAGAAGCAATGCCTTCTTCGCAAAGGGTGGGTTTGCAGATGCCATCATGCTACCGCGGGAGGGAAGCATCCCGTCCGTGACCTCGGGGGGGGTCAGAGAACATGTGTCATGGGTAAGAGGATAACTGTAGCGTTTGCTGGGTTTAAGCCAGCTGAGAAATTATGTGGGCTCGGAGACTAAATTACACACGGGGAAGGGGACAGGCATGTTCCCCAATGACTCCACGGGAAATTTTTTTTATCAGCTAGGGGTTAATTTGAAACAAAGGACTGATGCTGTGAGCATGAGATTCCCGCCCTGTCCTGGGCCTGATGGATCCATTCCTTTAATGAAATGCACACAGTTTATTTTACCAACTCTAATTACGTGAAGAATGAGTGTCAGGTTTCTTTATCCTTCTGCCGGCCCTGAATCCAGGCCAAGTTCACAAGACTTACGTGCACTGAGGCTAATGGAGCTTTTATTCCAATGAGTTGAGAGCCAACCCACCTTTGTAGAGAAAAGAATATTAAAAAAAAAAAAAGAGGAAAGAAATACTTAATGTTCGTCTAGCGAATGAAAAATTTCACAAGATAAATTAAAGTGTTTTCTGGCTGAACGGAGAAACCAGGGCAGGATGGTGGAGATAATTTTCCCAGGACTCAAAATGATTTATCTTATCTCTGTGTTCTTTAGACAAGAGGTTCCATTTATTTAGTCATTTATTTTATTAGTTTTCTGAAGATATGCCCCCACCCCGCCATACCCACCCCCCCCACCCCCCCAACGCAAGGACTCAGCATAGGGAACACAGGATTGGGAAAGGAGCCTGGGATCCAGCCTGCCATTCATTCTGCCCCTGATTCTTTCTTTTAACATAACACTTCAACACTCCAGACTATGGGCTGGAGAAACAGCAGAGCTCCGATGGAAAAGGTCCCCATCCTCAGAAAACTACAATCAGCCGGGAGACAGACTGGTCATCAAGCAAGCATCATTCCCTGTGATAAGTGCTATGCTATCCGAACCCTCTCTGGCACCCACATACCCCAACCAAGAGATCCTCTGGTTGAATAGTTCTGGAAAGAGGTGAGTTTGCTCCCCAGGGGTCTTTTGACATTGCTGGTTGTCTCCCCGGGGGAGGGGGTGTTACTGGCACGCCGTGGCCAGAGGCCAGGGGATGCCGCGCAGCATCCTACAATCCACAGGAGAGCCCCCACAACAAAGAATTTTCCAGCCCCAAACGTCCGTAGTGCCACGGATGCAAACCTGTATTGTCCTGCCTCGCGCCAGTCCCGTGCTTGAACCAGGCCGAAAACCCTCCTGCTTCTTTCGAATCCTCCTGTTTCACGCGGCTGCAATTTCCCTCTGGCCTGCTCTCCTAACTGGGGGTAGGACTGTACTTTGAAAGTAGCATTCGTGAGTGACATTCACTTTACGTTTCTGTGTCTTGCGGAGAGCATCTCAAACCCAGAGTGGCCTAGACGGAAACACAGGATCCTGCCTCCGTGCCTCATACTCCTTTTGCTGTGGGACTTTCCTGCCACACGCGAAACTCCTCACTTGTAGAATTCTTGGCAGTGGAAAGAATTTGGGCCTAGGTTGGGTCCTTAAATAGTTTCCCTTTTGCATGCCCCAACCATTATCCTGAATGTTTGTAAAACGGCTGCCAAGGCTTTTTTCTTCAGATCTTCATGTAACTGTATGTTACGTACCATGGAGTTATTTTTGAGCAATTAAGGCTCCCCATGCCAGATTTTCTCATCATCTACCAAAGGCATAAAGAGGGGGCCTTGTGTCTGGCTTTCCCAGAGAAGCAGATGGCATTTCGGATACTGGCAGGAGACAGGTGTGAAGTTTCAGGGGCCGGAGGGCTTTGTCTGGCATACTATGCAAATTTGGCTACATTTTGCATCCTTCCCAGGAGCTACAACCAAATGGAGCCTGCTCTTAACATCCGTGTGTGGAGGGGACAGGGGAAGGGACAAGACATTGTGATGAAGGTGTGTGTATACGTGCAGGGGGGCGAGCAAGGCCATCTATGCACCTTGCGGATAAGAATAAAGCAACTTTTAAGCAGTAGGGAAAGCTGTTACTTTATCCTGGTCTAAATTGCTCAGAAAACCAGAGATGGATAAATCCCTCAGGGTGAGCTCTCTTGGAAGACAGTGTGTAATTTCCCTTTAACTTGATTAGCCTTTGAGCCTGCTCACCAAAGGCTACACTGGCCGGAGTTTTGTTACGTCCTGACGTGCAGAAATGAAGGCTCCTTAGCTTGCTTGCAGGAGGCCGAGACCTCTGAGCGACTAGCTTAGCTGCTGAGAGTCACCGAGAGGCCCAGCCGAGCAGTGCTGATGAATTCTTCCTGCACATAGACCGTAGGTTGGCCACACTTGCAATTAGTGATTTGTGTTCATTGGCTTATCCTGGATTCCACGTACTGTATCCCTCTTCAGTAAGGGCGCTGCTTGCAGGTGACCAAATGTAAAGATTTTTCGGGAACAGCTCCAATTTTGCATGCCTTTTCCCCCTTATATTTTTCGAAAAGTACACGCATGCTTTGTCAAACCATATGTCCCCTTTTTATGTTTTTAACAAATATGTTCCCTGCACCTATCGGATGATTTATTTTGCCGTGGAAACACCCCCTAGTCCCTGATAACCCAGAAACCAGCCTTACTTCTGTTTACTTCACCCGTTCTTCCGGAGCTCCGCCCAAGCCTCCCAATCCTAAAGTTTCGGGCTGGACAATTTCAAAGCAACGGGCAACGTAGTATCAGTGTCACTTCTTCTTTCTTCCAAAAAAGCAAGACTGACCGCACCACTCTCCATTCTGGCGTCTAATGATTAGGGTTTTGCTTGCTTTTCCTGGAGCGCCCTTCCATGCCAAGGATGGGTTGCTCATAACCCCCCACTAGGTAACATATGTTACGATTTGGGCTGGACGAAGGAAGAGGCTTGGCTGAGCGGAACTCTTCCCCGTGGTTTGGTTAATACCATCAATTTTTAACCAAAATCACTGCACCTGACTGAAGAAGCGACACTTTCTTCTTGGGGGGACTTTCAGCAAAGATGGAAAATACGTGCCACACATGAGAGGAGATGTACCAGATTTGCTTGGCCTGAGCCATCTGGGGACCTGGATACTGTTGGCAGAAGGGTCTGCACAGACAGGCCTGTTGGTCCCTCACCGAGGCCTCACACAGTCCCATCAGTGCACACCCGGGGCTCACCGGTCAGTGTTCAATGTCTAGTTGACTACTTGGCATTGAAGGCCGAGAGATACCTGTACAAAGACCAGGTTCCAGGCACCCACACGGAGCGTAGACCACAGAGGCGGCAAAGGCCGTCTCCATCTTTTAGGGATAGAATTAACACCATTGTCTGGGCAAGTGGTTATTTCCTGAGGTAAGGACATGGGTCTTAGGAAAGCCAGCAGACATAGGACTGGGTCAGTTCATTCCTCAGGAACCTTCAATGGTCCACTTTGCAGGCATCTTCCACTTAAAACTCCTTGGCTTGGCGTTCATGGCCCCGGAGGCTCTGATTCCCACATACTCTGGCAACACGGCTTCCCACCACGCTCACTAACTTGCTCCCTGGGGAGCAGCGTGAAAGTGTTCTCCATCCCCCAAGCTGTCCAGAATGCTCCCACTCTCTTAGAATCTTCCGCCCTCCATGATTTATTTCCTATTGAAGTTCCTGTGCTTATCCCTGATACCAAGACTGGGAGCAGGGCTGGTGTGGGAGCAAACATGAAGGAGTCTGAGACGGTAAGAAAAATTAACAAGGTGCTACCGAGTGATTCCACCCGGGTTCTGTTCTACGTCTGTCGTGGTCATCCTTGCGTTTACTATCTCGAGTCCTCACCCCTTCCACGTGAGTTAGTGTGCTTTAGTGGACCAGCCCCTTCCCCAGTTCCAAAGTGGGGAGGACCCTGAACCCATGGTCTTTGCTTTTTGGCTTTCTGGCTGACTTTGAATGTTCTTGGGAGACCATGGTCCTGTTTGAGTTCCTTTCCGGAACGGACGCCATGAGAACCCCCTGCCCATGAGAGGGACAGGGGTTCTTCATTGAACCCCTAAGTAACCACCCCCCATGCCGTCCTTCCAGGCCCAGCTTAACTCTCATTCTCTTTGGGTAGAATTAATTTCTCCCTACCCTTAATCCCACAGCATTTCTATTACTTGTTATAGCTTCTCTAATTTTTTTTTTTTTTTATGGTTTTATATGGTTTTATTTGACTGAGAGCCCTGTCAGGGCAGGAGCCATGTCTACTTAGGTTGTATGTCCTGAACGTTGCTGGACACACAGGAGGCCCTAACACATTAGTTGAATGAGTTGAATTTAACTGATTTGTACAGAGAACCGAGAAAGTTCCAATTCATGTCAATGTGATAGATATATATATATTTTTTTTTAACAGAGAGAGAGAGAAAGAGAAAGAGAGAGAGCGAGAGAGCTATTAAGCAGGATCCACACCCAGTGCAGGGCCAGATCTCACAACCATGAGAACATGACTTGAACTGAATTCAAGAATTGGATGCTTAACTGACTGAGCCACCCAGGTACCCCAAAACAAATCTTTTTTCTCTTTTTTTAATTTGAGAGAGAGAGAGAGAAAGAGCACACACAGGGGAAAGGGGCAAATGGAGAGGGAGAGAGACAGAGAGAGAGAGAGAGAGAGAATCTTAAGTAGACTCCATACTCAGTGCAGAGACTGACGCAAAGTTCGCTCCCATGACCCTGAGATCATGACCTGAGCAGAAATCAAGAGTCAGATGGACATCCAACCGACTGAGTCACCCAGGTGCCCCTTTTGTGATAGATCTTTGAGTTTGGTTCTAGGAGATGGTTCTACGCACATGTGTGTACACATGGGACAGAGACCCCAATTGGACGAAGAATTTGGAACAAGGCTTTCTGGAGTTAGAACCAACTCTAACTGGTCCACTTTTCAGGGATCCTGGGGTTTTGCTTGTTCAAACAATTCTAGATTTAAGCATAAGCTTTTTCTCAGCTTAGCTGTTGCTTTCCTCCTAGGGGCCCCAGAGTCTGGTCACTCTTATCACAAACAGAGACTTCTCGGGACCTGCCACATCAAGGTGAAGACTGGAGGCATAGCTGAAACTCCTCCTGGCACCCTCCACCCCCTCTGTTCTCTTGGTAGATCTTTTCCCTTCCATTCTTGTGTCTCTGTCCCTATCAACTCATTTCTGAGTCGAGTTTCCCCAAAGACTCTTGGAACAGCAGTCCTGAGGGTCCCTGGGACTTTCAGTGCTGAAGTGGGCTGTGATTACACAGCATGTCTCTTCCTCACGGGCTCTGGAGGGGTCTGTGGGGCTGTGATATAGCACAAGTGTGCCAGGAGGTGGGGCGTGAATGTGGGCTCTGAAGGACGCCCCCTCATCTCTTGGGCACAATTACCATTCATTCAACATCTCAAAAATTACATACCTTCACTGAGAATTTTCGTATTAGGCACGGTGCTAAAATCTGGGGTAATAGGACGGAGTGAGATGCAACCCCTGTCCTGGAGGAGAACTTAGGGGGAGAGAAAGGCGCCGACAGCTAACCGTGGAGCTGTAGAGTAAGGGCAATAGTCAAGGTGTGGATCCAGAGCGCAGAGGAGGGAGGGAGACGGAACTTGGAACATTTGTTTGGAGTCAGAACCAAAATAAACGCGTTGCATGTCCGAAAATGGGGCAGCGCGGTGCGCAGTCAGGATGAAGAAAAGCGTGTTGGTAGCTTGGAGAAGAGTCTATCTGCAGAAGCATTAACTGGGGAGCTGGAAAGCACTGAGTGCTGAGTGACCAAGTCAGGCAGCCGAGGTGGGAAGACTGAGCCCTGGTTGCGTCGTCGCGGGCCTGGGTTCGAACGGAACTCTCCGCGTCCCAGCTGTGAGCCTTGTACCGGTTCCTTATATCTTCAGAACTTCAGTTACTGCTTTGCCAGCACGTGGACCATAATACCCACTCTACAGTGCTGACGTGGGGGTAAAATTAAGGACGTACGGGTGTAAAGGTACTTTGGAACCTATAAAGTGAGATGTGCACGGTAGGCATCATTTTTGTATCGCAGGAAGGGAGGGCAAAGAGCAAAACCGGTTTAAGTTTAAGGCAGGCGGGTCCTGCTGAGTGGGGAATGGCGAGTTCCACTGGGAGGGGTTTGTGATTAATGGGGATGCTGAAGTGTCACAGACGTAATGGGCCTGTGGCGTGTACCACGTAAACGCATCAGCCTCGCCTCGGTCCGGGGCGCTCAGAATTTCCATGCTATAAAGTTGGCAGTGTGGCCATTGACGGTTTAAAAATGGTTGCCCCGCTTGGAGATTGAGGGGCTGTTGAAATCTAAAGTATCATTTGATTTTTGCTGTCAGATGGAGTTAGACCAGGAGACATTTTCTGTAAAACACATGTCCAATCTGGGGATGGTTTGTCATCATTGTGGCTTGAGGTTTTTACATGTTTTGTGCTTGTCATATTGATGTACAAATTCCAGGCTCGTTCTGACATTCAGGACACGAAGAGGCGTAGTTGTGCGTCATACGCCTTATTAAACGTGTTTCCTGATGAAGCTGAGAGCTCGCTGCTACTGACTTAAACGTGTTCAGGTTTGTCTGGTCACAGGGAATGAAGACACATCCGGCAGTGTTGTTGCTTGGGGTCCCGGTGTACCTTCTGAGCCGACAAGGGTGCCGGCGGGGGGCTGTTGCCGGCCAGAGGGGTCCAGCATCCGAGCAGAACCAGGCGGCGCGCAACCCCAGGAGACCAGAGCCACAGAGTGGGGCCAAAAGTCCGAATTGCAGGCAAGTAGAGAAGCGGATTGAGGCGTTATGGTACCTGAAGCCTCCAATGGAAAATGCATCAGAAGGTTAAGAGGTGGGAAGATTCATTTCAAGTTTGGCTGCAGAGTGTGAAATATACAAAGGAAAATAGATACGAGGGGGGCAAGGGATTCAGGCTCTAAGGCGCACAGGAAGCACGGGGGGCTTGCTCTCCTTTGGAGCCACTGCACCTGCAGGCGTAGACCCGGCTACCTGGAACGCAGGCGGAGGTCGATCTAGTCCTAGAGAGCATTTGAAGTCTCTCCACTAACAGTACGTGCTTCCACTCAGCAGCAATTCAGCCCACATTTCTTGAGCATCTATTATGCGGAACACATCATCCTAGACATTTGGGATACATCGATGACGAAGGAACTCAGAAATCCCAGCTGTCTTAAGTTAACATTCCAGCAGGGTATGAAGAGAAAGGAAAGTAAACAATAAACATAATAAACAACTAAAGTATGCAGTAGATTATAAAACGACCAGTGCTGTGGGAGAAGACAAGACAGTGCAGGGGAAAGGGGGTCGGGGTAGAGTGTGGAGGTGGGGACCGGATGCGGGTAGATAAAGTTTGCATTAGGAAACTTAGGGAAAGGGGAAGTTTCTTTTCAAGGTGGTGTTTGTGCAATGACTTGATGTAGCAAGGGAGTGAGCCAAGGAGATTTCCAGGAAAATATTGGTTGGGTCAGAAAAAAATTATCAGGACAAAGACCTAAGTGGGAGATCTGGTAAGCAGACCATTTGGGCTAGAGGGGAGTGAGTGGGCACCCAAGAGGGCAAATCAGTAAGAAATAAGGTCAGAGAGGCTGGGGAAGGGGCAAATCGGTACACAGCTTCTAGGAAACTACAATAGGAATGTTGACTTTTACTTTGAGCATCCTTTGTCCCTAGGACAAACGTATACCTTGGGTGACCAATAGCTAATGATGAAAGCATTTGTTAAGAAATGTGTATCTTTGTTGATAGGATGGAACTGGAACATCCAGGGCCTCCTGACTGGGCTAAAATGATGAAGAGGAATGGAAAGGTAACCCTGGGATAGCTAAACACACACCCATGTAGTTCCCTTGCATTCATATCTCTGGAATGAATGTGTTGACGCCCCATTTAGATTTCTTTTCATTATTGATCCGCATCTGGCAGGGTCGCTGTCCATGGAACGTTACTGGTGTTGTCTTTCCTCCTCAGCTGTTCCCTTCTCTCCTCCCCCTTTCAGGTAGGGCAGTCACCCTGGAAGCGGAGGGGAGGAGAGATCAAGCACCAGAGGAGGGAACTGGCAACCAGCCTCGGCCAGCCACAGCAGTGGGGCAGGTCAACACCACTTGTGTCTTCCTCTGCCGGAGAGGAGCTCTCTCTGTACAGCAAGAGGGAAGAGACAGAGACCAATCAAGGCCTTTGGATCTGCTGTTTGCTTTCAAGGAGTTGTGTTTGGTAGCCTATCAGAAGATAGTTTCCTATTAGGGCTGGTCCAGGAGGACAGAAAATCAAACTTGGGTTGAAGGATTTGAAAGCTGGGGGGAAACTGAATCCCCAAGCGTTGTCGGCTGGACAGCTCATTCTTGACCCAAGTCTGGAAGAATGTTTGTCTTTTCAAAGAATGTTGGAAGCCTCCTGCTTTTCTTATCTAATGTTGTTTTAAGGGCAGAAAATGCCAACTGCATGCGTATCTTTAGGAAATTCTGGGAAATGAAATGGAATCCTCTAAGTCAAAGTTAATGGTTCCAAGTTGAGGCCCAGAGTTTTTCTGGGAAACCACCTTGTTCATGTCTATGATTAGGTAGGACTGAATCCATCCCAGGCTGGGGGGTGAGAGCTGTGTGTGTGTGTGTGTGTGTGTGTGTGTGTGCATTTATGTGTATTATAGTCATCTACCAACCTTCCATAGGCTTCCGCTCTTGGAGGGCTTTCCTATATCCAGACAAATCTTCTCTTGCTTATAACACCTAGTAAGTACAGTTTCTATTGGAATAGATGCAAAACAGTGGTTTCAATCTTGCTTCAGATGGGCCCGGCTTCATTAGATGGAGTCGAGATAGACAACAGTCTACACGGTATTATCTGAGACACCCCTGATCCTGTGTATTTCCTCTATGACCTATTACAGTGCCCCAAATAGCATTACAAGCAATTCATTTCTTTGCTCATTGAAACCTCGTTAAGAGACAGGCTATTAAAATGTAAATATCTCTCAGATAGAAAGCTTTAGGTAATGCCTTTTTGTTCTGTTATGACAGCTGGTTTGGGCGGATGAGATCCTTTAGGGAAAAACAATCTTTGAAACCTGATAGACCTGGATTAGAATCTTGGTTCCATCATTTAAGAGCTGTGTGACCTTGGCAACTTCTTTAACATCTCTGTTTTCTCTTCTGAAAAATAGGGGAGAATAATACCAGCTTCCAGTTTTGCCTGAAAATGAAATGAAGAAATGAGAATAAATCATTTTACACAGTGTTTGGGCATAATAAATATCAGGGTGCCTGGGTGGCTCAGTTGGTCAAGCGTCTGATTTCGGCTCAGGTCCATGAGTTCGAGCCCCGCATCTGGCTCTGTGCTGACAGCTCAGAGACTGGAGCCTGCTTCAGATTCTGTGCCTCCCTCTCTCTCTCTCTGACCCTCCCCCACTCACGCTCTGTCTCTTTCTCTTTTTCAAGAATAAATATTAAAAAAAGAAAGATAATACATATCAACAGATGAGTTATGGTTAAGTGCATCGGGATGGAATTTAGGTTAATTGGAGACGGGACTACTGGGGGCAGCACAAAAGTCCCCAGGGAAGAAACGACCCCCCAAAAGCTTCATTTTGCTTCCATGACTGGCCCTCCCCAAGACCCCCTCTGCAAGCCATATGCAGGAAAATGAATGAGCAGAGAAGGAAAGGAAATGCTCAAGGTTTTCTTTCCTCTAAGTCCCTCAACAACTTCTCCTTGATCATTTCCATTGTTCCTCTCTCCCTACTTTGTCATGAATTTCTTTACCTACTACCCAGAGTACACTAAAGAGAGAAACTTGGCTTTTAGCGCGAGGACCCCATCACGTGGACAGTGGGGCAACCAGATGCCATTCTGAGTGCTGCATCAGAGTGGGTGAGACTCGGGCATCATGGCCGTGGCACGGTCCAGACTCCATTGTGCCAAGGCTCATGCTGCGTGATCACACTGCTTCCTCTTCTGAAGTCTGCTGCATCCACAGATTTAGGAACCAGCTTGATGGAAGAGAGTGGGCACTGGGGAGTTTTGGAGCATGAATCCGTGCATGCCATCTGTGGCTAGCTTTATATAGTGCAGCAGAAAGGGACAGATCAGGATGGAATGGTTGGCTTTGTTTAACTTCAATGGGAGGGAGGGGGGGCAGGAGGAGTGCGGATGCTAAAATTGCCTGGGAGTGGGAAATGATAATCCTTCCCCCCTCCCCCCTTTCTCCGCTGCTGTGTTGGGGCCCGAGGAACCTGTGGTTTCTCTGGAGAGGAAAACAGAGGCAGTCACGTCTGGTGATCTGATGGTCATAGGAGATAGAGATGTTGGTTTGAGCTTGTGGATTCTGAGACAATACAAGAGGTTGCTGTTATTGCTGGGTAAGAGAGAGAAAGATAAGAGGCAGGACGCTGCTGCTGGGGGTCATCAGTTCATCCTCTGTGTCCATGGGTATGAAACAGATCCAGACAGCTGGAGAACACTTGGGTGGAGATCTCTCTCCTTCATATACTGTAGGGAAAGGGCTGCAGTCTGTAGGGAAGCCTTTCGAGGGGATACAATTACTCGGTAGTCTTAGAATCATTAAATCCCAAACCCTCCCCAGAGTTGGTGAGGGGTTGGTCCACAGCACAGGCCCCCTGGACTTCTGTCAAAGCTTAGAGCAGCTCATGGTAATGACATCTGAGTCTTTCAAGAACATGTGCTCTCTCTCAACAGATATGGAGTCGGAATTGCTGTTGGTAAACGATCCAGTGACGGCTTCTCTTGGGGATTATCCTGAAGTTGGAGGGTTCTCCTGGTCTCTACAAGGTAGCCTTTACCAGGATCTAGCATGCAGGGAAATAGACCTGGACTCGAAGAATTCAAAGTTTAATTTATTCTCAAAAGGGGATCAGTACATTCTTGCAACCTTCCAAACCTACTTTGAAAAGAAAGACATCGCATTAAAACTTCAAGGAGGGGGTTCCTGTTCTCTGTCACTGTTTCTAGAAAGGATGTTACGGTTCTCTGGTTCTTTGGATGACAGCTTTCCTAATGTTTTTCGCCATTCCAGAAGGATTAGTGCATTTCTAAGCTCTGGCATGTGTCTCTTGTTTTAGTAGGTTTCCAAAAATGATGATTATACTCCAAGTGCAGCCCAACATCTGTGGCGATATTCAGTTTCTAGATCAGTATAGGTAAAATCATTCCCTCCTTCCCCACACTTGCTCCTTCTGAGACTATCAGCTTCTGCGCCTGGTGGCAAGGAGACCTGTGGTTCTATCCGGGAAGAGGAAATTATATCAGTTTGCAATGACTTCTCTCCGGGCCTTTGATAGGAACTCAAGGTCAGTCAGCGTGGAAAAAGAAGTCGGCATTAGCGTGAGAACATGCTCATGTCTCCGTGCCTTCAGATACTCTCCAGGTGATCTTGGCCTAGCCCCTTAATTTCTCTAGACCTCAATTTCCTTTTCTACAAAAACTACAAGAGCAAGTGCTGTAGCCACCTTGCAGGGCTACTGGGGACGAAAGGTAGGTGCTTCCCATAAACCTGGTTAGCGCACCCACTGAGACGGACACTGTGTGATTTGGGAGTCAGAGTGCTACGGTGCCCTGTGCATGGGTTTGGATTCAATTGTTCAGCCATAAATTTGGATCCCAGCTCTCCCCCACTTATTTGCCGTGGAAGCCGAGGACTTTGCCTACACCTCATTGTCTTTGGCTATAAAATGGGGATAATGATACACATGTTTCAGGATCGGTATGTGGGTGAATTGTGGTGACACGTGCCCTCAACGGTCGTTTATTTCCAGTACCGTCTTGTTTGTGCCTGTCACTTGACCTTGACTCCACTAACTCCTGAGACTGTAACTCACTCTGTTTGGTGCAGACTATGCAGTTTGGGTTTTTAGGGATACTCGATCAACATCTGCGGGGCGTTCAAGTGAGTTCTTCCTGTTTTCTTTTAATTTTTTTTTTAAAATGTTTGTGTTTGAAGGAGAGAGAGAGACAGAGCGTGAGCGGGGGAGGGGCAGAGAGAGAGGGAGGCGCAGAATCTGAACCGGGCTCCAGACTCCGAGCTGTCTGCACGGAGCCCGACGCGGGGCTCGAACCCGCGAACGGTGAGATCACGACCTGAGCCGAAGGGGGACGCTCAATCGACTGGGCCGCCCAGGCGCCCCTTTCCTGTTCTCTTTTGGAAAGCACATTTCCTCGGACTCACTATTATTCCATAAGTCTAAATTCATAGACCTTATCCGTCTCAGGGATCCCAAACTCACATGCTCAAAGAGTGGGGTCTATAATATTCAACAGTGTCCATCCGAAGGCTTTCAAATTAAAACGAAAAAAATAAAGACAACCAGAGACATACTTTGTGAGACAAGCAGCCTGACTTGGTTCCAGGGGGGCTAGTTTGAGACTCTTGCTTGATCAGTCTTTATCACGTAGGTTAACCCTGTTGTTGGAGGGGATACAGAGTGATTGGCGTTCCTGTGCTCTGTTGACAAACTTGTGATTCTGCGTGGCCCTATCTTATAAAACTGACATTAGTCTGTAATGTTAAACACTCACTTTCTCTATCACTTTGCAACTGCACTGCTGTATAAACACCCAAGAGATACTTCTGTATATGGATACTAGGATATATGCATGAGAATATTCATAGCAGCCCTGTTCGGTAGCAAAAATGCAAATAACTCAAGTACCCGCTGATGGAGAAGTGGGTGAATAAAACTGTGGTAAAGTGGGTCACATCGGGAATAATATCTAGCAGACAAGAGGAATAAACCACCCCTCTGGGCAATAATAGGGATGAAACTTAGTAGAAGAATATCAAGTTTTTTGAAGTAAGGCACAAACGATTTACGTAGCGCGATGCCCACTTTATATGGCTAAAAACTAAAACAAAAATATGCTTTTTAGAAATGTATATAAAAGAAAGCAGACGGTTTCCTTGAGCGCGGTGTCGGGGCGTGGGATGGGGAGTAGATCGGTACAAGGTAATGGAAAGTGCTTTGTAAACGCTGGCGTGCAACATAAATGTAAGGGGTTGCTGTGATAAAGAGATCACTAACACTGATAGCTCGTTGCTAAGTTCCTGGGTTATTATTACGGGTTTGCACTGGGAGGAGCGTGTGTCTTTGGGCAATTTGCAATACCTGACTCCCTTCTTCCAACTTCTTGCCATTTTCTCCCCTTCACTCTGTGTTAGTGAGTGTGTTGCCAGGGAACAGGCATATATACACTATCAACAAAAACAAAGGTCAAAGTATAAAAGTAAACTTCGCACATAATTGCACATGCCCTTTCCCTACACACACACACACACACACACACACACACACACACACCCCTATGCCACAATGTCATGTGCCCCTAACCCAGCTAGACATGACTTCTGGATCCTCTGTTGTTTTGGGTTATTGATGACACTCTATTTCTCTAATAAAGCAGGTGATAATCAATTTCTGAGTAATGATTGATTCTGCACCCCCCCCCCCTGTTTTTTCTAGGTTGTAATTAAGTAGCCATGCAAATCGTTATATATAATACTACTAGAGGATAGGCGACTACTTTAGGTGAGGGAGAGAGATGCTTCTTTACTATCGATTAGTTGTATCTATCATGTGTCAGGCACTGTGTACCCAGGGCTGGAGATACGGCATGAACACGCCAGCCTCTGCCCTAGGGGGGGCTCACAGGCCGGCTGGCAAAGGGAGCCCTCCAAAGGTGGTGAAATATCCTGGCTAAGCAGTCTCCTTGGGGTCCTGCAAAAGCACGGACAAAGGAAACTCCCTGAGCCTGAAGGTGAGGAAAGGCATCCTGGAGGAGATGATCCCTGGCTCTGAAAGAACCGGAGTTGAGAAGCTGAAGAGCATGAACAGGCAATGAACAACACATTCAGAGCAGAGATGAAAAGAGAAAAGAAAGAGAGAGAGGATGGCTACTGGGGGCCAATGGAAACTTCTGATGGATGGAAAGGATGGTGTGTGTGTTGGGGGGGAGGGGGACGGTGGGAAGGGATGGAACCGGTGAAGAAGGCAGGAGCCAGTTAATGAAAGGCCTATGGATTTTATCCTAAAGTCAATGGGGAGCCATTTAAGGATTTAGCCAGGGGCATGACATAAGCAGATTTAAGTTTTAGAAACATCACCCTGGCAACAGTATTGAATCTTAGAGGAAGGGACCAGAGGCAGCAAGACCATTAGGCAATGGTTTCCCTATTCTTTCCAAAACGTTGTCACTCCTTTGAGTCAGGCAAGGAGGTTAACCAAAAGAGTCTATGGGAAGCCATCTTTTATTCCTTGCTTAAAATATCAGGTATGAGGCTGCCTGAGTAGCGGGGAGTGGAGCAGTGAAGTTCTATTTCGAGTCTTTCTCCTGCTTTGCTCTCTTGACAAGTTCTCCTTCTCTGGACCACAGCTTTCTCTTCCATTAAATAAGGAAAGGCATTTGCGATGCTTCTTTCTTCTGGAAGGAATATTATGGCAGTTGCTCCTGAAGGTGTCTGAGTTTGTTAGAAAACGGAGCCACCCACATGCCATTTATTATTCATAGTTCGGAGAAACATTCAACATTGGACCAGGGGAGGGAGAACTTCCGGATGAGCATTAACTCCCCAAGCCGGGTCACGAAGTTCTCTTTCTGCCTCTCCCGACAGCCTCTGCTCCTGGCTCTGCAAACCGTGGGTCCCCAGTGCTTTGTGAAGTCATGTCTCTCTCTCTCTCTCTCTCTTTTTTTTTTAATGAGACTGATGGTTAATTAATGAAGCTTTGGCCTTACTAATAAAACAAGTTTGGGAAGAGATTATTCTGCTTCATGAGTCCCTGGAACACTAATCAGGGGACAAGAGCTTGAATTGGCTCTTTGGGTCTTTTTCTGATGTTTGAAAACAGCCCCTGACTGATCTTTTGCCCAAATGCCTGATTTTTTTTTTTTTTTTTTTTGAGGTTGGCCTCATTTACAATGGTGGCTGTGGCATCCACGAATTGTCCTAGTCAAAGGGGACTTCCTGGTCACATCCAAGCCCACCAGATGTGATGGTAACCATGGAAACCAGACATCTCAGGGTGCTTCCCCAAATGATATTATGTGACACAAACTCCCGTCTCTCTGGAATAGTTTAGACCAAGTTTCCATGGAAGCAGGAGAACAGAGAAGTTGACTCTGGATCATTCTGGTAGCCTAAGGATCCTTGTGTTGAATTCTTTGGCGCCGGAATAACAGAGTGATTGGTACCGAAGACTGGTTTTCAGAGAAAACACATCTAATATTTATGGAGTCATAACCATGTGCCAGGCACTGTTCTGAGCGATTTGCTTCTATTAACTCATTCAATCCTTATAACCACTGTATTATGATCTGCACTTCAACCCTGCATGAAACTGTCTCCTATCTAGAACCACAGGCCCAAGATTTTGAAATGACCTTAAGTGATCGCTTGCTCCAGACTCCGTCTCTAGGCAATTGAGGTTTTAATATATGTTTTCTACTTATTAAGCAACAGGGGCCCAGGGGGTTAAGAAAATTGTCCGAACACGGAGATGTTAAATACTTGGAGGGAAGGGAGCCCCCTTAAGGGATAGGAGAAGCTCCTCTCCTTGCTGGCTCTCTCCCTTTTCAAACGTGCCGAGCAAAACACGCCCTCCTTTCTGTCTTTCCCAATCCTGCTTTCCCTCCACCTAGGAGTCTGCTTCATTTCCCCTGATTCTTCAAGGCAGGCCCAGATCTGGGTTTATATGTGTGTGTGTGTGTGTGTGTGTGTGTGTGTGTGTGTGTGTGTGTATTTAATGTTTATTTATTTTTGAGAGAGAGAGAGAGTGAGAGAACATGAGTGGGGGAGGGGCAGAGAGTGAAGGAGACACAGAAACCGAAGCAGGCTCCAGGCTCCGAGCTGTCAGCACAGCCTGATGCGGGGCTTGAACCCACGAGCTGTGAGATCGTGACCTGAGCCGGAGTCAGATACCCAACCGACTGAGCCACCCAGGTGCCCCTGGGCTTATATTTGTTTTAAAGAAAAGCTTTTAGAGACCTACGTGCCCTTCTATTTATGACTAATTGGCTTTGATGGGGACTCAAAGGATAATATTTCCAAGGATTCTTTCGCCCTACGACCTGGCCCCTATGAGCCTGCAGCCTGGCCTCGGCGTGCCAGGCTCCAGTGGGAGGTCCTGCTTGGACAGGGCACTTGGAGGCACTGGGTACTGAGGGAACCCAAGTTACTGAATGCTGTTTCAGTTAAATTTCTACCACCCACCCTTCTATTTTTGCTGCAAATCAGAGATCAGTTTAGACATCTAGGATTCAGAGGTAGCTATTTTTTCTTTCTGTTAATTCAAGGCAGGTAAGGAACATCCTTTCTATCTAAAGACCGTGGCCAACCTGCCTCTGCTCTCCATGTCTTTCCCAGTCTAACCCCAGCTTTTCTTCAAACACACACACACACACACACACACACACACACACACACACACACACTGTGTGCTCATCCTGATCTCATGACCCATCCCTCACCCATGGGATAAAGTAAATCTAAAATGGCTGGCAGGCCATCGTCCAACATTCTGTGCCCCCCACTTTGCGTTGGCTTCCTCTCTGTGCTGTTCTCTAAGCTACTCCAGAAGCTGATTGTGCCAAGAGGCCGCAGGTCCAGGTGAGGGGCCATCCAGGCTCTGGGTTCTCCCTCCTCCCTCCCGAGGTCCTCAGCATGAGAGAAGCATAGGAGAAACTCAGACTGGTGAACTGTGCTTCATACACGGGGCATCTCTGTTACATGAAGCTGAGCCCAGTTCACAGAAACAAGCTTCAAGTACAGAAAAGTTGTCATCTTAGGGCACTGCTCCTCCCCACACCTGATCATTGGTGGGTCCTGTCAGTTCTACCTCCAGAATAGCTCTTAAATCCACCTGCTTTTTTCCAGCCCCCCCTGCACCCCGTGCCCGCCTGAATCCACATCACCATCATTTCCCCGCTTGGACAACTGCAGTAGTCTTCTAGTTGGTCTTCCCACAGTCCTCTGGAACCCCGGCGATCCATTCTCCACACTGCAGCAAAGTGACCTTTTTCATAAAGGAAATCAGATCACTCCCCTGCTTAAAAAGCTTCACTTGCTCTTAAATGAAACCTACCTGCTTAGCGTGGTGCTTCAAACCCTGCACCATGTGGCCCCGCCCTGGCTTCCTCTCTCCCATTTCTCTTCCCGCACTCTCTTCCCATTACACACCAAGCATGGTGGCCTCCTGTTGGGTCTTTGCACAGGCCAAACTTGCTCTGGTTTCAGAGGCCCTTGTTCTTGATCTTCCTTCTTGCACTGCTGTCCCCTTGCCTGTTACAGGGTTTCCTGTTCACCCTTTAGGTCTCAGATCCAATGTCACCTCACAGTAGAAATCTTCCCTGACAACCAGGTCCAAAATAGTCCCATCTTGGGCCTATTTCTATCAGATCATCCTGTGTGTGCCCTTCATAACATTTGTGCCCATCTGGAATTGTCTTGTTTAGGGGCGCCTGCGTGGCTCAGTCAGTAGAACCTCCGACTCTTGATTTTGGCTCACGTCATGATCCTAGGGTCATGGGATCGAGTCTCACATTGGGCTCCATGCCAATCGAGGAGCCTGCTTAAGATTCTCTCTCACCCTCCATCTGCCTCTCACCCCTGCTTTTGTACTCTCTCTCTCTAAAAAAAATTGAATTGTCTTGTTTAGCTATTTGTTTATCTATTGTTATCAGGTCCTTGATTATTTTCTATATCTGTAAATAAAATTAAGAAAGGCAGGTTAATATTTGGTTCCCTGCTAATCTTGTTAGGCTTGGAGTTTGGTAGGTATTCAGTAAATATTTGTTGAATGAATGAATGAATGAATGAACATTTTGACTCTGGACAAGTTGAAGTTCTCAAATTTTGGGGCATCTATTACACTCTGGGTCGTCTGTTATATTAGCCAAAAGGTTGCACATACTCTTTGGCACATGGAGACTGTGTGTGTGTGTGTGTGTGTGTGTGTGTGTGCGCGCGCGCGCGCGTGAAGTTATATAGAGTCTGGAGATGCACTTACTCTGGTGTCTGTCCCCGCACCTCTGTCATTGTCCCCAGGCCCCTCACCACCTCCCTAACCTGTGGACTTGATTTCCTGCCTGATAACACTCCTTACAGGAAAAATGAATTTGTTTCTGACTCTAGCAATGAGCATGATTAATGTGTTCTCCTTTGAGTTCAGGACCTCAATTTAAATCCTTTCCTGTTCAACTCGATCAAGAAAGGTTGCATTCTGGATCTGTGCTGAAACAAATCCCTGCACTCACAAAGAGTCAATTATTTCTTACACCTTGAGGTCTTCAAGCTGAACGGAGCATCCTCATGTAGTGCTGGGTCTGAGTCCACATAGTGGGAGGAGACCTTGAATTTGCTCTTCGTTCCCATTGCCATGGACGTCAAATAGATTTTTTTTCCCCGTCACAACTTGTCCATAGGTTGTGACTTTTTTTTCTTTTTAAAAAAAAATTTTTTTTTTCAACGTTTATTTATTTTTGGGACAGAGAGAGACAGAGCATGAACGGGGGAGGGGCAGAGAGAGAGGGAGACACAGAATCGGAAACAGGCTCCAGGCTCCGAGCCATCAGCCCAGAGCCTGACGCGGGGCTCGAACTCACGGACCGCGAGATCGTGACCTGGCTGAAGTCGGACGCTCAACCGACTGCGCCACCCAGGCGCCCCAGTGACTTTTTTTTTCAAGCTGTCTCGTAGAGTTTGTTGGCACATGTAGCTGGCTTAGATGTTAAATATCTGGGTCAGAAACTACATAAAATTCAGAGAACCACCAGGTCTGTCATAGGCCATTCCAGTGAAATGTGAGCTCCGAGATTTAGTTCAATCTGCTAATCTGTACTCATGCCATGTGTTAGGTTAGAGTTAAGCTGCCTGGGTTTAGATCCCAGATGTGGCCTCTTGGGAAAATTACTTATTTCTCTGAAACTTAGTTTCTTCATCTGTAAAATGGGAATGATGACGGTAATTACCTCATAAGGTGACCACTAAGACTAAATGAGATACTAAGGCTCAAAGAAAGCTCTTAATATTTTTAGCTGTGATTGCCGTGGCTATGGAAGAAGATAGAATGAAAAGTCACCAGAAGTCACTCCATGGACTGGAAGCATGATGCTAGAATGTAAGCTCCCTTAAAGCAAAAATAGTCTGTCTTATTTCTTCACCTCAGTTTCCACATCTGAAAAATGGATATAAAAGCATTACCCCCACCTCAGCAGATTTTTCTCATTCTTAAGGTACCCAATACATACAAAGTGCTCGGGATGGTACTCAGCACAAATTAATCGCTGAAAATATTATTATTATGGTTACCTCATTTTTGTTATTCTTTATTATTTTAGTAGCTATTTTAGGTTTTCCAGAAATTAGCACAAGGCTTAGAATCTTGGACCTCTCAATAAATTGACAACGGATGGGTAAATGAACCAGGAGACCCCAAGCCAGTTCCGTGGCCTTTCCTCCAGATCACACAGCCTCAGGCGTTCCAAGTTGCTATTCCCGTGGTGAAGTTAGCCTCACTCGGGTTTAAAATATGAATTAGCCACCCTGGACTTCCCAGGCATTTTCTCTGTGCCTGTTCTCTAGCTCAAAATCAAACCTGAGTTTCTAGTGGCAGGATACTCGTGGCCATCCACTTGGCCAACTGTCTGCTGCCTTCTGGCTTCTTCCAGGAAATCCTACTCTCCATAATCTTCTGTGCATTCGGTTAGCACTCTCAGTTAATTCTGATCCATAACTGTTATAAACTCCTGTCTCCTTTTTGTCTTTGATTTTCACCTCCCTCTGGCTGATTCCATAGCCATGTGCCCCATGCTTCATCTCTCCCTTGGGTCCGGCTAGAGGGGAGGTGGGGGGTTTTGGTGGTGGTGGGGGAATGTTGAGACTATTCTAGCTAGCGCTGACCACACTCCAGCCTTCCCAGCCACTCTCCTGAACCTTGCCGTGTCCTCCGTGTGCCCTTACTGCTCTAACCATACACCCACTGACGTCACAATTTCACCCCTGGGCACCAGGCACACTTCGGACCCAAGTCCTTCCCACTCCCACGAGCCTAAATATCACTTTCCTCCCAAATTCACAATATGCCGTGTGCACAGAAAAAGGCAATCCCCATCTGGCTCTGGGAAGTTTTTAGAGATTTTTCACTTAAAATATTTAATTGCTTAAAATCCCCATAATTCACAGCCACTTTGGAGAGGGGGAGAATTTTGCCATTTGGTTCTTTCAGTCTTTCTTATCTTCTACTTTTGCTATTCCAAGCGTGCTCGCGGGACCAGCAACAATGACGTCATCTGGGCGCTTGTTAGAATCGCGGCACCTCGGGCCTTACTCTAGACTTACTGAATTGGAATCTGCATGCTAACCAGACTTCGGCTGAGCCATAGGCACGTTCAAGTTCGCAACGTGCAGCCACCTGCCTCAAACCTCACTGTGACGGAGATTCCCCAGGGAATCTGCCTAAACCCAGGCAGATTTCTGGGTTCTACGACCAGAGAGTTGGCTCCGTAGGTCTGAGATGGCACCCAGAAACTTTCCTTTTATCCCACACCCTGCAGGTGGCTTGGATCCAGCTGAGGAGTACACTTGAAGAAACATCACCCCGGTGTAAAAGCATCCTGTGTCTCGTGCCTAGCTTTTAGGATATTGTGAGCAAAGAGTAGGCACTCAATTAAATCTTTATTGCATTGAACTCAACTTCCCTCATTTATCCTTCCTTTTTTTCCCCGGAACTAACAAAGAGGATGTGAAGGCGGCCATTTTAGCATCCCGGATGCTTGGTTGAGTGTGTGAATCCTATATATCTCAATTAATGAGCTAAACTCCTAGGGTTTCCCTGAGGTCTTTATTAAACACCTGGTTTTGTATGGGTTCAGTGTTCTTCTGAGTTCCTCCTGTTTTCTGCCAGATAGATAATAATATCCAATAATCTGACCAACTCCTTACCTTTCTTTCTTTCTATTCTTTTTCCCCCCGAAAGCCTACCACAAAACTTACAGGCATGAAGGGGCTCCTGCTTCAGATTCCCGGGTATGGCTGACAGACTCCAGCGTGACACCCAAGTACCCTGCCTCCTGGCATCCACACCCTTCCTTGTGCAGTTTCCTCAGCTTGAGGGACCTGTACCTTCCTGCTAACCAACGGAATGCGGCGAAGGGATGGGGTGCCCCCTTTATAATCACGAAGCACGTAACGTAATGACATCATCTTATATAAGACTCGGTCTCGATATCGCTTCTAGATGCTCTCCTTGCCAACAGCGACTATGCGGGCCTTGCTGAGGAAGGGCACGTGATGAAGAATGGTGGGTGGCCTTTAGGAATTGCCAGCACAAAATAGCTGCATGGGACGGAATGCTGCCCAAACCACATAGACCCTTCCTCAGCTGATGTCCAGGTGGGGACAGGGCCCTGGCCGACACCTTGAATGTGGCCATTCGAGACCTTGAGTCGAGGACCCAGCTGAGTCATGCCTGGATTCCTGACTCGCAGAACACGAGACGGTAATGTGTGTTGTTTCAGCTTATACTCTTGTGGTAACTGGTTCCACACCCGTCGGTCATGGATTCTTTGGTAATGGCCACTAAGCTGACCTGCGAGAAGACTGCTCAGTTGACGGGGTTAGCAGAAAATGGCGACCAATAGGAGTAAGGCCGGCAGGATTCCTGTGACCTGTACCTGGTTCTCCTCTCCATGTTCTCACGAGATGAATGAGATTACGGTGGTCCATATAGACGTTCCCTTCACTTCTTCAGGGGCTATTTTGTCTGTCCTTGCACACTGCCTCAGTTTCCACCTCCAACAGTAATCAAACCTGATGTTTCCACTTGCATTAATGGAACCAAGGTAACAAGTGATGCTTGACAACATTTAATTAATACCCGTAACCTGTTTAAAAAGACTGGGATAAAAACTGCTCTATAAGTGAAAAGTGGTTTTTTTTTTTTTTTTCAATTAATTTTTTCGCGTGGCACACATCATTTCTCTAAGCCTGTCAGATGTGTTAGCTTTCTTCTGAGATCTGCTGATTCAGGCTTACTGGGAAAACCAAACAAAAGGAGATACACAGAGATGTAAATGCGTTTCCCATCCACAAAATGAATAGAGTTTAGAGCAAAGAGGTTATCTTTCTTAACCCCGTGAAGACCGCACCAGATGCAATCTCCCCCGGGCTGGGGATGCCAGACCCTTGTTCATGTGTGTGTGTATGAGAGAAATCTTGATCAATAATTCATTCGGAGATGCTTCCTCTTCCTTGGTACTCCCCTTGCACACGCTTTCAAGAAAACTCTGCTCACTGTGGTATGTATATTTAATTGGTTCCAAGACGAGACTTGCTCACCTTGAAAGCAAGTGGCTTTCAGAAGTGAAGGTCAGAGGAGAGGGGACAGAGTAGGGTCTGTCTTTAGCTCCGCTTAGATTTGCCAGCACGGAAAGGATGAATGCCGCACGCGGCTCCTCTCTGCTAGGGCTCTGGAGCTGTGACCCGGCTTGACAAAAAATAAATTTGGAATCTGCTTTTCAAGTGGAAAAGGTTAAGTGCTGCATAATGCCGGGCGAAAGGCTTTGTCATGGGTATTTGAGGCCGGGGCAAGATTGCTCCTCTCCAATCTTTTGTCATCATCTCCCCAGCAGATGAAGACCCCCGGAGTGGGTCCCCGCCTCCTCCCTGTACCTCTCCAGGGTATTTTGCAATGAGGAGAGGAGACAGCTTAAAATTCGAGTCCTCCAAAAGGGGGTTTTATGACTCCCATAGTCACCTGGGGACTTTTGGGGGTGGCGTTTTATGTGATGGGTTACATTTTAATGATACACGGACACAAAGGGGGGCATTAGCTGGTAGGTTTGGGGAAGGAGCTACGGGGGAGGGCGGACAACTGACCCATTCCTTCACATCCTCGCCTGCCTGAGCAGTGTCTTCCGGCCGCGTCTGTCACCCACTTCTGACCCAGATGCTGACCGTTCGCCTCCTAAGAGGCAAAGCAAACTCTGTGTTCTGACAGCATCTGCAACCTCAAGGGCACGCGGAACCCCCATTCCTCACTTTCAGACTCAGAGTTTCAGTTGAAACAAAGCAAAAATAAAGGCAGCGCAAAGCAGCCACCCTCCCCTTCAAGGCCTTGGTCACAGCCTGGGCCCTCTGAGTGGCGAGGCTCTTGTAAAGCTGTAGGCCGGAGGGGAGAGGAGGAGATGTCAGGCAGAAAGAAAAAGCCTCCGTACGAGAATGCCCGCTGCAAATTGTGGTCTGTGGATATAATAGCTACATCTTGTTCCCCAAATGACACATCTCAGATAAGAAGGAATTTGCAAGATGCCATGGAAATCTCTCCCCGTCCATCTTTCAGGTTGGAAAACGGAGTCTCCTTTTGCCACCTTTAAATTTTTCCCGCTATGATTTAAGAGTCTGTACCGTGAGACGTTTTGCAACTTTTCTCAAAGAGTAATCAAGCCCGTATTTAATGAGCACGATCCGCCTGTTTCCAGCTCTGCTAGGCGTTTTATACGAGAGAAACGCGTGGTCTGGCGTGCTCCCTGGGATCCGGGTCCTGCCCTGAAGGCTGGGAGTGCTGGGGACATTAGGTTCACACAAAGGAGATTAGGACGGCATCAGACAGAATGGAACGGAGACTAGGAGGGTGCTATAGTTTCTCAGTCTAGTCATTCTAGAGGTTTAAGACGGCCACGGGTAAGATTGCTGGAACGGTGATGGAAGCCATGTGGAGAGAAGATGTACACAGGTTAGTCCCCAAACTACTTCCTGGAGTGGAGCTAAAAGCTTGCTGGGGCTTTTCTGTATTCTGCCCCACCCGTCCCCATCCCACCCTGGTCAAGAAAAAGGTGAGCAACCAGAGTAACTCTAGAAAGCATCCTTCTCCTAAACATTGAACGAATCCCCTCCCCTTCCCTCTTGTTTCCGTCCTCTCTCTCCCCACTCCGGCTGTCCGGGTGGTAAGTTGATCTTGGCTGGACTTGGTAAGGTGGGGAGAGGTGTGGTGAGTCTAGCGTTACAGAGAACTCAAGGTTAAGAATCACACGGTCTCTGTCTGAATGTGTCTCTGTCTCTAACCAGCTGTGTGATCCTGGACAAGTCCCTGAGCGACACCCTCTGGTCTTTTTTCGCTATGGAGGCCAGATGACTTTGAGTTACCCAGCCTCAGAGGCTTGCCAGCCCTCCCCTTATTACTGAAAATCAGCACCAGCCTTCTTTTTCTCCTTCACTGGAGGAAGCCCCCTACCAGGCTGCCCTCTCCATATTTTTGAAGGGAGGTTTATCTGAGGAACGTTTGCATATTCCGCAAACTCGTCATGGTTGATCCTCATCACAGACACATCTATCTCGCTCTGGATCTCTGCTCTGTTGATTCATTCTCCTTACCATCTTGTAAATGGTTTGTTTCCCCAGACTGCTCTCTCCCAGGCTGACGTGTAGAACAAAACTGAGGTTTGAGGGTAACAGAAGGAAATTACCACTAAGAATAGAAAATTTTAAAACAGGATACTAAGCAACTTGGCATCTATTGTTCGTAGCACAGGATGCTTATCCTGGCATGCGTGCATGCTCTCTCTTTCTCTTTCTCTCTTCTGTGTCTTCCTTGTTACTGGGGCCAAGTACCTGCCTCCCACGCGAGTGCCTTTGTTCATATTCTCTCCCGGGTCCAGGCCTTTCCGACTTCTCTGAGGTTTCTGGGGAAAATGAATAAGAAATCGATTTCCCCATCACTGGCCCCCTGAAACATAATACTGATTTCCAGAAGTAAAAATCTATCCACAGTGAAGGCAGAGCTTGACTTTTGTAGCACAGATTGAATTTTCCTTGTCCCAAGCATCTCCATTGGCTTCTCCTGCATAGATAACCGAAAGTTTCATAAAGTGTCTGCTTCTTATTAACAAGGAGCTCTCAGCGCCCAAATATGAATACGTAAATACCTAGTTTTTATCGAATATGAATCATTTCTTACATGATTGAAGTATTAATTTCTTCTGCTTCTGGCTATTCAGAAATATTGAGGTTCTTTAACAGAACAGCCCTTCAATACATGGCTGTACATCATCCTCAAAGGCCCTTGCCGGCTCTGATAGCCGATAAACTCTTGGTTTCTGTGAGGTTCTCCATTTGGAAGCGTCTCTCCTTTAGTCTGTGTCTGGGCGAGCTTCTTTCCTTAGGGTGTAGGGAAGTGTAGGAGGATGCTTGCCTGAGTCACTATTGGTCTCTGTGCCCAGGGTTGGCATAAATCAGAGGCAGATGTCCAGGCTCCCATGGTGGCCATCCGTGCAGGGTCATGGTGGTGGGGTGTTCATACAGAGCCCTTGAGTGCCCCCTTGCCCATCACTTGCCTGCTGTCACTTTCTTTACATTTTTACCTATTCTGGGAGCAGTCAATCTTCGCCTGTATTTGCAGCCCCAGCAGGGAGCCCATTTCCATCGAAGAGAGGACTCCTTTAATAAATCCAGCTCATTTGTGCAGAAGTGGTGCAGCCATTGATTAGAGGGCTGATTGGAGCTGCGACTTTCTTAGGAAGAAAATTAAGAAAACAGATTAAAGGCAAATGATGGGCAGCTTTGTCTTCTCGGGAAGGGGTAAGGGTGTTTCTCCTTCTATCCTGTCTCACCTATGCTGATGTGAGTTCTCAAATATTCTTCAAGGTAAATGGACTCCTACAGGTCACTGTGCTGTCATCCTCTATGAATCATAGAGCAGAAAGGGACCTTGGTGGTCATTTGGCTCTAGTCCTTTATTTTACACATGAGGGAATGGGGTTGGAGGGTGAAATTGACATGACTAAAGTTGTGCAGGCCTCCTACCTGCTCTTCCTCCAGGCTACAGCAAATCACTCTCCATGATATGGAACATTCTAAAATAAAATTAGACCGGGTCTAGAGGAGACATTTTAAAAATGGCGGCTCCCCTACCCGGTATAGTGGCCACTCCCATCTGGGTTACAGCACTAGAGGACAGATGGAGAAAAGAAGGTGAGTGATTTCTGGTAAGGGAGTTACTCTGGAGCTGCGGAGGGCACTACTCCCTTGATTCCACTCGTGCTTCCTTCTTGAAACTCTCTCCCTGCACCCTTTATTCTGCCATGTCTGTGATCCTCGTTCGTACTCTTGTTCATTCTTTCCATTGAGACACATTACGGGAGCACCTTTGCCTTTTCAAAACATTTCGTAGACACTTGAGAGCCTGGGGAAGCTTCTCCAGTCGCTCTGCACTATCGTTTTTTAATGCCATGTCTAACTATAAGGTGATGAGATAAATGAAACGTAAACGTGAGATGTCTAGTCACGTTCTATGGGAAGCTTTCAGAGGAAAAGAAGTGATGTGCATGTGACTTGGTATCCCTGTGTCTGATACAGTTTGGCACTTCTGGGTCCTCGAAGAACATTTGTTGACTGGCTAACTGAATGAAATGTACAGACGTGAGATTAGGGATTTAAGTTGTCTCTTTGGGAACTCTACAGTGATGCTCTTGTCTTTGCTCCCATTACAATGACTTGACATTATAGAAACTGCCTTCAGACTTAATTTACTTATCACCCCCCATCTCTTAGAGAAACAACGACTGTTTAAAATTGACATTTAGGCCTTATGGCGTAGAGAACACTCTCGCGTATGTGATCATTTGATCTTCATAAATATTCTCGGAAGGCCTAGCTACCATTTTCGTTTCACAGATGAGGAAACTGAGATTGAGAGAAGCTATGGATCTCCCTCAGTCATAGGTCTGGGAAGTATCTGAGTGGAGGATAAACCCCGATCATCAGCCACAGAGTCCCGAGTCCTTTTCGGTGCGCCACCCTGTCTCCCCATAACAAACACTCGAACGGTCTTGTGTTCCAACTTTATCCACCAGAGCTCAGACGGGCTTTTGGCTGTTACCAAAGATCAAATCAATTCACCCTCAGCAAATGACGATTTGCTACTGTTAAAGTTACACTGGATTTGCCAGAGTCCCTAATATCATTCTCAGGATGAGTTAGTTCTAAAAAATAGTCTCTTGGGCAAGGACAGCTCTGTTGTTAGAAACCTGTAACTTCCCAACCACGTGTATTATTTTCCATAGGTATGAATACATCAAGCCGTGTGTGTGTGTGTGTGTGTGTGTGTGTGTGTGTGCGCACGCTAGTTTAGGAACTCTCAGAAGCAGAGAATAGAGACTTTGATAATACACCATATTTCAGATCTTTATTCTCTATGAAACCATTTAATCCTTGCATCACTGTGGATAAGTTAGTTGAGACTCAAGGAGGCCGTGGGAGAACCCAGATCTCCCCACGGACCCCCGGTCCACAGCTGACTCCTCCATGATGTGACAATCCAGGTTTCATTCCCCCTGGAGAATCAGCGGGAAAGGAGAAGGAAGAAGGAAATTTTAAGTGCATCTCCCTGCTTGCACTGGATGTATACAGTGTTCCCCGGTCTGGCCAGGATGCCTGAGTTCTGTCTGCCTTCTGCTTAATCGGGCAAGGGCTGGCGTGGAGCCTGTGGTATGTGCGAGAAAGGAGTGAGCGGGAACAAGTTACCCTGATTCTGTTTATATTGGATAAAAGCTTCGATGCTTGAGAGTAATCTGTATCTCAGCTCTATTTACTTTGCAAATAGAATAAAAGCCTTGCTGCTTGTGCATAAGAGAGCCGGGTAGTAAGGGGGAGGGAAAGGGATAGGGAAGTAGGGGTCGAGAACGATTTTGGTGTAACGCAGGCAGAAAGGTGCTAGACCGCGAGTCTTGCCTTCTAGGCTTACTTCTGTCACTATTGATGTGTGACCTTGTGCAAACCACTTTCCCTCTCTGGGCTGCAGTTGTACTGTGTGCAAAATTTTGGACTAGAACCAGGGTTCCCATATTGGCAGCCAGCTGGCAGAATTCAGCCTCGGGGCATTTTTATTTAATTTTTTTTTCAACGTTTTTATTTATTTTTGGGACAGAGAGAGACAGAGCATGAACGGGGGAGGGGCAGAGAGAGAGGGAGACACAGAATCGGAAACAGGCTCCAGGCTCCGAGCCATCAGCCCAGAGCCCGACGCGGGGCTTGAACTCACGGACCGCGAGATCGTGACCTGAGCTGAAGTCGGACGCTTAACCGACTGCGCCACCCAGGCGCCCCTCGGGGCATTTTTATTTAAAGGAAAGTGTTTTACAAAAACAATTTAGGCGGCTCTCAGGCTCCACAATTCATTGGCCTCCCTACACCTTTCTGGATTTATGCATAGATGTTACTTATCCATTAAGACAGGCATTTGGGATAGACAATTGGACTAGATATTTTAAAAGGGCCCTAACATTATTTGATTCTGTTCATACACTAAGCTTGTTTATGGCCTTAAACGAGAAATAGCACAGTAACCTGGCTAAGTGTTAGGGCTCCAGAGCCTGTCTGCCCTGGTTGGAATCTTTGCCTGTCACTCGTTAGTACCCTACTTTTCTGATCTGGTGCCTCCGTTTCCTCATCTGCATGGTGGACATTGTCCTGCAAGGGTTAAATGAATCAGTTTCTCTAAAGAGCTCCAGATACTGCCAGGCATATCTTAAATGGTCAATAGTAGTTAGGGGTCACTGTGATTATTCTTAGGCCTTTTGATGAAATATTTGCACAACCTTGTCTGGAGTAACCAACGATCTTAAAATGTTTGGCTAAAATTTCCAGGACAAAACCAAGTGTCTGGTATTATGAAATGCATATATTACCAAACCCAAGAGCCCGATATAGAGGACCATTTCAGAAAGACTTTCTAAACCAGTCATGTAAATAAATACAAAACCAATGGGCTTCCATAGTTCCTTTTATCTACAAACTTTGCTCTGCCAGCAGCTCACTCAATCACTGAGATGCCGGGAAAGGCTGTGCACGGGCAGCTTTCCTAGGCCTGTTGGCTGACTTCCTGAGCGCCCACTCATTCCTGATGTCCTCGGAGGGCCAAGGCCTGCCGTGTCTCCTGGGCCACCGACGTCAGTTTCATCTCTGTGGCTGGCCTGGCCTGGTGGGAGTGGTTCTGACACGCTGGTGTCACTCTCATGGAAGCAGCAGGTGGGGGGAAGAATATTTAAAGAGGAAACGCATCACGGGGCGCCTGGGTGGCTCAGTCGTTTGAGCGCCCGACTTCGTCTCGGGTCCTGAGCTCGCGGTCTGTGAGTTCGAGCCCCGCGTCGGGCTCCGGGCTGACAGCTCGGAGCCCGGAGCCGGCTTCCGATTCTGTGTCTCCCTCTCTCTCTGCCTCTCCCCAACTCGTGCTCTCTCTCTCTCTCTCTCTCTCTCTCTCTCCCTGTCAAAAGTAAATACACTTAAAAAAATAAAAAAGAGGAAACTCATCAAAAATAGGAGGTTGCTCCCCATCCATTTTTCATGTGGCATGAAATTAAAGTAGATAAGATTAGGAAATGAAGGTGACAATGATGCGCATGAGCTCTCTGCGCGTTGTTGCAGCCCCTCTCGGGGCTCCAATAATAAGCATGTTTATTTGAGTAGTCAATTCTCAACTTCAGACTCCTACCAGACATATTTATAACCCCGTTAATGTGGCCAGACACAGTAATGTGTGCAGAATTCGATGACTGAACAACCGTTCTGGGAATACTTGCTTCCAGCCCTAGCTCCCTAAAGGCCGTACGCCAAGGGAACATTAGCCTTTTTGGAAAGCAGGAAAGAAACAAGGGAGGAGGTATGCGGAAGCAGCATTGGTAGAAATTCACCTTCTGACACCCTTGGTCCTTAAGCAGAGGGAGCTGACAGAGAGAGTCTTGGGCACAATGGCGGGCAAGCAGTTAACCTCACGGAGATGAACCTCGGTCCTCAGGAAAAGGGAGAGAGAAAAGGGAAGGAAGAAAGGGAGGTGAGCACTCCCAGGTAGCGGACAGCCACTCTCAGCGCAAATGGCCCGAGCTGCTGCCTCTGGGTTGTGTTCTTCTCTCAGGAAAGGCCGCAGGCCACCTGACGTCCGATGGAGACCGGAGTTAGGCGCTCCATGAAGTGCACTGAACAATGCCTTCCTCTACAGGGCTCTGTGTCTCCTGGGGTTTCCAAGCTTGTGGAACCGGCACTGCCTCTCCCTGGTTGACTGTGCTGTGTGTGGTCTACAGGGGACGGACCACGTGTGTAGGTGAGGGTGGCGGCGGCCTTGTGCTCCCTGCCTTGTGTCTTCACACAGGGGGACTTCTGGTTCCCCCGGGGGGCGGCTACGGTCATCGGGGGTGGGGAGGTTCATTCCTGTGTGGCTGTGTCCCTGCTGTCATAGGATGCTGAGCATCCCTTACTCCTGTGCACCAAACGCCCCCTACCCCCCCCCCCCCTTACTCCCCCAAACGCCCCCTACTCCCTACTCCCCGGGGAAATTTAGTAATAATGATTGAAAAGAGTCAAAGCACAGATAGAGTAATGCTTCCTCCTCTCTCCCGCTCTGATGGGCCTCCTAATGGGGTAGGTAAGTTGTAGACTTCAGGGATTAAGTGCTGGCAAGCCGTGTTGGGGAGGGTCTTGTTTTCGATGCAACCTCTCAAAGATGGAGGTGATATTTTGATCTTCAGTCGTTTTCGGAGCCTTCTTTCTTCTAAACCAGAGAGGGGAAGCAAGGGGTGTTACTTCCCGAGCACCTAGTAGCTCCATAGACGTGTCTCTGTTTTCCCAATTTTCTGACAGAGTCTGTTTTTTGTCACCGATTCATTCACAGGAGGATGCCCACCCTTGTCCCAGCTGCCGGCGAGGAGGGAATCGTTAAAAGAGATGTCAGGACACTTTATTTAGTGTTGGGTACACATGATTCAGCTGGGGAGTTGGGGTTGGCCTCTCTCCCGTGCAGACTTGAGAACTCGGGTTTTCCTGGCAGATCTTCCCTGCCTCTAAGGGTAGGAGGAACAGCCAGAGGGGTTCAGTCAGGTCAAAAACTCACTTCCTAATTCTGTAGGTGAACCCCAGAGCAGACTCTTCTTCAGCAGAGGACACATACTTGACAAGAGCAGAGGGAAACCCAGCCTCCTCCTGTGTCTTCAGTGGGTGTCTGTGCCCGGGACAGAGCACAGCTGCCCCCACCCTGCACACAGAGTTTCCCACTGAGGGTGGGGGGCAGGCAGGACCGAGTGGGGTTGGAGAAGGTTTGGGTGTTGCCCGGGCCAGGGCTCCAGAACAAATTTGTCCAGTCCGGGGCGGGGTGGGGGGGCGATTGCCACCAGGGGTGTTCCCTAGAAGAGAGCCTGAGATGAGGATCCTGGTCCAAATGGGTTTTTTCCCCAGATTTATTGAGATTTAATTGACATAAAACATTGTGTAAGTTTAATGTGTACACAGTGCTGATTTTATACACTTATATATTGCAATGCAATTACCACTGTAGTGTTAGCTAACACCTCCATCACATCACATAATTACCGTTTCTTTTCTGTGGTGAGAATATTTAAGATCTACTCTCTTTGCGACTTTCAAGTATGTAGCACAGTATTTTTATCTATAATCACAATGCGGTGCATCGGATCCCCAGAGCTTCTCCTCTGAGCGGAAGTGTGTACCCTTCGACCAACATCTCCCCTTTTCTCTCAGCCCCCCATGCCTTGGTAACTACCATTTTGCTCTGTCTCTATAGTTCAACTTTTTAAGATTTCACGTGTGAGAGCATACAGTATTTGCCTTGGTGTGTGTGGCTTATTTCACTGAGCATAACGCCTTCAAGGTCCATCCATGTTCTTGCAAATGGCAGAATCTCCTTCTCTCTCATGGTTGAATAGTATTGCATTGTACCTATATCTATATCTATATCTATATCTATATCTATATCTATATCATCTATATCTATAGGTATCTATATCTGTCATCTATATCCATATCGATTCCATTTTGGGAGGCATGTTCTTGGGAGAAAGGGAGTGGGGGAAGCAGGATGGAGGAGAGGGAAAAGGCTGCGAGTATGTTCTTTCCTGGACACTCACTTCAGCTCTGATCCCTCAGAGAATCTTTGAAGCACAAACTACATACAAAACATGGCCCACCCGAGGCAAGGTTCTGGGGTTTTGTACTTCTGGAGGCGGTGGGGGAGATGGAAGAGGGTAGTATCAGAGTTAGCAGTGTTCCTGCTTAAGCGAAGGCAGATGTGCAGAGAAGGGAGAAGATACGCAGCCCAGGCACCCAGTAGGGATGGCCGCACCTACCGGTGAAAGGGGGACACAAAGAGCATCCACTCTACAGGGGTGGCGACAGTTTGGACAGTAATGGCTCAGACTGGAGTGTGTCTGTCCACATCATGCAGTCCCAGCAAGAGGGTCAAGGGGTCCTTTTGGTGGAGCTGGAAAGTGGAAATAGTTATGGCTTTTATCAAGGGCAGCCAGGCATCCATGCCTCACACAGCGAATCCGCATTTTCAAGTTGTATCTCTAACAATCTCTCACGGTGGTCATAGCACTTGGGCCTACACTGAGATCGTGGCATTTATAAGTCAAGTTGATTGTCTTATTCATGACTTAAAGCCCACAGGCTTTACCCATGGCAGGGAGGGTGCAGTGACTCCCAGGAAAAAAAAAATCTTAGAAGGTAGTATTTGCTTGGAGGGTGCAACCCCCATAAGGTAGATGCTCCCAGAACCCTTACTAATATGAGCAGACCCCTCTTTTGCTCTCGCCTCACCAGGGTAGATGCCAGGCCTATGTGATGTGAGAAACCCAAGAAAGTATGTCTGTTGTTCTGGATGCTTGATGTTTCATAGATATCCTCTGTGTATGCAGTCTAGTCAGATTCAGCCAGTGACCCAGGTCTTCTGTGACCAATGGCATCTCCTCTAAGGATCCCGTCCCGACGACATCTTTCTCCAATTCCCTTTCATTCATTTTCTAGAGGTAAGTTCATGGTAATGGTATTTTCAGGACCAGACTGAATAAAAATGTGAAGTTCACTACTCATGTTTTCAAACAATGTGCTCACTGCCTCTCTCGGCTGCTGCCTTCTGTCTTGGAGTGTGTCCTCGGGTCCCCAGGGCTGTTTGGGTTTCCGTCTCTCCTCCACCTCCAGGAGCTGTGTTGTCTCCTCACCCGTCAGCTGCCTTATGTAAGGTTTTCCCCTCATCCTATCAAAGCTGGTCTGTCGTGTGTCCTAGTCCCTGAGGGTCTGCTTCCTGCTAATGTGATGATATGTGACAATGTATTTGCATTCGAACAAGACCGGCTCCCAAATAAAATGCTCCCTTAGCCTGAGCTCAGGACTCTTGCCTTGGTTAACATTCTGTGAAATGTGGCTGTGGAAAAGAGATATGCAAATGTAGTTGCTTTGCAAATGTAAATCGAATAAACATACACATAAACATAAATTTATATTGGGCAAACCATTGCTCCAGAAAGGAAAGGGGGGGGCACAATATGTTTGTGTGTGTGTGTGAGGGATGGGGAGATGGAACTAGAACCCAGGGTCCAGAAGAAAATGTCTGACGGGAGAACCTACTTAAGAACAAGAACAAGAAACAGAAAACTGAGAAACAGGATGTGAGGAGGCTTATTAGACAGACTGGAAAGATCTGGGGTTATGGACATAATATGTACGAAGGGAAAGGCATGCCTTTGGAATGAAAAAAAAAACAGGTTTGATATTTTTAGTCTACTGCATAGGAGCTATGTGATCTTGGGCAAATTATTTAATTTCTCTGAGGCTCTGTGTTATCTTGTATATTAAGATCTTGTACCTTTGGAGGATACTAATAACCATCTAATGGGCAACTGGATGGAATGACAAGTGGAACTAAAGAATGACTGATACATGGAAGGTGTTAAATAATTGTTTGTTCTCCTTCTCCATTCACTTCAAGAGTCTCAGTGGCCTCGTTTTTTGTTTGTTTGTTTGTTTGTTTTGTTTTTTCTTTAAAAGTTACAGTCTAGTTAAGAAAATGCTAGATGTGGGAATCAGAGAGAGAAACTGGTCAATCTTTGTACCAGAGCATTGAGAAAAACATAACTTCTCCCTGAATTTGGAGTTGTTTTTGGAAATCACCATCAAGGTGTTACTCCTTAAGAAAAGACTTTAGGTGGATTGGTGGGGGGCGGGGGGCCCGCGGGGGGGAGCAGAGTGGAGCTTAGGTCAGAAAAGACTTAACTGGCCAAGCTGGTCTCTGAAGCTAAGAACGATAGTGAACTCCAGAGATGAGGTGCATGAGGGTTGGAATCAGATCATTTGTTTCCAGTCTGCTCTTGGCAATGAACTGCTGGATGGTCTCCGATAAATTGCCTCATGTAGGTCTCAGTTTGTTCATCTGTGAAATGAGGACAATGAAAGTCCCTATCCTGTAGGACTGTCGTGAAGGACACACGAGGTAATATGTATCATACTCACTGCACATTGGCTGGCTCATCCCAAGTACCGAAATTATTAGCTGTTGTTATTATTGTTTGCAGCATGGTTGAGCATGGATGAACCCTATGTAACTCTTCCTTTGGCTGCGTCATCAGGCCATAGAATAAATAATTCACCTATTTCAATCTCAGGTTGAGTGTAGGGCTTGATGAAAAATCACCAAAGAGAGGAAGCTCTCGATATGAGGGTCTAGAGTGGGAAGGGAAAGAAATCAGAAAACACGGGTGGTAGAAAGGTGGGTAAGTAATGAATTCCACTTTGAACAGCTAGAGTCTATTTACATATTTATGCATTGATGCAATAAATGTTGCATACATGTGGTGTGTGAGGTGTTGGGGATGCAGCAAAAAATAAGAAAGCTGTGATCCTGATGGTGAAAAAAAGGGTGAAATTGTGATCAGCACCAGAAAGGGCAGGAAGGAAACATCAAGTTGATATTAAAATAAAATATGAGGAAAAATCTTCCTTGTGGAAGTGGTATGAAAGCAGAGACCTGAAGGATGAGTAGGAGTCAGGCAAAATCTAGGGGAAGAGGAGACATCATATGCAAAGGCTCTGAGGCAGAAAAGACCCTGGTGTGTTGGAGGGCTGAATTAAGACCAACTTGCCTGGAGTCGACTGAAGGAGGGGGGACCGTGTATGAAAATGCAGCTGATGAGGGGCGCCTGGGCGGCTCAGTGGGTTGAGCATCTGACTTCGGCTCAGGTCATGATCTCACCACTCGTGAGTTCAAGCCCCGTGTCGGGCTCTTTGCTGACAGCCCAGAGCCTGGAGCCTGTTTCCAATTCTGTGTATGTCTCTCTCTCTGCCCCTTCCCTGCTCACATTCTGTGTTTCTATCTCTCGAAAGTAAATACACATTAAGAAAAAAATACATCTGATGAGGCAGGCCCAGGCCAGACTATATCAGGTCCTGAAGACAATGTTAAAGACGCTAATGAAAAGTTAACGGGTAAAAAAAAAAAGCCCTCTGTTTAGCTTTATTTATATGGCTAGAGTTACTTCTGTCAATCTCTCCCTTTTTTTTTTTTAATTTTTTAATGTTTTTGTTTATTTTTGAGAAACAGGCAGAGCATGGGTGGGAGAAGGACAGAGAGAGAAAGAGGGAGACACAGAATCTGAAGCAGGGTCCGGGTTCCAAGCTGTCAGCACAGAGCCCAAGGCAGGGCTCGAACTCATGAACCTCCAGATCATGACCTAAGCTGGAGTCGGACACTTAACCAACTAAGCCACCCAGGCAGCCCACTTCCATCAATCTTTTGAGTGTTGCCCCTGAAGGTTCAGCCAGCTAAGTTCTTGTAGGGAGGCGAGGGCGGAAATCTTCACCACTAATTCCCTAGCACGCTCCAAGCCCTGGACTCCATGGGTGATGTGGTCAATGGATCAGCTAGTGGGGGATTCGTATCTTCAGGATTGGATGCGGATGGCCCCCTATGACAAGTGACAGGGTCCAGACACAGAGCAGGGAGCAGAAGGAACTTGATCTGCGTTGGGATAGTCTCATATCTCTATTCAAAAAGGTCGAAAATAATCCCAGAGAATATTGTAAGTCCACGCAGAAAACCACGTCAACAGAGTTAGCCAGCAATTGTTAAAAAGCTTCTTCCGTATCCATAATTTGATTTGGAATGACCACCCCAGGGTAAGTGGCACGCAATTATTCAGTAAGAGATTTACAGAGCCATTAGCCATCATCTGTTTAACCACTTCTTTTGACAGAGGGTAATAACAATCTCAGTTTACTGAATACCTACTATACCCCCGGCATGGTAATAACTGCTTTGCATATATCCTTTTGTTTAATCTTCGTAGCAACCTTGCGAATCAATTATTATCAAGCCCTTTTCGAGATGGAAAACTAAGGACTACAGCGACTAACTTAAGACATAGATCATATATGGTAGGACTGGGCTGAAATCCAAGCTGACCTGGTTTTCTAGGTCTTCCTGCCATACTGCTTCCTAGATCAATACCAGCAGACCAAGAGCTGAAGGCACTTAGAGGAAGTAGAGACTTGAACGTGGGCCATATTTTTAAAAAAATCAAAAGAAACAGGTGAAATTAATTTTAATTGTATATGCTATTTGACCCGATGTTGCTCAAATATCATTTCAATGCGTAATCAAGATACTAATCATTGGCATGATATTTCACATTCGTTTTTCACACTCACTCTTCAAACCCAGTGTATATCTGTGCACTTACAACACACGGCACAATGGCCTACTCACATTTCAACCGCTTGGCACTTGGTAGGCCTTTTGGAGGTTCTCTCTCTCTCCGGTTCCTACCTCTCAATCCCCAAATACTGAGGATATCTACTCAGAAATAGTTGAATAATCCACATGAAATCCAGGAAACTTCATGTCCACAATTTAAACATTTATGTCCATTTTGTTTTGGGGTGCGTTATATGGTCAGAAGGTGCCACATGTTTGTATGTTCCGTAGGTCATAATTCGGAGTTGAATTTTCCTTTTCTGACTCATGGGCAGAGGAGGCCCTAAAGCCACCAGGATGGCAGGGGGAATCGAGCCTGGGGAAGGAAACAGAGAGGCATTACTCATTGGCCTCAAGAGTTGATGGCCCATTTGCCAAGGAGGACAGAGGCAGTTAATAACCACTCTGTTCTATGGGCACCAAGAGAAGAATTAATTGGTTGTATGGATCTTATTAGCAGAACAATTGGAAAGGAGCAGCTAATTTCTTTGGGAGGGAGATCTGGTTCCAAGTGGAAAACAGAATAAATAGGGAAATGTCATCTTTATTAGATGATTTGCTTTTTTTTTTTTTTTTTTTTTTTTTTTTTTTAGATTACAACAGAAAATTAGGGAGTTGGCTTAGGTTGGAAACTGAATTTGACAGTGTTCCTTTGGTCTCCCTACCCAAACCTCCCCGTTCGTCTCCTCCTTCATTCCCTTGTTCCTCTTAAGTTTCCCTCCCTCTGGAACCCCATCCACTTCATTTGTGAGCTGATTTCATGATGGAGCAGAGATGCCAATCAATCGTTTGGCCATCAGTCGGAGAGCATCCCCAGTCTACATTAGCCTGCTGGGCTGACTTCCAGAGCATCATCTCCTACACATGAATTATTACCGAAACATTACTGCTGTCAGCACATTCTGCTCCACACAACTTCCTATTATTATTTTTTTGGCGGACAACACTGAAATTTTAAACAGTTCAATCTTGCTTAAGTAATGTGAATTTGGTGGCCCTGGGAATAACTTTTTGCCTCCTCGGTGAGAAGCCAGCCACAGCGGTGGTCGGCCTGACGCACAGGCAGGGAGAGAGAGTGGCACAGATGGAGCCTGAGGATACTTCCCATGTTCACCCACCGTGCAGCGGTCACTTCTCTCTCCCTTTATTATCAATGGCAAAATGGGGCTTCTGGGCTCCTGATGTTTGGGGACCGGGGTAGAGGAGCTGCGCGTAAATCAGCTTGACATCGGCAGGGTCGTGGAGCATTGCTTGGGTCTTCACTCACCAAAGGAACTTACGTGCTGAGCTGCACTGAGTACAACGGGGCTGTCTCTGTGATTCATTTAGACTCTCTGCCATGATGGGGATAGATAATAGCTCGAGCTTAGAAGCTCCTGAGCAGAAATAGATGTTTTTTTGTGTGTCTTTTAAAACTCTGTCACAAAATGAGTCATTTATCATTCTGGAGGGTGTGTGTGTGTGTGCGTGCGTGTGGATATGCTAAAGCTCAGAGATGGGACGAGGAAGGAAGAGTGTGGACATTGATGCATAGTGGCACCAGGGCTTCGGTCTCTGAGGCAATCCTTGGCCCTTCGTGCCCTTCCCTTGTGGGCAAGAACACGGTAAGCGGGTCTAGGACATGCATGAAGAGGTGGTGAGATCACTGCCAGGGCAGAGTGAGGAGGCGGAAAGAAATGATTCTTTCCTGGTGTTTGCTTTCCGGCTACTGGTGTTTGCTTTCTCCTGCTACCACCCAGAAGGCCGAGACTTTAACCTTAGAGAGCTAACTCTGGGAACCACGGCCCTTCCTTGTGATTTCTCTTTGGAGTCCCACACACTTAGCATTTTACCACGAATATGCTTAGAAGAATAATTGGGTTATAGAACCATCCTCTATAGGGTCCAGTGATTTCACAGTACAAACTTTATCTGAAAGTCAGCCCCCGTTCCTATCCGTCTCTGTCTCAGGGAGGAAGGTTCATTGGGTGAACAGTCCTGCTTTTGAGTTTAGAGCATTCTAGTTCCTGAGCCAGTTTCAGGAATGTAGGCAGAACCCGTGCAAATAGCTTTGCTCTGCATTGAGTTGGCGGTAGAAAGAATCCGCTTAATGAGACATTGGATCAAGAGGTTGAGCTAGGCAAAGACTCTCAGTTTTCCATAGGCTCTCTCTTTCTCCTAAATGGACCTTGGATCGTATGACCTTAGGAGTTCCTCCTGGGGATTGAAGTCCGTCTTCCAATTATGGAGACTCTTAAACTCTTCCTCAGTAGATTTGTCCCACAGGGAAGGCTTCTAAGGTCCTTGGGCCTTCCCTGAATCCAACCTCGTTCCCACTAGTCACCTTCAAGGCCGTCATCAGGGAAAAAGCCTTCTTGAATTTGAACGTAACTTCTTCTCTGGCAGTTTTCATTGGGAATGTGGGTGAAGGAGGATGGGAGTGGGGACTATTCTCGAGATCAGCACCTACTTTAACCCTCAAGTCCAAAGCAGACCATTGGAGTTCATCAGCTTTGAAAATGGGTCAGATTCCAACTAGGGGCATTTATGCTTTCAATGAAACAAGCATAATAACATTCTTTGCCATTTTATCTGGTTATTCCTTGTAATCCTAGAATCTTTGTGTAGTTCCCTGGAAAATGGAACTCGAGGCAAAATTTATGGCAAATGCCTTATCAGGTGTAGGTGGAAGAGACAATCTGAGTGAAGCAAGATGGCGGTAAAAGAGGCACCGAGACAGGGACAGGGTGAGAATCCAATACAAGGCAGTGCACGGTCAAGCTGGCCATAGTTTCACCAGAAAGTGCAGCTACGTGTGCCAACCCAGATCCTGGAAATGAAGAGTACGTTGGCCTAAGATAACTGTCACTTTTGAATGCTCACCGTAAACTAAAAGTCAGTCCTTTGTGTGTATTAGCTCATGTGCTCTCCACAGAAATGCTTTTCGCAGCCTTGTTTCACAGCAGAGGAAATGGATGTACAGAGATGCTTGAAGGTAGTTGAGACAGGGGTTGAACCTAAGGCGTTTGGCTTTAGGGCTTATATACTCAACCACTCTATCATCCTGAATTTCAATGCAATGAAGTGTTTCTGTGCATTAAATATTCCTTGGGTATTTATCAAAGGCAGCAGCAGCTATGGCAAAGGGATTCAGGATTCCTATGGATCCACTGGAGGTTTGCATCAGAGATTTGTCAAAATTAGCATGCTTAGGAATTAAGTGCCACCAGGAAGGTAGGTCTAAGGCATGTGCAATTTAGACATGCTCCCTAAGTGATTCTTATCAGCCACGAGGATGGAGAATCGTGGTTCGATCTTTCCACCTAGATCTAAGGAAGTAAAGATAAAATAGATATCCCAGTCCTCTTTGTAATGGGCTACAGAAGGTTCTTCCCAGCCCTTTGGACAAAATTTTACAGTTTATTCCTTAATCTTCTCTCTGGCAGCCGCCTTTTGGTGCTGCTGAGTGTGTGTGTGTGTGTGTGTGTGTGTGTGTGTGTGTGTGTGTTCCCTTCTGGCCTCCCTGTGTTTTGCTTACTGCAGTTCTGTTTGGATAAATAGATTTTCCCTGGAATGTCTCAGAGAACATAAATTGGGGATGTTGGATTTGACAGACTATCACAAATATTTCTGTTCACATTAGATTTCATTATTCTCTTGAAAAATATACATGTATGTTAATGCACACAAACCCCTCAAACCTTACTTGTGTGAGAAGTTATTTGACAATGTTTCTAATATTTAATAAATGTTATCTAGACCCAGTGCTATTCTCTAGTAACATATTACAAGAATGTCTTAAAAGGCATTAGTAATACATTCTTGACAGATGATGCTGTAACAAGCTGTTCCTAATGCAGATTCATTATAACGTAGAGATAATGTTAAACCAGCAGATTTTATTCTCATTAAATGCACATACCAGGAAGAAAAACAACTAATGATTGTGGATGCTGGTGTGTGTGTGTGTGTGTGTGTGTGTGTGTGTGTATTTGCGTGTGCATGCTTGTGTTCAGAAGACATATAAACACTTCATTGCTATTTAAACCCTCCAAAAGATGGGGGAGGGGAATCCGATCCTTATACGTAAATCCAGCCACCTGTCTGGTCACCCTTGACAGCTAACCTCTTAACTCACTGAAACTTAGAATAGATCCCATCATTTTATAGATGAGAGTAAAACAAGAGCCCAGCTTTATGTTCGATCTTCCAACAGCTAGTCCGGCCTAGATGGTAAACCCTTAAGGTGTTCAGGAGAATTCTTTGAGTCTTGGGCTCCGCTTCTCTCTCTGGCTTCGAAATATGTTTTTTAAAAATGCAGGTCCTTTAATTCTTTAGACCCTGGATTTAATGTACAGCTATATAGTCTTAAGCAGTGTTCATACTATCGTCTGAGGAATTGGATTAATAGGAAAATGCTGTCCTCAGTTTCACAAAGGGGAAAATGTGAGTTATAATGCTAGAGGCAAGTGATCTGTTGCTCACTCTTGGAAAAATGCTAGCGCATGTTATTAAGCAGATGGTCTGTGATCACAGGAGAAATAAAGAGGTGATCACTCGAAGCATCCACGATTTCCTAAAAGCACGTCATGCCAAGTAACCTTAGTTCCTTTTTTGACATCTTTATTAGACTGGCAGCCGGGCATGATGATGGTAGGGTGGGTAGCAGAGACATGGAAAATAAGAATATAGTAAGGCTGGTAACAGAATTTCTCCTGATAGCATCCGGGATGACCTAGAAAATACAGGCTGCGTGCGGATTTGCAGCCGATAGATCAACACCATTCAAAAGAGAGTCGATCTCTGGAATGATAGCCATAGGGAGGGAGGTCTCCAGGTAGCACCTTAAAGGGCTTCGCCTACCCCTGTCATGTTCTGACTATTTATCAGCGATGCGGATGAAACACTGAGCATGTGCTTATCGAATCTGCGATGACACGAAGCAGAGGTCAGCTAATATGACAAATGACATGAACAAGTTTCCAAAGATCTTGATATCTGGATGGATTGAAACTAACAAGATAAGTTTAACAAAGAGACAAGTGGAGTCTAGGTTTTAGGTTGGAAAGCAAGCTTGATTTCACAAATAGGGAATGAAGATGAACGGGTTTGAGTATCATTCATTTAAGAAATATCTGGGTGGAGTTTAGCCAACCATTGACTTTACCAGGCTTCATATATAGAATTTTTATTTATTTATTTTAAATGTTTATTTATTATTGAGAGAGAGAGAGACAGACAGACAGACACAGTGCAAGCAGGGCGGGGGTGGGGGGAGGGCAGAGAGAGAGAGAGAGACGCACGCGCACAGAATCCGAAGCAGGCTCCAGGCTCTGAGCTGTGAGCACAGAGCCTGGCACGGGGCTCAAACTCATGAACCGCGAGATCATGACCTGAGCCGAAGTTCGATGCCCAACCAACTGCGCCACCCAGGAGCCCCTGTAATTTATAGTTATGTAAACACACAATATATAAAAATATATAGACCCACATACATAAGCTTTATCTACTATGTCATTTATCTATATATAAATAATGAGAAGGATTGATCTACAGAGCGAGCTGTTCTCCTGTCTCCTAGGTAGAGGTCTCTTAGAGCATTGTGGTCAGCTCTGGGTGGGCTCCATGCTTGGGAAGGACACTAACAAATAGAAGAATGGGAACCGGAGCACTCCAAACAGTGTCTGGACATCTTGTCACCGGAAGATTGATTGAGCAAGTTGGCGATGCATTTAGGAAGAGAACATTTGGAAAATAGTAACAGTTGGGTTTAGACATGTGAGAGAGTCTCATAGGGAAGATGGATTGGACTATCCTGCAGTGTTCCAGAGGACAGAACTGGGGCCCATGAATGGTGAGAGGGAAGTGGATAGTGACACGGTAGATTAAGAAAATAGTTCTAGTGGTATCTATATGCAGATAATGCTGACCTCTGAGTTGGCCAGCTTTTAATTACTGACAGGTTTAGGAGCAGAGGTTAGCTGACCACCTGAGGAGCCGGACGCTTCTGAAAAGATTCTTGTACAGAGTGGGTGGGTGGGCCAAGGCATCTTCACGATTACTTCCAACTCCAGGACTATGATCTGGTTTCTGGACCAGGCCACCTTTGCTAATCCCTCAATGGTGCATGGGCCTGATCATGGAAGCCTCTGTTCACATTGCCTCCCCTCTGCCTCCTGTAACGCTGTGGGAACAGAGCGAGAAGAGGAAAGTAGGTTTAGGGGAGATTGCGGTTGTCAGAAACTTCTGTTTCTTCTAGGGTCTCAGCTCTGAGACCTCCAGAAAACAGCCGTGGCTCCAAGCAGCCCAGATGCCAGAGAAGATTCTTACTTTTCAAATGAGAAGGAGAACGGCAGCTGCTTTGAAGTACATGAATCAAAGCTTTAATAAGAGCTAATAAAACTATTATGTTGGGTTCACATCTCCTGAGAGCATCAAGTCAAAACCTCCCTGAGGAGAGAAACTGTTATATAACTATTCTTTTTATTTTTTAATTTTTTTTTAACGTTTATTTATTTTTGAGACAGAGAGAGACAGAGCATGAACGGGGGAGGGTCAGAGAGAGGGAGACACAGAATCCGAAGCAGGCTCCAGGCTCTGAGCCGTCAACACAGGGCCCGAACACCAAGCGGGGTTCGAACCCACCGACCATGAGATCATGACCTGAGCCGAAGTCGGTCGCTTGACCGACTGAGCCACCCAGGCACCCCTCAAGGTCACACAAATTTTAAATAGCAGTGCTGGGGTTTGAACTCCAGCCAGATAGGTTCTTATTACACCACATAGCCTCTAGGGGTACATATTTTCAGTCCACAAAGAGGCGGCCAGTGGGACTGTTTCCAGATAGGGGCATGCTCAGTCACCTGTGAAGATGTCTCAAATACCAAGCTGCCATCTGCCATTTCTGGTTCCCTGAGGAGAGGAGGCGTGGTGTTCAGCCAGGCAAGAGAGGGGTTAAAATCAGAGAGTGGTAGGGAAGGTGAGCACTCACAGGGACAGAAGAGTGTGCCCACGGCCGCCCAGAGCTGTGGCAAAGCCTCAGTCTGAAGGGCAGTGGGGAGGAGGGGGAAGGGGGGGGGAAGGGGGTGGGTGCATGGCATGGATGTATCAGAATCTAAAAGCCATCTGGAGAGGCAGAGACAGAGAGGACTCCCTCCTGGTCTGAGCCACTTGAGCAAACCTTCAGAGGCACAGAGACCCTTCGCCCTGATCAGCCAGGTTTCTTTGCCAGCGACTTTCCCGAGTCGAGGAAGGAGGAGGAAGAAGAAGGACGGTGTAGGGAACACAGAGCTGCGCGAGGTGGCTGTAAGAAAGCAAGGCGGGACCCAGTGGGTCCTGCTCTTTCCCAAAAGGAGAGAAGCCACCCTTGGTTCTATTTTTCACTCATGGAGAAAATCTGAGCTTATCTCACTCGGCTGGTTTCTGTGCCTGAGGATTAAATTCTGCTACGTCCTTGGGATAAAGCGGGAATGCCGCTTCTGCTCACAATAATCGGGGAGCCATCATCGGGGCGGCGGGAGATAGGGTTTCAGCCAGAAAATCCCAGGGAAGTTGGTTCCTCATCAGTCCATCTCCTTGCCCTTGGCCACGATTGTAGCATTACCCCAGTCCGAGGCCCAGTTGGGTGTGGGAGGGCTGCCCGGGATCCTGCATTTTCAACACTGTCGGTCAGAGCAGCTGAGAAGGAGCTTGCACTTCCAGATCTGACCGTATTCACGGCCGGAAAGTGTGTCTGCCTATCTGAGCGAAATGTACCTTGGACACCTTGCACTTGTCTTTCCTTCTGCTCACCGCAAAGGTGCAAAACAGCTGGGGAACCCTCTCTTTAAAGCCAATGCTTTGGATCTTTCAGATTTCCTAAGTGCCTAGAGTTGTCTGGGAAACAGGGGACTGTACCATTCTTGGGAGTCTGGAACCTGGTTAGCTCCCGAGCCTCCCCTGCGAGCTTGGCCCCAAGCCACCCGAAATGACTGATGGGAAGGACCCAGGCAACACCCCCTGGTTTTCAGGACCCACACGGGTGGAAATAATGATGAAAGGCAAGAGTTTGGAAAAAGTTTCCAAGTTGGGTCAGGTTTCTGGCAACATATGCTTCTTCTGTGTGTTCCATATTCTCTCCCATGTCGCTGCTGGGGAAACAGTGCACGTCTGTCTCCTGGGCCGTTCTTCGGGCTCAGCTACCTGCTAGTCAGACACGGATTCCTCTTGAGCAGATTCCGCGGTCCGAGCGCACGGCGCGCGCTTCTGTGCGTAGAGTCCCGACAAACTCCAGCTCTGTCGGACGGGCTGTGAATTAAGGTCCTATCCTCTCAAGGGGGAACTGTTTCTGAGCTGATCTGGAGCAGAGGCTGAAGCCAGTGCAGTCCGTGGTTTTCAAGCCTCTTGGAAGGAAGGCAGAAAGGCCCTCCTCCCTTGGTTCTGCCCATCACCCCCACGATGCCAGGTCATGGGCATCTTCACATTTTTTTATATGTATACTCACTTCACATGTATTTTATATCCAGATACCGTGAAAGGCTCTGTAGCAGATACAAAGGGGAAAGAAAACCAATGTTTTAGAGCATCCACTCACTGGATGCCTTTCGACTCAAAATATGCCAAGTACCAGCAGCATTGACTTCCTTTAGAAGCCTGCTAGAAATGCAAACTCTTGAGTCCCCCCCTCTGATTCCGATATGAATCAGAAACTGCATTGGAACAAGACTCCCTAGGCGATTCGTGCACCCATGAAAGTCTGAGAAGCACGGACTACACAGAGAATACAGCATTCTCTGCTTTCGCTCACGTCATTTCACGATGCGTGATCCTCTCTTTCGGGAGCTCCTCATCAAGGATGAGAGAAAGAGATTCTGACAGATGCCTACTCTACAACGTGGTGAATGTTGGGATGGAGATGGGAATAGGATACTATGGAAGTTCAAAGGAGTGAACGATTGATTATGCCGTTCATTCATTTATTCTGCAAATACTTAAACATTTGCTACATGCGTTGTACTCTCCTGCAAGCTAGGGGGTGCAAATAATACCAGAACCAAGAATGGCTTCTTTCCTTTAAAGGAAGAGCAAGCTCCACTGTGCCTCACTTTGCTTTCTCGCAGCCCTCTCATTAAGCTTTCCAGCCTTTTTGTTTGTTTATTTATTTATTTATTTATTTATTTATTTATTTATTTATTTTTGGTAGGCTTCACATCCAGCACAGATCCCAACACAGGGCTTGGACTCACGACCCTGAGATTGAGGCCCGAATTGAGATCAAGAGTTGGACGCATCGCCAACTGAGCCACCCCTCAGCTTTCTATATTTACGGCGCGTACCTTCCGGGGAGGAAATACACGTAATGAACAACTGAGAAGCATATAGTATATTTCTATGTAATGTATGTGTGTGTATATAACATGTGAATTCCAGAGAGTGATGAGTGCTGTGATGTGTATCAACAGGATGGTGTGGTAGTGACTGGGGGGTGGGAGAGTGGGAGCTACTACTTGTGGGTTGGTCTAAACAGACCTCCTTGAGGAGCTGAATTATAAGCGATGGAGAACCAATTATGGGAAGGTCTGATCTGTGGGGGTGGGGATAAGAGGGTTATTGAGAGGTAGGACAGCAAATGTAAGGCTCCATGGAATGGACAGATCTGACCCCGTCTTGGTGCAGCAGGAGCTCAGGAGAGCCTGGCAAGAGATAAAGGGATAGGAGCCAGCTCATGTAGGGCCACGTGGGCCACGGTAAGTGTTAGCCTGAGTTTTGCTCTGAGTTCAAACTCCCAAACTCTAATATGCATGGATATATATTTGAAACGCGTCATTCAGGCTGTTGTATGGAGATCAGAATGTAGAGGGTAAGGCTGTAAAATGGAGAGCAGGTAGGAGGATCTCGAAAGAGTACTGGTGGAGATAATGGTAACTTGGACTAAGGTGGTGGGTGTAGACATGGAGAAAGGTGGGTGGATTTGGGATAGGTTTTGGGAGTAGCATGGAGTATCTGGAAAAGATCTTTTAGAGGAGGTTATGAGGTGATAAGATGGACTTTGAAGAGTGAATTGGGATTTACTGGGCAGACATTAAAAATTCTAGATTTAGGGGCGCCGGGGTGGCTCAGTCGGTCAGGCGTCCAACTTCAGCTCAGGTCATGATCTCGCGGTTTGTGGGTTCGAGCCCCACGTCGGGCTCTGTGCTGACGGCTTGGAGCCTGGAGCCTGCTTCGGATTCTGTGTCTCCCCTCTCTCTGCCCCTCCCATGCTCATGCTCTGTCTCTCTCTGTCTCTCAATAATAAATAAACACCAAAAAAAAAATTTTTTTTTAAATTCTGGATTTAGAAGACCGAAAGTGTGGAGTTATGTATTTTGGGAGCACAAGGTTGTCTCATTGTATTCTTCTGAAGAACTAAAGGAAAAAATAATACTTTAAAGTACGTATGTCTCATGGATATGCAGTTCTCTCCTTTCACAATGGCAGCTGTCAAACGTGGTAATTTTCCTGGTTTCTAAGCAGGTCTCTTTATTTTTTTTTTTTTAATATTTCATTTTAAAGTAATCTCTACACCTAAAGTGGGCGCAAACTCACAACCTCAAGATCAAGAGTTGCATGCTCCTCTCACTGTGCCAGCCAGGTACCCCCAAGCAGGTCTCTCTAAATTTCTCTACCAAGTTCCATATTGCAAAGGTGTAGCTAGTCACTTGGGAGAGAAGAAGGCTCCTCTCTTTTCTGCTAGTAGACCGGACATTGGTCCTGGGTATGCTCATGTACGTCTTCTTTAGAAGCAATTTTGGCTTCCTGAGCAGTATGTTTTCAGTCCCAAACTCCAGCGCTGTCCCAGAAACCACTCCATCCAAGCAGGAAATAAATGTGAATATCACTAACTCAGCAGCCTGGCAGCTGCAGACGATCCCATTATGTCAATCACCATCAGCAGTTCACTGTAACTGGCGGGCTGTCATCCTCCTGGAGATTAATTGCTGGGAACCTGTTGTATGTATTAATAGATCATTTATTCAGATTGATTTTTCACCCATTGATCTTCAGTCTCTGCACATGGCCAGGTAGCTATCGTTCTTGTGATCTGACTTCTGGGTCCAATCTTTACTTTGAAAGACCCTCTTGGGATTTGTTAGAAAGCACAGCAGCTCCATACAGGCTCCGGGACCACTAACCACAGCTGTAGTCAACCTTCTTCCATTTCCAGAGAGTCAAGGTATGCTGCTAATTCCTACCGTCCATGATTTTATTTTTAATATCTTAAGTTCTAAATCTGCAATCAAAAGGCTGCTGCCAGGTTGTGATCTGAGGCATCCCTTGAATAGCTTTAGCACCTTGCCCTTTAGAAATTTGAACCTCTTTCTCATTCTTCTTTCCTGTGACATCTCTCATCGTGGGACCAGATAGAGAACCTGAAGTCACCCTAATTCTTCACCTGGCCAACTCTTACCCATCTGTTATGGGCTGTGTAGTATAGCCCCCAAGTTCTAATGTTCAAGTCCTAACCCCCAGAACCTCAAAATATGACCATATTTGGAGACAGGGTCTTTAAAGAGATAATTCTGGTAAAAGGAGGTCATACAGGCGGGCCCTAATCCAATATGACCGGTGTCCTTATAAGAGGAGGGGACTAGGGGCGCCTGGGTGGTGCAGTCGGTTAAGCGTCCGACTTCAGCCAGGTCACGATCTCGCGGTCCGTGAGTTCGAGCCCCGCGTCGGGCTCTGGGCTGATGGCTCAGAGCCTGGAGCCTGTTTCCGATTCTGTGTCTCCCTCTCTCTCTGCCCCTCGCCTGTTCATGCTCTGTCTCTCTCTGTCCCAAAAATAATAAATAAACGTTAAAAAAAAAGAAGAGGGGACTAGGACACAGACGTATATACACATGGAAGAAAAGATCAGGTGAGGACGCAGAAAGGAGGCGGCCGTCTGCAAGCCCAGGAGAGAGACCTCAGAATTAAACCAACCATACCAACACCCTGGTTGGGACTTCTAGCTCAAGAACTATAAAGAAAGAAATTTCTGTTGTGTAAGCTACCCAGGGAGTGGTACTTTGTTTTGACAGCCCTAACTGATGAATATACCGCCTTTCAAGTCTCACTGTAAATGGTGCCTCTTCTGACAGGATTTCTCTAACTCCTGGATTAGCTTAGGTCATCCTACTTCCTGGTCTCATTTCTCTGTCTTTTCACTGCCCTAACGTTCATGATCGTCCATTATAATTACTTATTCAATGTTTCGTTTTTAAGAGTCTGTCAGTTCCAGAAGGCCAGGGACAAGTTAATCTTGTGCATTGCTGGATTAATATGGAAAATAGTCCTAATTGCTGTAACAGGTAAGCCTCCAAATCTCAGTGACTTAGCACCAAAGTCTATTTCTTATTCATTTCGGAGTCCAACACGGGCCTAGGGTTCAAGGACGCAAGTGTCCATCTGTGGCTACATCTTCCTCTGGGTCTCTGAAGAGCATCCAGTTTAGCTGGTGGATGTGGAATGGGAAAGTGATCATTGGTGGCAGGTTTCTAGGAGTCAGACCTGAAAATGGAGCACCTCGCTTCTGCTCCCAATTCATTGGCTGGAACTCAAGCCACATGATCTCACCTAGTTGCAGGGGAGACAGGAAAATGTAGCCCCACTGTGTGCCTAGGAAGCAAAGGAGAGCATGGATATTGGTGAACACTGACAATTATGTCATAACTGCTCTTTGGCCAGCACCCACTGTGGTGCCTGACTCACAGGCACTTAATAAATATTTTTATCAATTAATTAATTAACCTCCACAAGTCGTATACTTAGCCTTAGGTGCAACTGGGGTGGGATGGTTTAGAACTGTAGGCTCTGCTTGTCTATCTGGGGACCTTTCATGAAATCCAATGACCTCATTTGTACACTTGAAAGATTAAATCTCCCAGTCTCAAAAATCTTCCTAAAGGAAAAACCTGAAAAAGGAAGTTATTTCATTTCTAACATTTTAACAAAAACAGGCCGCTCAGTATGTGTTTTTGCCATCTTGCTACAGTTATTTGACTCTGAGTTATTAGACTCTAACCTCCTGGAGACCAACACATTAGCCATCCGGGTAGCCAGCTTCAAGCCTAGTATCTGACACATCTTCAACTTACTTTCGGCGAACATTTGTTGAGCATTTACTATATGCTGTGCTCAATGCTTTGCATCCATTAACTCATTAAATTATTCCATGAAGTAGTAACAATGATTGTCTATTTTTTATGTATTGAAATCAAGTGCTCGGAGAACTTGCTAAGAATCACAGGACGGTATGTAGTCAAAGGAGGATGCAGAGTCAAGTACCTAAGATGTCAAAGCTCACACTCTTTAGTTAGGGGATCCAAGCTGACAGCAGTGAGCTCAATGTGGGGCTTGAACTCACGAACTGTGAGATCATGGCCTGAGCCAAAGTCGGACGCTCAACTGACTGAGCCACTCGGATGCTGTCAAAGCTCATGTTCTTAACCACTATTCCAAGCTGCCTTTCCGGTGCCTGTTCATTACATTGAATGGAAACTGGCCATGGGCAACAGAGCTAAGTTCTCTGATCTTGTGGGAAAACAAAGCTATACCGCCTGCTCGTGTGCTCATTTTCAAGTGAGTGTAGCTCTTTACTTCCTTGAGAGCAGGAAAGGAGTTGCCTGTATAGTCCACAGAACACCTAACACAGAACCCTCTGCAGAGAAGCTTCTCAATGTCTATCTCTATTCTTTATAAGATTAATGAACGAGGACCCAAGGAAGGAGAGGAGCGGTCAGCCTGCCTCCATTGGTCAGTGGATCCTTCCCCAAGCACCCACTCACCTCCTGCTCGGCAACTCTACCCAGAGCTCCTTTTGGAAGACATTTTTTCTTTATCTATATAACAACAGGGACAGGTGGTCATTCCTAGTATCCTTTGGGAGCAAAGGACGTCTGTATATCTCTGAGATCGATGGTGGAGGGAGAGGGAGAGAGCCAGAGGTTTCTATGGCATTTCCATCTTGAGGATCAGACCGAAAGGGAGAAAGCTTTGTGGCAAGTGGGGTCTTTTCAGGAAATAATAACTTTCCCTCCAGTCATCCTCTTCCATTCTTCTGAGCCCCTTTGCATGAGAGTCCAAGGTCCCTATTCCAGGCTGCAGAGCCCCAAGGTAGCAGTCAGTGCTCGAATTCTAGTCCCACTGTTACAGTTCCTAGGAAGCAGAGGCTGAGACCTTTCCCGATCATTTCTCAGATCCTTCTCACAGTCTGCCTCAGCATAAAACATTCCATTTGGATGTGGGAAAACTTCTCTTAGCTTTAGTCCATTATTAAAAAAAAATTTTTTTTTTGTATCTTTGAAAATGACATTTTGCCCAGGACGTTTTGTCAGTGGACTCTCCTGGAAAATAATACACTAAAAAGAAAATAAATAAAATAGTGGTCTTTTTGCATGCATTTGGCACACGTGAAGACCCCCTCCTGTGTGAGCACTTGGTTGAATTATTTCTGCCTACTGACCTTCCTGTCCCTACAGCAAGCAAGCCTGCACAGCTCAAGTCAGTAGGTACGGGGAGGTCAGGCTCTATTGTTTCTCAGATCCGCACGGCTCGCTCTTCTCCTTTGGGGGTGCGGTGGGATAGAACTTACACAATAAATAATGGGGGAGTTTCAGACAATGTAAGACAGCCATGGGCAGATGACGATGATGATGACGACGGCAATGATGATTTTGGGGAGTGAGAAGAGGGAGGATTTTCTGCACCTCTAAAGGAAACCTGAATTTGTCCTTGACTACCCAATGTGAAAAGACAATTGGCCATCATCATCCTCAAAAGAGTTTCCCATGTTCCATAAATTCAAGTTTTATAGCTCGGCTCCTACAACCGCCAGGAGCCCCTTGAGGATGGCAAGTAAAGAGGGGGCTGAAGAAAGATATTCTCCAGTCACCCTCAAGTTCATCTCCACTCCAGGCTGAGGGCCAAAGGGAAGCTCTGTCTCTTCCGATTTGGTTTGGATTGAGGCCATCCATCCCAGGTGAGCTTCCTTCCAGGCCTTTTTCTTGCTGGTGTCAAAAGCCTGCGTGTGGACTTCAGGAAGGCTGGAGGACTTTCTTGCCTGCTAACGCTGATTTTATGATATGCTAAACATAACATTCAATAGCTATTACTTCCACTGTCAGAGAAACAACCTGAGCCATCTATCTTCCTCCCCAGACTATATTACATTTCTCCCTACAAATCACAACGTATTACAATATCTTTTATTATAATATTACTTATTTATCGCCAAAGGTTTTCCAGCATTAATGCTGAGGGCCCTCATCCTTTATCTGCTTTTTGGTTTGTTTGTTATGACTGTCACACTTTATTTATCAAGATGGGCCCTGTTCAGAATTTGTGGAGACGGACTCCTCTGATTTACTTCTTACGCCAACCTGGGCTTTTATCTCATTAGATTTCTCAGCACGTCGGGAGGACCGAACGGACATGATGTTCTGCTTTATCGAAGGATCCCAAGGGGGAGAGACCAGGATTTAGGATTATGGCACTTGAGCCTTGGAAGAGAGCTCCTGGGGTCAGGTGTGACAGCGCCCCCCTCTCTTTAGGCTGGGCTGCAGCCTTGACCATCCTATGTCAGCTCATCTCTGCAGAAGGAGTCCCCCAAAGTGTTCTTGGTAATGTGTTCCAAAGCTTAGCACTCTCCCTTTCTGAGAGGCTCTTCTTCCCTACCTCCCAATTAAACACACTCCCTTAAATTCAGTCAAAACTGCAACATTCTCCTGAAATCTTACTTCTCTACCAAGGGTACTGGAAGGTACGATGTAGAAAATACCTTAAATGACATGTACACTTGGAGGCAATTATTTGTTTTACAAAGAATAAAAAAAAAAAAAAAAAACAACAACGCTTCCTTGAAGAATGATTCCTCCAGTTCTCTTAAGTGGCTGTGTATACATCATTAATGACTAGACAGAAAAGCTTTTTTTCCCCCAGTTGGGGGTAGGTAGATGTGCAGGCAGAGAAGATAAAATCAAAGTGCCCACAAACTAACGTTTACTGAAATTCTGACAGAACTGCTGATACGTCCTCGTAAAAAACAGAGATGTTTCTACATTGATACATTGATATAAAAACACCACTTTACATTCTACTTTGTTAGGAAGAAATATGATTCAACTGTACTTGAGAACAAACATTTGCCCTGCATTTCTCTCGAAATTTCTCCAGCACCTAAAATCCAGTGGAGGCTGAGCCTATGGTCAAGACTGGCCTTGAACAAATGGCTAAGCGAGGGATATAGGAGCTGTTGTTTACCTTTATTTGCCTACCTATGTTTTCTACTAATGCTCCTTTGACCTTGTAAAATCAGACCCGTCCTAGCCCATCTTTCCTCAGCTAGGCACCCGGTACCTGAATAACCCTACCTTCTGTGTCCTGTTCCATATATGCCTCAGCTTTTCTTAGGTAAAAACCCGAGGGGCTGATGGCTGGTGAAAGTCTGAAGCCAAAGTCTGTATCAGGCTGGTTCACATTTTAGCAAAAGACTATTGGAAAGCAGTGTGGTTATTCCAAAAATGCTACTATTATGGCGGGAATTGGGACATCATTGGGAACTTACTGGGGAGATAGTTTGGACTAGGGCTGGAAGCAGAGGGGACTTCAAGTCAGTCCGGGTAAGACACTCAAACCCTTCCTTCTGTGAGACCAGCTCCAAGTGCCCAGTTGGGCAATCCTTGCCCTTGCGCTACGTGCCAAGCACAGGCCAAAGGCCACACTGCAACATTGGGACCATGCAGAGCGGTATGCTTAAGATCCACACAAAACAAGCCTCCATGTACATTTAGCTGTTTCCCCTAAAACAGGTGATGAGACGAAAAACTTGTTCTGAGCAGAAGAGTGGCTTGCATGGCTTAGAGTTGCCGTTCTTGCCCCATGCTTGCCCGTCTTCTTCAAAAGGAAAGAAAATGGTGTAGCAAAGGGGCCCTGCCTGATCATATAGGATTTCAAAGTGCCACCACACAGGGGTGGAGCAGGGTGGGACTGCGGTAGGTGTAACAGGCAGCTTGGCTGACTGGCAAGGACTTGAGCGTTGTTGGAAACTCATAATGATCTACTCTCAGACGCCTGTGCTCTCCACTGAGCACTTGAGCTCGTGGCCAGTCACTGGGGACTTGAGAAGTCGCTGAATTATTCACAAGGCAGAAGGACTCTTCCAAAAGCAGCGTAGACCTCTTTCTGAAATACAAGTATACATTGGGAAAGTGGAAAAAAAGGATGTCGAGACTTTAGATTTTATTAGAACCGACTGTGTGTCTCATATCCCACCCTTCGGTGTTGTTTTTCCCCAGTTGAAAACAAAAACAAAAACCAAACAAGCAGGGAGTTGAAAATAAGGGCTCTATGTCCAGATGAATGTACTTTCCTTGAAGGTCCCACTTTTCTCCACTTTCCAGTAGTACGGCTGTTTTCCTTTGTCCTCTGGCCCAGTATAATAAGTTCAGTTGGTTTAGGTAGGTTTGCTACCTCAGACCAGCTGAGCTCCCTTTCCATCCCAGGAGGAAGGAGAACATACGTAGCCATGTTGCTCCTAGTGGGATTTGGGCAACTCTTGCAGTGACCATGGCCCTCGGGTGTGAGCTCCTCCTCATGGATGTTGCTCTGGGCTCATTAATGGGCTGAGTTCAGGATGACTTGGAAAGAAGGCAGGGTTGAGCATGCTCTTCATTTTAGTACAGTGTATAAGACAACAAATATCATTGTTTGCAGGCTATGGTTGGTGAAATGGTGCCATAACTCTATCTGTACATCGTCTTCTACGAACATGTAGACCCATGGCCGTGTTCCGTGACACAATTCGTAAGCTCTGTGGGGACAGAGAGAAAGATGTCCCTACAAGTCCTACCCTCTCAGTATCAGAGCCTATTATGGGCACAGTCCACTGATTCTTCTGGATATTTTTGACCACGTAAGTTGTTCATCCCTATCGTTTACTTGAAGTACCTCTGGGTGATGCTGATTGACCCTTTCAACGCCATACAACTGACTTCTAGGGGGATGAGGTTGATAGGGTGCAGGGTACATGATCACTCATCAACTTTCCCCTGTCAGCGGCATGATCCTCAGTGAGCCTGTTTGAGTAGCACGGACCAAGGAAGAAAATAAGTAAGATGGTGTCTCCACTCTGGCCTGATGAACATCGGGTCCCATCTTCCTCCCTTCCCAAATACCTTCTTTCCTGAACTAACTAATTGGGGCTGGGATGTTTTGACGCCCACCTCTCCCTCAGCCCCCGCAGATTCAGTTTATGCCTTCAATATATTTTTTTTTTTGCTTGGATTACTAAGAGCCCTCTGGCTGCTCCCCACCCCTGCCTCCAGTCTTGCCTTCTTCAGTTCACTCTTCATACTTTGGACACACTGACTGTTCTAAAATGTGACTCTGACCATGCCGGCTCCTTGCTTACAATTCCCTTCACTCGCTTCAGGATGAGATACAAAGTCTTTTGCAAGCCAAAAGAAAACACTTTACAGACTGTTATTTCCCATCTCACCTCTTACCATCCTCCTCATCATAATCCCATCCTGACCTACTTATAGCACCCACTCCTTCCTTGCTTGGGAATCCTTTCAAACGTGTCTCCTCTTCCCTGGAATATTCTCCCTGAAACTGCTTTTCCTTATCTGGCTACCTTCTACTTGTCTTTTAGGGCAAATTCAGAGACTCCCTCCATTCAAATGCCATCCATAGTTGATTGGCATGGATCAGATTTCAGATCAAGTGCTTACGCTTGGGGTGCCTATAACCTCTTAGCTTGCTTCTGACATAGCAGTATCTTCCTGCTTTTTTAATGTTTTCTCTTTGCTTGCTTGTTTGCCTACAATACATTAGATTTTTGAGGCAAGGACTTTGTGATAGTCACCTTTTCAACTCAGTATTTGATCAATAGGGTAGATTCTTAGCAAATGCTGGATGATAAGTGTTTGACCTAGGCCAATTCTTTCTTTCTTTCTTTCTTTCTTTCTTTCTTTCTTTCTTTCTTTC
>NW_024412426.1:536119-638136 GCF_014898765.1 Herpailurus yagouaroundi
TTCTTTCTTTCTTTCTTTCTTTCTTTCTTTCTTTCTTTCTTTCTTTCTTTCTTCTCTCCTAGTTTGGGAAGTTTTCCTCTTAGTACTATATATGATATTTCACTGGGTTTCACAGGCAGTCATTTATTGGATAGATATCACCTCTGCAGTCTCCCCCAAATAAACCTGTTTGGAGATTTAGAGCCCTTCCCCAGCCCCCTCCCTAATTTCATATATGTATCTCCATTCTCTCTTGCACTCCCTAAGTTTTCCAACAGAAATTTGGTAGATTCTACTCCTTCTTTCCTAACCATCACAACAGCAGAGCCCTTTGTTTCCCATGGGCGGGGGCAGTGGTGAGCATGGTGGGCAGAGGAGTAGGGGTGAACCCAAAGTGCTGTGTCCCCTAGGTGGAGTTTGGTAGGGAATCATTCCTTCCACTCTCTGTTTTCCTTCCTTTTGAAGCTGGGGAATCCACAGCCTTTGGTAGTCATTAGTGTGGCCCGTTAATATTTCCCAGATTCGTGGTAGGGTTATCCTTACCCGCCTAAACAGAAGTGGAAGGATCACATCAAACAGAAGCTCCTAGAGCTGAGATGTGACTCACCCCTCTCAGAGGGTGGCTGCTTTGTCTCAGAGTGGGAACAATGATGAGCAGAGCCCCCTGGCAAACTGTCCCGGACACGTACTGGGATTGAGAAATAAGGCTTCGTATGTAAAGCTGCTAAGATTTACAGGTTGATGGTTACCACAGCATAACCTGGTTTCCTTGGCTGATGCAGAATCACTGAAATAAAAATTTTCTGTTTGCTAGAATTCTCCTTCTGGGGATTCCATAGGGAGAGGTGGTTCAGCACTATGGACACTGACATTTCTGTTGCTCTCTCTCTCCCTGATCTAACCCCTGTGGGCGGAGGGCCACAAATTCTTATCCTCGTTTGCTTTTCTATGGCACTCTCATTAGCAAGGCCATGGGCCATTGCTTCTCCATAGTAGGTATCTCTTGCTTGATTTCCGTAGCATCTCACCCTTTTACTTTTGCCAAAATACAATTTCCATTTCCGGGGGTGGGGTGGGGCCCTGCCTCACACCAATCCTATGATTGTGATGGGCTGTCAATCATAGCATCGGGTACCCCTGACCACAGAAATTTGCCCATGATCTGGACCTAACCATTTGTCATTCCATAAGCTATTGTTATAAAGGGTGAAGTATGACCTAATTTGGTGTAGTCAGAGAACTTTTCTGCTGTATTAAAGTGGGAAAGCAAGAGGCATCTCTTTCCTTTGGGTTCTAAGATAGGATGATCTGATCTGCACTGGAAAAGAGCATTGTCAACAAACACAGAAGTAGCGATAAGAGCTATGTATAGAGAGACACCTGCTGCTTTTGTGAGCTAACAAATCCCCCCCTGTTCTGAAACTGATCTAAGTTGTTTCTGTGACAGTAACAGAAAGAATTCTCACCAATTTACCTGGAAATATTAAATATTCTCTTTCTGCGTGATCCTATTTGTCTAAGTCCCTTCCCACCATGCTCTGGCAGTAAATATATAGGTGACCCCAAGTCCTTGGACATGATCTTCCTGGAGAGCAGGCACTCAGGCCCGAGAGCCTCAGAGCTATGAAACCATTAACTTCGCTTAGTGAAAGGTTGGATACAGACCCTCTTCAACTTCCCGAACACTGATTTCCTCTCATCACACTTATCATTATAAGACTTTCTCAGTATTCTCCTACCTCAGAATAGAAGTGGTATCTCAGAAAGGGTGTTTGTGTGTGTGTGTGTGTGTGTGTGTGGGGAGGGGGTGCTTTGTGTTCTATTGGCAGGAAGTGACATTTGATAGCCAACTCAAAGAGAAGTCAGAAAAACCATAGATGGCAAGCAAAATGCTTCAAGGTTGGGGCTGTCAAATGTCAGGACAAAGAGTGTTTTACACAAGTGGAGCTCAGAGCGCATCACTATTCATCAGTGAACTACACATCACTGCTTCCCTAGGCTTCGTGCAAAAGCACAGGCTCCTAGCGTGACCCGGAATCAATATAATGTTCAATTACCTTTGGGATCCTTGGTTTGTGAAGGCAGAGGTCTGTGGAATTCATTAAAAAAAACATTGCTATTATTAATTGTCTCAAATGTCGGGCATTCAAACAGTTAAATCCCAGTTTTTCTAGCAAATGTATTTATGTAGAACAGCCTTGTCTCCGACGGTGCTGGGTCGATGAGGTGTACTGTATTGTTTATCAATATCCATAGTTTGCATTATGGATACATTTGTTTTGTTCGTATGCCCACTCTTTAGTACGTGATCATGTTTGTGTTTTGTAAACACTAAAACACAATCCAAATGTCCTTTATCACCCTGCTCCCTAGAAGCCCTGAAGGACACTGGCGCCCACTGGCTCTGCTCCAGGAATCCCTAGGGAATCTCCATTCTCAACGTTTCGTGTACAGAAAGCTCTCTGGGGGAACTTGTTGAAAGTGCAGATTCCTAAGGTCCGTTCTCAGATATTCTGACTTCATGGTTCTGGAGTAGAAGCCAGAAACTTGCATTTTAAAAAAGGATCCCCGGGGCACCTGGATGGCTCAGTTGGTTAAGCGTCCGACTTCAGCTCAGGTCACGATCTCACGGTTTGTGAGTTCGAGCCCCGCGTCCGGCTCCGGGCTGATGGCTCAGAGCCTGGAGCCTGCTTCCGATTCTGTGTCTCCCTGCCTCTCTGCTCCTCCCCCATTCATGCTCTGTCTCTCTCTGTCTCAAAAATAAATAAACGTTAAAAAAAATTTAAAAAAAAAAAGGATCCCCTTCCTCCAATGATTCTGATAGATGGTCCAAAGTCTACCTCTCTATAAATATTGCTCTGTGATTCTGCAGAGCCTCCGACTGCACTGCGATGCTCGCGTTTTCCACAAAGCGCCCGAGGAGAAATTCCCCCTCCTGTACGGTGTCTAAAGTCAGAACACGGATCTGAATCCTGAATCCTGAATCTGAATCCCACAGAGCCTAGCAGTCATACAATAAAATAAGATCTGGTTGGGGTGGCCGAAATAAGTCAAGTTTAAAAAAAAAAAAAAAAAAGGACTTCTTAAGTCAAGTTTTAGATGGTGGTATAATTAGAATTATTATCCATTATTTATGTGGCAGATGATGGTCACGAGATGCTTGATGACTCTATGTTAATAGGCAGTGTCTGCTGAAGGGGAATGTGACATTGGTCTATCCTTTTTCGGGCTTCCCTTCCACTGTCTCTCCTTCTGTTGAGCCCCAGCCAGTTCCGATAGCACTTTTGGTTTGGCCCCCTTATAGGAGTTTGTGGTAGAGGAGTGAAGCACACAATTAAGAGTCTTTGGATTTTGAAACCGGCAACCATCCTTCTGCAGGGTGCCCGTTGTTTGATGATAGTCGTGGGTGAGGCTGGCATTCCTTTATCACCCTCCGCGGTTTGGGCATTTGTCACGTATGACCTCGTAACATTCTCGTAACGGCCTCGCAAGTAGATGTTACGTCTTTAAAAATGAAGAAGCTAAGGTTCAAAGAGGTTAAATGATCAGCTCATGGCAATGCAGCCGATAAATAGTGGAGCCAGGGGACCCCGTGTGCCGCTCCCGGGGCCTCCTACCACTTGTCAGCGTGTCAGGGCCCTCGAAGGGAAAAAAGCAGCCCAGGGCTCCTTTGTCTCGGTAGCACATCTGGGTCTGGTTAGGGCTTTGCCCTCGCGATGGTCAACAATGATTCTTGCCTGCTCTTGTCAGATTCAGTTAATCTTCTCTGGGTTCTTCCAGCATCAAGACCCAGACTGCTTACTAAACGAGCCCTTTTGGCGGAGTGGGATCAATCTTAACGTGAAGATTTCCAAGAACAAAAAGCACGTGGTGTGCATTTTCCTAGGCCTGCGGATAAACCGCATTAGCTTCATGACTGCCTTTCCTGTGACAAATCGCCTTTTTTCTTCCTTCACCTCGATATGCCCTTTCAAGGAGTCCAGACCTATCATGTGAGGTTGGGGTGTCCTAGGAGAAAGGGGAAACGGGAAGTTAGGCATAGTCTGTCAAAACAAGGGGCAATTGGGCTTGAAAATCCCTGCTCTTCAGGGGCAGTGATATCCTGGTTTAGTGTAATGAAAGTCCTCGTACCCAGTGTCCTCTAACAATCTGACTTTAATGGGGTTACTATAGCTGGGGTAAAGCATTTTATATGGAACCAGGTTTACATTATCCTACTCTTTAGAGATCTTGCTTGCAATGCTGTTCAAATCCTTTAATCCATAAATAGGATTCCAGACAGCGCTGGGCTGCCTTCCAAAACTGTAATCTTCCAGTATATGAATTATTACCAAAAGATTAGGGTGTTTCTAGTAATAACATTTCAAATAAATCAGCTTTCATGGAGGAACAACAAACTAATATTGGAAATAACAATATAAAGACATTTATATAGCCACTTGCTAGAATAACTTCCCTAACCAGGGGCTTCTTTTCTTATTTACATTCATTCTGTTTGAAAAGTCTTTTTTCATTTATCATCAGCTGCTGGCTTTAGCCTTAAAGCATGCCACACGTTCCCAGGCCCTGGGTCTCCTAAGTCCCTTCTTTGACGTCTATGAAGTCACCAGGTGTATGATGATCCCACCAGGGATGGTCAGAAGTGTTCACTATTGCCCCCAGGAGCTCCCGATCCCTTTGACCTTTCTCTTTGGCTCCGGGCAAGTGTGTAGGGGAAAGTGAAAAGTAAATTTCAGGCTGGAAAATACTTTCTTGGGGCTTCATTTCAAAGACAATGAATGAGATTGTGGAGTAGAAGGAAAGATTCCTTGTGCGACTTTAGAGACCGAGTGATACAAAGATCTCTGCGGAGGTTTACCCTGAGCGCATGCGCCATGCTGATGACCCCCCAAGGCTGTGTGATGTGCGGTAAGAACACTTTATATCTGGATGAATCCTGGCTTCATCACTCACCAGTCTTGGGCACCTCGGGCAAATTCCTTTACCCCTTTGTTCCTCCACATCCTCATCTATAAAATGGGGATACTTCCTACCCGTGGGGCTTTGAGATGATTAAATGAAGTAACAGGGGCACACATAAGAGTTTTTTCTCTCTCTCCTGTTTACTGTTCCTATGAGCCATTTGACTTCCTTGTAAGGGGGCCAATGGGAAGGAAGGAGACTCCTTTACCAACAGGTGGCTGTTCTGAGAAATGCCTCCAAGCTAGAAGTAGGGAAGCCAGGTTCGATTCCCATTTCTGTGGCCAACCTGCTGTGACCTTGAGTGAGCTGTCACATTTTCGGATCCCCATTCCAGCGTCTGTTAGAAGAAAAGCGTCTGGCTCCGCCCTACCTTGTAGAGTGAGAAAGTAGTAAAGCCAATATACTTATATGAGATCACATTTCAGGAGACGTTTCATAGTCAAAGAATTTTAATGCTAGAAGAGGTTGTCGAGGAAAAGAGGGAATTAACATTCATTAAAAGTACTCACCATGTTCAAAGTGCTTTATATGCTTCACCATATTTAATCCTAATAGCCCCATCAGGGTGGGGGGCTCATGCCCACTTTACGGAAGAAGAAACCGAGGCTCAGGGAGTCACTTTCACGTAACGTATTCAAGGTCACATGGCTACCGTATGGCAGAGGCGGAACTCAAACCCAGATCTGTAGGACCCCAACGCCCATTGTTTCCCCATTACATCGTGTTTTTATCATTTGTAATTCTCATTTTACAGGTGACAGAACTGGGACTCAAGAGATATTGAATCATTCATCCACGGACTTAGCTGGCTAGGGAAAACTCCAAGACTAGACCCCGGTTTTCCTGATTGTTATTCTTGAGAGCTGCCCCCTTCCAGAAAGAATTGGTATAAATTCCCTAACCTAACCCTCTGTCTTCCATTATCATTTCAAAGATGTTTTGTTTTCATTTTGGATAGACTTTCAACAGACAGAGGCGCCTAACATTTTAGTTCTCTGTCTCCCGTCTTATATGAAAAGGTTAGACTAGTTGATTTCTCTGGTTCCTTCTAGCTCAAAAATTCCATTATTCCTATGACCCTCCATTCCCCATAGTACTTAATGATCTGTAAAGAAACACTTAAAGGCACAGGTTTACTACCTTCTCGCTTCTGCAAGCTCGAGGGAAGCCAGCTATTATTTTCCTTCTTCAAAAGGGAGATCTGAGACCCACGTTGCTTGAGCAACTAACTCAAGAACATAGCTGATCACTGGCTGAACCAGGCCCGGAATGCTTGAGGGAGATCTGTGTTTTATTCACCTTTTAACCTCGATCCTTAGCAGAGGACCTGGGACATAGTACGTGCTCGTTTAGAGGAGAACAAACACACACTCATGCATTAATGGATGAATGAGTTGAACCCAGACTTCTCAACTCCCGGTGCGCATTGCCTGTAGCAGCACTCTCTCTCTCTCTCTCTCTCTCTCTCTCTCTCTCTTTCCCCCAAATCTTTTGAAATGGGGGCAATTGGCCTTTTTGCTAAGTGCTTCGCGTCTTGGGCTTTGTTAAAACAGGGTAGACCCGAAACATACGTTTCAGAAGGAGGATGTCTTACTTGCAGACGGGGAGGATAGCAGGTGTGCACACGGAGCTGGTGGGATGAGTTTGCACACACCGTCCCCACCGCTGGTACTCCGCGGAAGGCAGCGGCGGTGTATTATTAATGGGATGGCGAAGGGAATGCCTGGAGAAGAGACGTTTGCGAATTGTCTCCTCAGATTAAAGGACCTTTGAAATGGAAAGCACTAGCCCTCTGATTGAGCCCTGCACTTTCCATTTTGGCCTTTTAAATGAAAAGGAAAAGAAAACACAGAGAGAAAACCGCCACTCACTGTCTGTTTGGAAGCCTGTGTCATTTTTTGTTTCCCTTTCCAGCCCTCCACTTGGCCGCCCCAAAAGGCAGTGATGAATGGAGTCGTCTACAAAGGGGAGCCGGCAGGCACACAGGGCCCAGTGCCGTTTCTGTCAGGGCGGCTCAGAGGGAAGGCAGCGCCACACAGCGCGTCCCCCTTTCCTCCCTAAACAAATGTTGTTTTTCCTGAAGCGGTGACAGCCTGATTTAATTACGGGGAGAACGAGAAAGGGAACATCCCTTCTGCCTGGTGGAGAAGTGACATTGCAAGTCTTGGGTAGGCCGGGAGCAAGAGTTCGCCAGCCCCTTGGGTCCCTGGCTCAGTTATGCCTTGTGCCTTGGTTTCCCCATCTGTCGAAGCAGAGACGGAACTTTCTGAGCTATTTCAGGGTGTGTGGGAGGACTGCTCGGTGCAAACTGATGTGAGGGCAAAACGTGTGGGAAAGGAGAGAAAGGGGCATGGGGGGGACTGCATAGGCCAGTGGTGACAACTTCATGCATGTGCTGCTGTCCTTATGAGGTGAGGCTGGGGCTGACTGGATGAGAGGGTGGGGACAGAGTTGTCCCCTGGGAGTTTTAGGGAGGTGCCCCCTCCCCCCCCCCCCCCCCCCCCCCCAATCGTATGCATACATGCTTTTGTTCACATGATACTTAACCTCGCGAGAGCAGACGGATGGACTTTTTGACTTACGGAAGACCTTTCTCAGGTCGTGATTCTGGGACACAGACTTTGGCAAACGGGTCTTGGCTGTGGGAATCGGAGACCATGCATCTTCGCTGAACGCACCCCATGCTTCTCTCAGCCTGCAACACAGGGGTGGTTCCACTCATTAGCGACCGAGCCTCTTTCTCAGGGGCCAGCCTGCTCTTCTTAAGCAACTATTGTCTCCTTTTCTATTCAGCTGTCAACTCATTCCCCATGATGCTGTGACTTCCAGCCCAAAAAGAGACTTTCCCCGGGGCTGGGCAGGGAGGTAAGTCTCCCATCCGAGGGGCTGTCACCCTTTCTCTCCGCCACCCAGAAAGAGCAGGCATCCTCCTGGTGAGCAGTGATTCGGGCTGGCCTCTGTGACAACAGGGAGATGGGAAGGCGAGTACATTCGTAACTCTTACCTACATTTCTAGACATTTTCAGGGTTGGGCGAAGAGGTTCTGTGGAGCCACAATATGTCAACCTAGGAGTCGCAATGAAGCACTAGGAGAAATCCAGCCAAGGTTAATTGAACCATGCGTTTATTTTATTTTTTTTTTTGAAATGAAGCAGACCCCCAAAGATAGCATGTGACATCCCCTGAGGCAAGTACTAGGCGTGGAAGTCCCGATATTTAGGTTCCAGTTTCAAGTCTGGAACTGACAAATAACCTTACATGAGTCCAATACACGTGCTGCAAAGCTGGTCAATAGTAGTGACCAGTGGGTGAGCTTAGCTGCCACTTTGTCTGAAACCAGATCTGCTCCCAGACGTGCAGCGTTTTATGGTACCTAAAATAGTGGTAGCCTTAACTTTGGGCAATTGTGAGGTTTTCGAGAAACATTTCTCACGGGCGTAAGAAGTCGCCACTCCGCGTTTGCTTTCTCGGTTCCGATTTATATTAAAGCAGACTAGAAAGAGAGGAAGGAGAAAGAAAATACTGTCATTCTGCACAAATTGGAGCTTCAATCGTCATTATTAAGGAAGTATTTCCAAACAATGAAAACTGATGTATGGTGCCCAGCCCCCCACCCCCCAAACACCAGTCAGTCTTTCTCCTTTCTCCCAGGGTATCTCCGTGTGAACCTTGCTTGGAAGTTTCCAGAAAGGACTGACTAGGTCCAGAATTGCTGTGATGTCTGTCTTCGGGTGGCTGGTGATGAGAAAGAAAGCAGAAACTCTGCTTTGGGAAAGATGCAAAGGTAAAAAGTTCATGAGCTATTTGAAGCTGAAAAAAAAAAATCGTATATCCATTAAGAGGGAAGAGAGGAGGGAATTTCTAAAATTGTTAACGGTACTAATTTGCCTGTTGTCCCTTGAGAGGCAGGGTTGATCTTCCACTTCAGGATGTTATGGATCTCATGCATTTTCCTGCTGTCTTAGGAATATTTTTGTCATGTGACTTATCTTCTCTCCTTTGTTTTATTCTTTGGAATCCCTTTTCCTCCACCTCAGGCTCCCGGAAAATCAACCCCATGATGCCGTGTGACTTGCTCGCGTTCAGCATAATTGAGTCCTTCACACTCACTTGAAACTCGGGCCCCTTCCGAGCCAGCCAAGCCTGGTAATTAAAATGTCCCCTTCATCTTTAATTGCTTCATTTAACACCTAGTGCAGTGGTTTAGGAGCGCGGGTGCCCTCGGCAGCGATCTGGTGTGCCCTAGATAACTGCCAAGCAGCACCTCTCGCCCTTGGCTCAGACATATTCCTCTCTTTTGGGGGCTGGGCATCTTCAAATCCCAGCCTTCCTTTGGCGCACTGTGCTTTTCTCACTTGTTTAGGAGGTGCATTTTTAATTTTCTCTGCATTCCTGGGTGCCAAGTGGGGCCAGCCCCTGCCCCAGCCCCACACCGAGAGAGGATGTGGCGTCTCCTGGCAAAACTTATCATGACAGAGGCCACACGCGCTTACCTGAGTCAGGTGCAGGGCGTGGGGAGAAGCTCTGGGCCGGGAAGGGCAAGGTCAGATTTGGAGTCTCAGCTCTACCGGTTCCAATTCTCCCAGCATCTCATCCTCGCGGCGTTGGGCAAGTTCCTTGGCTGACCTCCCTCCAGCCCTACTTTCCTCACCACGCCACGAGGTCATTGTGAGGACCGAGGCAAGAGAGGGAGGTTTGGTAACGTCTTAGAGAAATGACAAAGAATTTAAGTTGTCATTTGGGCACAGAGGCCACCCGGGATCATGAGTGTGACTAGCAGAGGCTATCTTTCACCTGTATCTTCTAAACGTGGCTCTGGGAGAGGGGTGCTGACTGAATACCCCTAGACATGAGCTGTATGTGACAGGAAGGGGTGATGTTGGTTGCCAGGGAAAAACACCGGCACAAGAAGCCTCCAGGCCATATTCTCTACCTCTTTTTCCCTATATTGCTTTTCCCAAAGAAAGCGTGGTTGGGTGGTAGGAGTAGGCGCCTTCCCATTGAAGGGATTCTATGACATCACATGTATCCTCCTGAAGAAGGACCGGTAGCAGAAGCTCTTGGTCATAATTTGAAGGATTGCTCAGTGTAGCAGGTTAGGGATAGATTTGCTGAAACACTTTCATGTGTTAAGGAAGGTCGAACAAAATGGTCTTGAGTATCCTTTGGGAGCAGAGAAGGTTATGTTGGTGGTTCTAAGCCCCTCCCTACTGAAAGTGAAGAAAAAAAGGGTCAATGCATTGCCCTGTCCACCAGAAGTTTTTTGACGAACTTAACAATGCTTTGCATCTAGTAACTTTTACCTCTCGAAAATATTAGGGCTTCCCTTTGAAGTGTGTGTGTGTGTGTGTGTGTGTGTGCGTGTGTATACATGTGTGTGTACCTGTGCATTGGTAGCAGGATGGGGTATGGGAAGAGAGGAATCCACCATATTCTATGTAGGGTGAGATGCCATCAGAAGACAACTTCAAGAACTGGACATCTTGGATTGACCTGGTTATTTGGGGAAAAACTGACTTGGTGATTGGCAGATTTAGCAAATAAAAATACAAGATGTACAGTTGCATTTGAATTTCAGATTAACGATGAATTCATTTTTAGCATATGTATGCGCAATGCAATACTTGGGACACACATAATAAACAGGTATTTGTTGTTTATCTGAAATTCAAATTTAGTTGGGCATCTTTCATTTTATGTGACAACCCCACTTGGGGTGGGGGGGGTAGGTGATATCAGAGTCTCTTTGGATTGTGAAGGAAGCCCACAACTATTATTGCTCGTCCAAGATTTATAGTGCCTATGGGATCTAGAAACTTGAGGGTAGAAGGCGCAAGACCTTGTACCCAATCATGCATTGTGAAAAATATTCCGCTGTATAGTTGAGAGCAATAGGTATGTCGAGAAAATCACCTGGTTATTCAGCACAGGGTCTCCGAATTTTGTGTTTATTCAGGATCCATATTTCTTACCCTAAGCATTTATTGAGCACCTACTCTGATCCAGACATTATGCTTGGTCCCTGGATGACTACAATAGAAAGCCAATTGTAATACGGTGTTGTTGGACTACTTAGGTTGCAAGGGAAAAGAACAGACACACTCAAGAATGCTAAAAAAAAAAAAAAAAAAAAAAAAAAAAAAAACGAGTAACTTTTTTCCCTCTTAGATATTACATGTTTATCTCAGATTTTCTCTAAATTTCTATTCTGTTCCCCTCTCCACCAGCCAGAAATTTCCTACTTACTCATTTTTCCATATGGTCCCAAATGGCTACCCTGGTACCTAAAATTATATAGCCTTCCAGTGCCAACACCGACTCTGGCAAGCATCTCTACGTATCTTAGTTCAAATCCTTGGAGGAAATTTCATTAACTAGCTTGTCTTCTAGGTACTAGTCAGGAGGTGCTCATCAGCTTATGTAATCATTACTCTTGTGTCAAGTGTGCTTCCATGGTTCAATCAGCTATGGTCAGACGGGGAAATGGGCAAGAAGCTCTGCAGAATCGTCTAGTACATTCCATTCCTTGCGTTCTTGCCTTCTCACACATTTAGTTCCAGGCACATCCCTGCCTAAATAAATAGCTATTTTTAAAGTTTAGTAGTGAAGAGTGTAAGCTCTGGAATCGGACTGACTGCGTTTGAATCTTGGCTTCGCCATTTTAGTTTCATTATGTCCTTAAGAAGGCTACTTAGGGCGCCTGGGTGGCGCAGTCGGTTAGGCGTCCGACTTCAGCCAGGTCACGATCTCGCGGTCCGTGAGTTCGAGCCCCGCGTCAGGCTCTGGGCTGATGGCTCGGAGCCTGGAGCCTGTTTCTGATTCTGTGTCTCCCTCTCTCTCTGCCCCTCCCCCGTTCAAGCTCTGTCTCTCTCTGTCCCCAAAATAAATAAACGTTGAAAAAAAAATAAAAAAAATAAAAAAAATAAAAAAAGAAGGCTACTTAGACCTTTCTGTTCCTAAGTGTCCTCACTGATAAAATGTTGATAATGACATCAAGCACCTCAGAGCGTTGCTGCAATAAAATACATGTAAAACGCTTAGAATGGATCAGAAGGCGAACACTTAATAAATGGTAGCTGTTATTATTGGCATTGTCACACATACAGTCACCCGTTTGTTCAGCCACTTCCCATTAGAAGACAACGTGAGGTCACGACCTGCTGTTGCATCCAGAGTTAATGTCAAAAGGGCCATCTTAATTTCCAATCTCTAGGTGACGTCTATTCCTCCCCTGGTTACATCCCAGGAGACTTAAGTGGTAAATTTAATCCATATAGACTGAGAGATTAAAAACCAGAAAATTATGATCATAAAGAAGTAGAATTAATAAAAATTATAATAATGATTCCTGTAAATAGGAGAAAGAAAAACATTATAGAACATGGACCCCTTTGGGGCGCCTGGGGGTCTCAGTCAGTTAAGCGTCCCGACTTTCGCTCGGGTCATGATCTCGCGGTGTGTGAGTTTGAGCCCCGTGTTGGGCTCTGTGCTGAGAGCTCAGAGCCCAGAACCTGCTTCACGTTCTGTGTCTCCCTCTCTCTCTGCTCCTCCCCCACTCATACTATGTCTCTCTCTCTCTCTCTCAAAAATAAATAAACATTAAAAAAAAACAAAATTAAAAAAAGAAAAGAACATGTACCCCATCTTGCAGGCTAACCCTTCAGCCTTGCAATATGAGGTGTCCCTTCTCGTCTTCTAAGTACAGCCATTTATATTTGTAGGTGATAAAACATTGGCAGAAGTCTGAGTAGCCTGTGCCTCCTTCTAAGACCCATTCAGTTTGTATATGAGAATTCCAGCATCTGTTACAATAGGACTGAACATTTTAAAAATAGCCTGGCACCTTTAACAAAAAATATCCACCTGCCCATGGACACAGTCACAAAAAGCTGCTCTGTCCTCCATAGGGCAAATCCCATGTGACCCACTCTTAACCAAAGCATGGAAACCTGAAGTTTCTGCCCTGACCGCAGAAGAGCATCAGCCTTTCCGTGTGTTACTTTGATTTCCAAAGTCTGTGCCCCCCTCAAGCTTCTCAATCAGTGCATTAACGGTTGGGGTTTTCAGGGTGATCATTGCTCTTACCCCTTAAGTTTTCACTGAGTTTTGAATCAACTGAGAAGTAGAAAGAAGAAGAAAATATATGGGTCAAAATATGAGCCTTTATTTATCACACTGGAGTTGCGAATGTGTGGTTTGTATCTGTGGTCACACTTACGCAAAATCATTCTCTCTTGTCTCTTAACTCTCTAAAAGTAGAAACAGAGAGATGAGCCTCCTGGCCCATGGCTATACATTCATAAGAGATCTTGGAAATGGGAAGAAGCGAGGTGCCCACTCTGTGCAGACAGTTTCAGAAACCCAGGAGGTGCTGAGTCAAGCATGCCCAAGTTCCTTATTCCCAAGCTCTCCGGTAGATGATCAGTTCCATTTTGTTTTGAAAAGAATCAGTTAAAGATACAGAAAGAAGGAGCAGATGTAGTTTTTGCCAAAATTTTGGAAATAATTGAATGTCTTACTTTTACAGAAAAGATAAAGACTTGGGGATGGGGAGAGGATGGCTTGTTAACTTCCTTGGCAGTGGAATGAATCATTGTCCACATGGGACTGCTTGAGATCCTGTGACTCCAAGACTTTTGGAGGGCCCTTGGTTTGGCACTGATGAGAAATGGTGCTTATACCCTACCTGAGGCAGAGGAGATGAGCAGGTTCCTAAGGCCTGGGAAGAAAAATGGCAGAGTCAAGGTTGAATGTCAAGAAAAGGGAAAGAGTACTTCTAAAGCACTTCTTGGCCTTCCCAAGTCCCCTTCATCGTTGACAAAGGGGAATGACAATACGATACCTTCTAAATTCCTAGGGTTTAATAGTACACATAGTGGGGAATAAACAGAGACATCTGGGTTTGGTCCAATACTCAACTGGCCAATTAGCTTTTAATAAGACCTACTGTGTGTTCAAGGAGTTCCCCTGCAAAGACCTCAAGAAACTTTGGTTCCAATGGGAACTGTATGTGTTCTCATATGTGGGTAGGTGCACCCACATATATACACACATACACACACAGCACGCATGTGCGAGGGAACATAGAACACACTTTTAATGCGGTGGGACTTTGGAGAGGAGAACGGAGATGGCTCTGTAAAAGCAAACCATCAGGGAAGGTTTAATGGGAGTGACAACATTGCCTAGTAGGTTTTAAATAATCTGGAAAAAAGAGAATGAGCATTACAGGCTGGGGGTGGGGGGAGAGAGAGTGGGAAAAAAACATACTTTGTTATGAGGAGAGAATGAACAAAATGTGTGTGTGTGTGTGTGTGTGTGTGTGCACTTGGTGAAGAAGGAGTACTGGAAGAGGCAAGTAAAGATACCAGAATGGAAAAACACAAACTTTCCCCATTGCTATAAAATAAAGGCCTTTTCGTGCCTATCCTATCTGGCGGGTCTTGGGTATCTATGGTGCTGATCAAATTTCCATACTTAGGGAGAACATAAATTCCACAAATGCCTTTTCTTTACACACACACGGACTCTCCATACCCATTCCCAACCACAGAAAATGCTGTATTAATTCGATTCAGGAGCACCTTTCATGATAACATCTTTCCAAAACCCACACTACGAGCTCCGTCTCCTTTTTTTTCTCTCTTTGATGTATCAGCCTTGACGGACTTACCAGGAAGCAGACATAAGGGCCCCTTTTCTGTTCCTCTGCCTCCTTCCCAGTTAACGCCTTTCTTCCCTTCTCCAAGTGGCCATTTCAGCTCCCTTCCCCCGCTGTGGGAAATATGCCTTTTGGCCTTATGAGGAGAAGGGGTGAATACGTGGCCGACCTTCACGGAGGTTACACGTCCCATCTCTGCATACCACCTTGACCTGACCCACCCTGGGAACTGGTACTATGGAGGCATCTCTGTCTTGTGGAGTCTGTACAGCTCTGACTTCTGCTCTTGAGAGTGATGTTGGCTAATGAGAAACTAGACTTTGTGGTCATGACCATGAGTGAAAATCGGGGGAGGCCAGGACAGAACTCAGTGGCTAAAGAGAGCTACATGAGGGAAGTGGGGTCTGAACTTCATTTTGTAAACTGGGGGGGGGGGGCAGGTTTTAGTTAGCTGTAGACGAGGAGAAGGGGGCGCTTGATGGAAATTTTGGCAGTGCCTGAGCCACTGATGGTACAATATTGGAAGATGTCAGCACCGGTTGGAAATGCATTTTCCTGCCAAGTTTCTGGCTCAGATACCTTGAGTTCTAAGGGTATCTTAAATAGGTTTCTTTCTCCTGTTTCCCATTTCCTGCTGGACCAACCAATACCAGGCTATAAAGAGATTTCTTTCAGTAAAGAAAACTTTTCCCTAACTCGAGTGCTTTCTGAAAGGGCTGCTGGTGATCAGAGCGTCCCCCCACCTCCCAGGACTTTACCCCCCTTTTTCTCTGATTGATGGATTCCCATGATGTAAGAGGGAAAGGGAACTGCTTAAGAGTTGACTATGGTACAGCCTCATCAGCGTCTGCGCAGGCGCAAAGTGAGAGGCCGAATCAATTAGTGCCATACCTACGCGGAAGGGCGCGGATTGGGTGTGGCTGTAGGAGAGGGTGGGGCTAAATTAAGCACGTCATCTCCGCAGGGCCACCCATCAAAATCAGCTGTCAACAAGTCTGTGGTAAGTTTTTAAAAGAGCATTTTAATGATGAAATGACCGTCTTCGACGTGATTTTGCACGTGATTGGATAAAATCCCCTCGTGAAAAATGTTTGCCTTCAAGGGCTTGAAAATGCTTCCTCCTCCTTGTTCCCCAACGGACAGAAGCGCAGTCTCCAACCACCCGAAACACAGCCCTCTGTCCCAGCCTGTAATTATGGTGGGGACCCAGAGCGATGCTAGTGAAGGACTCTGTCAACTTGTCCGTTAAAAGAGCTGGAGATGCGTGGGGGTTGTGTGTGTGTGTGTTCTTTCATTTTTCTTTCCCCTGAAAGAGTTTTCAGATCCCAACTGTTTCCAGAGAGGCTGAAACTCTGACACAGATTGTCAGCGGGAGACCAAATCCTCATCAACCAACTTTACAACACTTAGGAACAAAATGAATACAGCTTTCATCTGGAGGGGACCAAACTGGCTCTGTGACCTTACTGTTTGCAAGGTTCCTGCTGATTTGGAGACTGGGTTCATGCTTGTCACAGAGTTTCCCAGGGAAAACAGAGGCACCTGGTGGCTTGCTTTGAGGGGACAGAAACACCCCCTCCAAGCTTTCATGCCTCTCTCTATGGAGCTAATTCAGCCTCCGCCTTCTTTCTTCACTGTGCCCCAATTTCTCTTACTGACTACCAACAGTCTTCAACTTGGGGGCAAAGCCAGGTTTTCCACTGACGTATTCTTCGATTCTAGAAAAATGGCAATCTGAATGCCAAGGATTATTATTCAAAAGCATTTCTCCTTCTGTTCTGTTCAATGAGAATCGGTTCTGTTCTAGACCGAGGCACTTTAAGAAGAAAAGGATGGAAGGGCGCCTGGGTGGCTCAGTCGGTTGAGCATCCGACTTCGGCTCAGGTCACGATCTCGCGGTCCGGGAGTTCGAGCCCCGCGTCGGGCTCTGGGCTGACGGCTCGGAGCCTGGAGCCTGCTTCCGATTCTGCGTCTCCCTCTCTCTCTGCCCCTCCCCCACTCACATTCTGTCTCTTGCTGTCTCAAAAGTAAACAAACATTAAAAAAAAAAAAAAAGGAAGAAGAAAGGATGGAAAAACAAGGTGACGATGAAACAGGGTAAGCTGGGGTCACTCCCGGCCAAGTGTTACCCAAACAGAAAGGAAAACCCAACGGCGAAGGTAAAATGCTAAGATTATTTTAATAACTGAAAAATTCCGCTAACTGATGACCGACGGGAGGAAGAGCCAGTTCAGATCTCGTGGCTTGTGTGATGCCTGAGGTTTTTTCCCTCTTAAAACCTTCAGGTCACCCCATGGCATCTGAGTGAAGTATAAAACTCCTCATCCTGGCGGGATTCAGGACAACGTAAGGCAAGGCCCTGTCCTGCCTGTGCGGGGTCATTTCCTACTGCTACCCTCACTGACCCTGGAGACCAGCTAAACTCATCCCCTCAGTCTTTCTAGTGAGTATCGCAGCTTATATACGAGTACAAGTGGAAAAGGGACCGCAAGTGATTTCAGTTCATAGTAGTCACAAGTGACTGATAGAATTTTGTTGTTGTTGTTGTCAAAAACACATTTTGATGGGGACTGAGGCTCTGGATGACTAAAAATGAAAGGCAAAGGGTCCTAGGGAAGGTGAAGGGTCTGTGGGTGACTAATGAATAAACCAGGCCACTCACAAAGTAGCCGTGGACCAGGCTGGAATTAGAGATGCCTTAAATCGGGAGAGACTTCAAACTTAATCCTGCCCATTGTGCACCTCCAGGCAGGTTCTGAATCCCCTAGACGGGGCTGGGCTCCACGCCGCACAAGACCCAGCACTGCTTGGCAGAAGGCGCCTCTGACAATCTACCTCCTGCTTTATTCATTTACTAGAAGGCCTTGATCTATATTTAAATGAACATGCCTCCATTGTTTCCAGCCTTAGTGAAAATTTTAAAAAGCGGCATTTTTTTTTTTCTTTCTAGAAAAAGGTGGGTGAAAAAAGAGACACTCTCAGGCTATTAGACACCCAAAGGGAAAGGAGACATAAAAGCTCATTTTGCCTCGAGCCCCTCCCCGCCCCACCCCCGGGATAATCTCATACCCCCACTTACCTCAATCCCCGGTTTGTCTGTCTTGTCGCTCTCATTGGCTATGCTTCCCCCCTTCTGTCAAGTTCCTGCTCCCAATTCAATTTCAAATTGAACGCCCTCCCACTTTCTCTTATTCTAGCCCAGAGGAGATGGAGAACAGCTGGTCACCATCTTCCGTACCATAACCCTTCATATGGTGTAATTTTATTTCCTTAAATTAATGACAGCGTGTTGGGTGTCTCCCATCCCAGACACATTTTAATAGATGTTTTTAACATACGGACGGCTGAGGGAGAGAAAACAATGCCTCCGTCGTGTTTGGGCACATCCTAGATTTGAACGTGGCTCAGTCTCAACAAAGCTGCCGCCTTCTGATTGGAAACAGGATCGAGAGGAATTTACACCTTCCCCGGAGCCCCTGTGAGTAGTCAGGGTGGCGTAACCCTTTGCGATGTGCCTTTGGGTGACGCAGGCTGGACTGTACAATTCTGAAACCTGCGTGTTCATTTGAGATCAATTATTTACTAAGGTGATAATGTTACTGCCACGATAGGGGAGCCCTGCCGTGAGAAAACTCAGCCTCCACTTCCCACTCGACAGCATTTTCTTCTCACAAGGCAGGAACCAACCCAGCGTTTGGGTGGGTTTGAGTTCCTCATGGAGCCCTGCTCATAGTCAGTGGCGGGATTGGGGAGTGGGATGGTATACTTAGGGGAAACGCAGGCTTCTCAAGGAATCTTTCAATTGTTGCCCAAGCTTGAAATCTTGGAATTCTACTCCCCCTCCATGTCTCTGCATTCAGTTATCAAAAATCTTCTAACCCGTCGGCTGTGGACTGACTGAATGTTTGCGATCCCCCCTGAACACGGCAGGGGTTCAGGTCATGAAGGTGGAGCCTGCATGAGCAGGGTTAGTGCCCTTTCAAATAAACCCCGGAGGTGGCACCTGGGTGGCTCAGTCAGTTAGGCATCTGTCGGCTCAGGCACCTGTGCTCAGGCGCCGAAGGCGACTTCGGCTCAGGTCATGATCTCACGGGTCTGTGAGTTGGAGCCCCGCGTCGGGCTCTGTGCTGACGGCTCGGGGCCTGGAGCCTGCTTTGGATTCTGTGTTTCCCTCTGTCTCTGCCCCTCCCTTGCTGGCATTCTGTCTCCCTCTGTCAAGAACGAAATAAAACATTAAAAATTTTTTAAGTATGTAAAATAAATCCCGGAAGCTATTTGCGGACACAGCTAGAAGATGGCCATGAACCAGGAAGCAGCCTCTCACCAGAACCCAACCATGCTGGCATCCTGGTCTTAGACTTCCAGCTTCCAGAATTGTGAGAAATAAATGTCCGTCTTTTATAAGCCACCTAGTCTATAGTGATAGGCTTTGTGATAGGCTAACACAGCCTCTTTCCAGAACTATCCATTTCTTCTCATTTCTGCAGCTACCACTCTTCACTGGGGTTTCATTATTTTGCTGCTAGGCTTCTAGTAGTTTCCTAAATGGTCTCCCCTTCTCTGGTATACCTGAAAGTTTTTCTTTGGTTTTAATTTTTTCTCTTCTTCTCCTTCCCCCTTTCTCCCTCTGTCATTTTTCTCGCCTTCTGTCTCTTTTGCTCCCTTGTCTTTTCTTAAAGCAGATTCTGGTCATGCCATTTCCTGGCCAAAGTGTGGGCCGCAGGGTTTGTATCCCGGCCCTGATGGTGACTGGCTTAGTGATCTTGGGCAAGTTGCTGGACGTGTCATCGCCTCTATTTTCTCATCTGTGTGATGAAAAAGTTGAAGATTGACCCTCTAAGGAAACAGATAGCTCTAATTTTCTGAAAATAGCTTTCCTTGCATAATATCTACCTCCCGAAGCCTTTCAATTCTTCATGACCGGATTCAAATATCACCTCTTTCCTTAAGACTTTTCTAATGGGTCCGTCAATGAAACTTCCCCCTTCTCTGAATCGCGACATTATTTTTTAGTGTGTATCTTCCAACTTTTTCCACTTTCAGTTTATATTATGTTGTATCCTCTTGTGGGGGAGACTTGATACCTTACCCATCGTGTATTTTATTCCTCTTTTCCATGCCTGGTCCTATGTCCTACCTGTAGACGGCACTCAAAGTGTGATTGCTGATCTTTTTATGGATGGTACGTAGTAAGCTTAGGATTTGGCAAAGATATCAACAAGGGGAGGCAGAGCCCATCAAGAGAGGATTCACTGGTTTGGGCCAGAGGCTAAGCACAGGGCTGGAGGGGATGAGACACTGAGATCAGTTGCTGGGAGAGGGGGTTTGAAAGAGGGGCTCCATCTGTCCCGGCCTAGTTCTATGGCACATCATATGTGCCCAAAACATGTTGTATGAGTGAATGAGGAAAACAGAGATGCACAATGTCTCACATTTGTAATTCGCTTATCATTGTGCATTTCCAAACACTCTCCAGTTTTGCTGTCATATCTGACCCCCAGATATCAGACTGGAACGTGTAATATGGCATGTATTATCACCCCTACTTAATTTGGAAGCTGCATCTGGCAGAGACTTGAACTAGGTACCGCAGACGACCCGTGTGGTGGATGCCGAGGAGAAGAAGAGGCCATGTGTGAGCTCAGAGTGCTGAGAAGGAAGACGGAAGGGCCGACAAGAAGCAGCCGTTCCATGCCCATACCTGTTGTACTGGGTGTGTACCGGGAAGAGAGTCATCGTGGACCAGGGAAGGACCTAGAATGGGGATGCTCAAGATAAGCCTTAAGAGATGAGTAGAAGCAAGAGTGAGAACTCAGGACTCCTCCGCTTCCAGGCTCGTGCTCTTTCTTTTTGGGTAGAGAGGTGCCCAAGCTCAAAATTATTTTCCAATTCCTGTCCCAGCTGCGAAAACCAATAGATCTCTTCTTCCTGATATGGCACGAGGCCAGTGCCGTATGCTGAAATACATAAACGCACAGGTAACTTTTTCATGAAAAACTCGTGGCAAAACTGCAGAGACAGAAAGGTTCCTCCGAGGCCGCCCTCCCCGCCCCCCCACCCCCCTGCCCCCCTGTGCAGCCCCGCCTGCCTTGGGCGCCGCTTGTTTGGGAGACAGCCGTTACAGGCTGGGCTCCAGCTGGTGCATTGCTGTTTGCTGGGTCTGGGCGGCTGCAGTCCAGGATGGGGAGACAAAGGGATGAATGGTCTGAGGTCTGGAAAGGTGGGAAAAGAGAGGCGGGCAGGGGAGGGGCGGGGTGGCTGGGTGACTGACTAATTGCTTTGTTCGGTGGCGGCGAGGCTTTTCAGCAGCAACAGCAGCTCCTTGAAGGCCCCTTGCTTAAGTGTTTTCACGTCATTAGCTCCTGTCATTAATGCCATCAGCTGCTTCCACCCGCTCATTGCTAGTCAGGGGCCATGGCATGTCACAGACTGGCTCTTGTCTGCAGCCATCTCTCTCTGCCTTCATCCGCAGCCAGGCCCTGCTTCTCCAAGCTCTCTTTTTCTGGCCATTGGTGCCCAACCTGTTCCTGTATTTCATGGGCCCATCTGTCAGGGGGCTTGCTGACGGCTGTCCCTTGCCATTCCGGCTTGGCCTGTTCCATGGAGGGAGGAGCTGGATCTTCTGCTCCGTGCATGGCCCCGTGGGCCTCTCGCTGGTGACTCCCATCCTGCCCTGTGGCCAACGGGGCACTGCGTCTGTGTCCGCCTGGGCCCCTGCTGTGCCCTGGCCTCATGAGGACACAGGAACGGGTGGCTTTATCTAGGTGCCTCAGAAAGAAGGGCTCTTTCCCTCTTTAGTCTGAGTCTGCTTGGGCTGTATCGGGACAGCCTCTGATTAGACTCAGAGTCATTCAGTGGGAGCTGATATGTGCCAGACAGAGCGCTGGCAACTGTGTGTATATTTACTCCTCCCACGACACTGGACGTAACGTTACCTCCATTTTGCAGAGGAGAAAACCATCTCAGGGAGGCTAAGGAACTTAATTCAGATCACGCTAGCCCGACCCCAGTATTTATGACTTCAAATTGTAATCAGAGGTCACTTTGTGTGGCCAATTACTTTATTCCTTAATCAGCCCTGTGGAAGGGTCCTAGGGAGGCAAGATTTGAAATCAGACAGAAGAACTCCCGCTTTTGGCACTTAATAGGTGAAGGATATTTGGCAAATCACCTGGCCTCTTTGGTTCTATTTCCTTACCTATCAAATGGAGATTGAAATCTACCTCATTGCCATTGTCGAGTGGACTGAATGAGATGATGTATGAAAGCGTCCAGCACAGAGCCTTCAAAAAATGGTAGCGTGACGGAGACTATGGTTGCTCATAAGGATCACAATTGGGAAAAACCACTGGGCTTCTGGGTGGTTATTTTATTTAAAAAAAAAAAAATTTTAACGTTCATTTATTTTTGAGACAGAGAGAGACACAGCATGAAAGGGGGAGGGGCAGAGAGAGAGGGAGACACAGAATCGGAAGCAGGTTCCAGGGTCCGAGCCATCAGCCCAGAGCCCGACGCAGGGCTCGAACTCACGGACCGCGAGATCATGACCTGAGCTGAAGTCGGACGCCCAACCGACTGAGCCACCCAGGCGCCCCTCGGGGTGGTTATTTTAGTTGAATTATTTTATTTGAATTGCTGTCTGCTCAATGCACGTTTATTTTTTGTATTTGTGTATCAGTCAGAATAAAGGGGGTTACATTGTCATAACAAATGGCCCCCAAGTCTTACTGGCTTGCAACAACAAAGGTTTATTTCTCCCTCTAGGCTGTGTGTCCACATCTTGAGTTAATCAGGGCTCTGATCCGTGGTCATCTTGACTCCGGAACTCTGACTGAAAAAGCATTCCCTGGCGAGGGTACCTTTGGTGGTGCCATCAGAGGGAAAAAGACCCAGTGGATCCCCAAAAGCCTCTGCTTGAAAGTGATGCCTGTCATGTCTGCCTACATTTCACCGGCCAAAGCAAGTCCCCTGGTCACTCCTGAGCTCACAGGGCAGGTGTGCATAATCCTCTTTCTGGGAAGGACGCTGAAGGGAACTGAACCCAGAATTTAGCCGAGTGAGACAACCTGCCCCAAATGGAGCTGACACTGACTTTGATAGTCTCAAAACTTACTGAGTTGGGTCTTGTCTTATGTGATGCTCAGATTTGTCCAGGAAGGTTTAGGGTTGTTATTGTCACTTTTTTTTTTTAATTTTTTAATGTTTATTTATTTTTGAGAGAGAGAGACAGAGTGTGAGAGGAGGAAGGGCAGAGAGAGAGGGAGACACAGAATCTGAAGCAGGCTCCAGGCTCCGGGCTATCAGCACAGAGCCCGACACGGGCTCGAACCCCCAAACTCTCTGAGATCATGACCTGAACTGAAGTCAGACGCTTGAGCAACCGAACCACACAGGTGCCCCTGGATGAACTAATATAATTGCATCAAATAACAAAATACACTTAGACCTAGTAAAGACATTTGCATTGCTGGAATTCTTGGAGGAAACATGACTGCTATTACATATCAAAAAGTTTCTAGGCCCAACCCTTCTGTTGCCCTATCAGAGTAACTGTTTTTGTAATGCAATTTTTAATAGTGTGGTACTTTTTAGGAATGCAACTATTGTTTTATAGTGTAAAATAATGCATTTTTTTTTATTATTCAGAAATTTGAACTGGAATAGATTTTGGTTGCCCCATATTCCAGAAAAGGAAAGTTGAGAAGCATGAGAAGCTGGCCCCAATAAATGTCATTTTCCCCATCACACATCTCTTTGTTTCCATCTCAAAGGTAACATTTGTCCTGGTTCTGCCTCACATAGAGTATTTATTTGTTTATTTGTTTGTTTACTTATCAAGCAGAGTCTCCTACTAGATTGTCAGTTTCTGGAAGGTAGCAACTCTTTCTTTCTCATCTGTGTCTCTTCCGGTTCCTAGTTCTGCTTTATGTAAGGTTTCTTTTTTTTTTTTTTTTTAATTTTTTTTTTCAACATTTATGTATTTTTGCGACAGAGAGAGACAGAGCATGAACGGGGGGAGGGGCAGAGAGAGAGGAAGACACAGAATCGGAAACAGGCTCCAGGCTCTGAGCCATCAGCCCAGAGCCTGACGCGGGGCTCGAACTCACGGACCGCGAGATCGTGACCTGGCTGAAGTCGGACGCTTAACCGACTGCGCCACCCAGGCGCCCCATATGTAAGGTTTCTTGACCTGAACTGGGCAGAGGCAAGAATTACTCTCAACTATAATATAAAAGAATAGGCTATTTCCCTCCACTCCTCAGGTCAAAAGCTGTACGAATGTTTTCTCCTCCGTAGAAAATAAAGTAGGGTCTCCTCCATAGAAAATAAACTCTTCCTGAGGGCTATATCTGTAATTGACCTTAGTTTACTCTTCCTAAGATCAGGGCCAATGATTCAAGCTGGACACTAAGATATTTTTTTGTTGTTGTTGTTCTCACCCATCAAATATTTGTTCATGCAGCCCACGTTAAAGATGGTCTGTGCTCCGTGGGGTGGGCAGCCATTGGCATGGGGAGGGTGAGAAGGAGGGAGGTTTGGGACAAGGAAAGAATTGTATATGTTGCTATTTGGAAGAAAGAAAGCATGAAAGCAAGAAGGAAAGAAAGAAAGAGGAAAGAAAGAAAGAAAGAAAGAAAGAAGGAAAGAAAAGAAAGAAAGAAAGAGGAAAGGAAGGAAGGAAGGAAAAAAAGAAAGGAAGGAAGGAAGAAAGAAAAGTGAGAGAAGGAGGGAGAAAGAAAGAAAGAAAGAAAGAAAGAAAGAAAGAAAGAAAGAGGGAGGGAGGAAGGAAGAAAGATAAACAGACCCCCTGATAGGGCCTGCTATATTAAACTGAGAGGAAACATTTCCTTCTCTGATTTCTCTGGCTGAGCCCTGGGGTCAGCAGCACAGAGCACGATGCTGGTTGGTAGCCGATTTAATATTCAACTTTTGCCTAAACACGAGAGCCAGACAAGGCTGGGCTAGTACTACGCAGAATGATTTTTACCTATGTCTGAACAGCAGGGTCTGAATAAGGAGAATTCCACTTACTTAGACGATAATGAATTTGTCACAGCTCACTTAAGAGTCTCATCGGCTGCCTTGTTTACCAGAGCAATGCTTGGAGTTTAGCACAGAATTCCAAGGACGAGGTGAACGCACACAGATCTTCCGGTGGCCCACCTGGGAGCCCCCTCACGTCCGCTTGGGATTCCGGGTGTTCAAGGGATTCCAGGTCCTCCACGAAGGTGTCCAGATGGCTCTGCCCTGTTTGCTAGGGACCCTGGCTCTCCTGGCACCAGCCTTCACAATACTTCCCACTGTCATGAACACAGACACACTCTTTTTTATATTTTTGGATTTCTGGGCTGGATGAATAGATCAGCACTGCCGTTAAGCTTTCGCATAATCCAAAATTATTTGGGCAGCAAGAGACAGACAGACAGGAGTTGAGAGAGGGGCACAGGAAGGAGGGGTCGGTTTGGCATCTTCTACCTTGCACTCACATCGTATTTGGTAATTTCACAAAGCCCTCGTACATCCATCTTATCATGATGGTATGGCAGCAAATTACTCCGCACGGCGATCCATAGACCTGAACCCCAGCCCTCCTTCTGACTCTTTTAACTCACGTATTAAATATATTTTGAGTGCCTTCTACACTCCGCAAAGCTCTGGGGGATACAAAGATGAAAAAGCCATCATCCTCGCTTTGAAAGGTTTACCATTTAGTAAAGGAGCATGTAAACACATTTTTTAAAAAAGTGATAAAAATACAATGTGATAATGCATGTAAAAAGGCTTAGTACATGGCTGGGGATATGACTCGATAAATGGGAAGTGAACTCTTATTAACATTACTGCTGAGGCACTATTAAGTACTAACAGTATACTACGTGCTACAGGATCGCTAAGGAAAGTTTGTACCTGGGTGTGACATGGGAGAGGGGACTGTGCCTGTGTGTGTGTGGGGGGGGGGTAGGGGTGGGGTGACGTGGCCAGAATGTAGCAGGGTGGTTGAGTGACAAGAAGTTAACGAAGGGCCTCATACACTGCTTCAGGAATTTCGATCTTATCTTCTAGGTTGTAGGAATGAAAAGCCTTTCATATATTTCAACCAGATTTTCATTTCACAAAGCTAACTGTGTCCCTGGTTAATCGTATGTCGGTGCTCAACGACAAACATCTAGAGACCTCGGTTTTCCCATGTGTAATGGACATAGCGACTCTTGACCTGCTCCCCAGGCAGACATGTTGCATCCATCAAAATGATAAACAGGGTAAAGGTCTCCTTTTTCATGGTGCTGCCTTCCACGGGGCCTTTGCTTATATCAGCCACCCCTTCTTTTCTTCACAGCATAAATATTTCCTGCCTCCTTTGAATTTCTACCAGTCGTCAGCCTCTCCTTCTAGACTCTGCTCAAGTGACTTCTGCTCTCAGAAGAAGCCTTGTGCATTTTTGATTGCTGTGTTAGCAACTATCACAAACTTAGGGGCTCAAGACACCCAGTCTCCATAGGTCGGGAGTCTAGGCACAGCTTATATGGGTCCTCTGTTCAGGGTCTCATAAGACTGAAATTAAGGTGTCGCTCAGGTCTCGTTCCTTTCTGGAGCCCGCAGTCCTCAAGCTCACGAGGCTGTCAGCAAAATTCCATTCCTTGAAGTTGTAGGATGGGGCTCTTGGCCATCAGCCAGGAACCTCTCTCAGCAACGAAAGGCTGTCTTCCATTTTCTGCCACGTGATTCTCCCAACAACATAAGATTTCGCTTCTTCGAGGCAAACAGGAGAGCATCTGCTGCAGCTCGGGATGTCTCTGACTTCTGTCTCCAGTCCTTTAATCCTTTTTGAAAGGAGCTCACCTGATTAGGTCAGGCCCACCCACACTCCAGGAGAAGGGAGTATACGCCCGGGGATGTGAATCTTGAGGGCCATTTTAAGAGTCTGCATATACACTCTCCTGGCTACCCTGCACAAAAATTCTTCACCTTCTTGAAATTCTTCAAGTTCCCTTGTAGTCTGTTACCATCCACTGCATGGTATAAACACTGCCTTGTGCTCTGGTTCATGTTATACTTGAGCTGTTGCAGGGTTAGTCTCTTCAGCTTCCAGAACCCAGGAGGCTGCCTGCATGTATGTATTTTTTTTTTTTTTTTTATGTATCTCTTTGTAACCCCACTCATTGCCGTGGAGAAGCTTAAAAGGTGTTGGTATTTTTTATTTACTTTTTCATCTTGCCTTGAAAGTTGCTGTATATACGTTCTTTATTGCCATGCTATTAACATACAGAGCAATGACCTTGCAACGCAAAAACCCTCAAAGACCTCAGGAGAATATACTGGAATTGTACGCCACACAGCGTCTTTGGGGAGGCAGTCAGGGAGTCTGGTAGATTGGAAATACTGAATGTTGGAGCTTTGAGGCTGCCGGCGAAACAGCCTTATTTGTGAACAGAAATAAAGTCTCTGCTTCAAAAAAAAAAAGAATTATTCGCTTTCAGTTAGTGTCTAGCAGAAGCTTAACTAAAGCTTAGGTTTGCTCTGCTACGTGATGCAACTCTAACCTCGCTTCCTCTTTTTCCTTTGGAGACTGAGTTTGAAAGGGGAGCGACTTGGGATGCCCCCAATCAACCTCCAAACATTTTATCTCCTGGGATTAACCTTCCTAAGGAGGGTATAGTGTGGTTGGAAAACAAATGTGTAGCAAATGTCGTTTGAGGCAACCCACGTCCACCCAACTAACGGAGCTTGACAGGTCCTAAGTGATGATACAGCATATGAGCTACTTTGCACACAGTAAATAGAGCCTGGAGCCTCTCCTTTGTTAAGGCTACCCCTGGCTATTGGCACAGCAAGATCACTCAGTAACTTTTGATGCTGAGATCGGGGGGGGGGCAAGAAAAAAAAGGTCCTGTCCCTGTTTATTTTTTTTTCACATTTGTTATAATGGTAGATTGTCAAGACAGGGCCATGAAATATAGGTGGGTGCGTGGCCTTGCCCTGGTCGGGTCCAAACTCAACCCACACACATTGTATATACAGACCAGTATTTGAAGTGGAAACTGGTTGTGTCTATGCAAGGCAGACAGATGTATGGTGTATATAGAGGAAATGTATATAGTAGCCTGCTCTTCAATACATATTAGACACGGTTGTTGGAGGAGTGGGGTGGCAGAGGGAAGCTGATGGGCTCCAGGCTTCTAGAGCCCTAATTTCTGGCCTCTTCTGAGTGGCAGAAAATGCGTGGTGGCTAGAAATCCATCAACAATTCTTCCTCAAATTAATACTCTTTTATCTCCCCAGGACCACTCAGAAGCATCAAGACAGGGGCGCCTGGGTGGCTCAGTCGGTGAAGAGGCCGACTTTGGCTCAGGTCATGATCTCGCGGTTCGTGGGTTCGAGCCCCACGTCTGGCTCTGTGCTGACAGCTCGGAGGCTGGAGCCTGCTTCGGATTCTGTGTCTCCCTCTCCCTCTGCCCCTCCCCTGCTTGTGTTCTATTTCTCTTTCTCTCTCAAAAATAAATAAACATTAAAAAAATGGAAAAAAAAAAAAAAGGAAGGAGCATCGAGACAACGTGGGACATCTTGTGACCGGTTCCCGGCTGGTCCTAGATGCACCATTTCCGTAGCTCGGTGCCAGCCGGGCAGGGACCTGAGCAAGCAGGTTGGCGGGCTGGAGACAGGATGGAACAGAATGAAGACGTCATTAGAATCCCCAGGGGATTAGAACCGCAAGCCATCCTAGAGATCGTCTCACCAAATCTCTCGTTTGCAAATGAGAATACAATTGAGATTCAGAGAAGCTAAGAGTAGCTTAGGTAGGCGCCGACCATCATATGGCAGCTAAGAATAGACTGGAAGCCCTATTCTGTGAATCCTGGTTCCTACTACTAGTCTTCGGTGATCGCTCACACAGAAAAGACTGTAGGAACTTCACGATCACTCAGGCCTTCGCGGCTGTCGGACGTGAGGTCATGATGTCAGCGTGTGGAAAGTAACCGACAAAGCAGCAGACAAAAGGCTTTGCTGCCTCCACAGGGACAAGCAGTTCTCATGGGACAAAGGAATTTCCTCCCACTCCCTGGTGTCGCCATGCGTTCTGCCACCGATGCTCCATGACTTAGCTTAAGACTTAGGTATTTACTAAAATACAGCGGTCTCCAGAAGGGGTGTCGCCTTCATACTCATTCACCCTCAGGATGAATGCTTTCTCCAGATTCGCTTCTGCCAGAGAAGGGGCAGGGGATGCCTGAGAGCTGGAGAGAGACGGGAGGTACCGCTAAGAAATGGAGCTAGAGGGGCGCCTGGGTGGCGCAGTCGGTTGAGCGTCCAACTTCAGCCAGGTCACGATCTCGCGGTCCGGGAGTTCGAGCCCCGCGTCGGGCTCTGGGCGGATGGCTCGGAGCCTGGAGCCTGTTTCCGATTCTGTGTCTCCCTCTCTCTCTGCCCCTCCCCCGTTCATGCTCTGTCTCTCTCTGTCCCCAAAATAAATAAACGTTGAAAAAAAAAATAAAAAAAAAAATAAAAGAAATGGAGCTAGAGAACAAATTTCAGTGAGTCATAGTTTTCCCAGGGTCTCTGTCTATCTGATGTGGGTTCCCTGGGGCGCAGGAGAGGGAAGGAGAATGCCTGAAGGAGAAGAAGGGAAGGAGAGGGGAGTCAGACAACTTATTTAAGTTGTACCAGAGTGACCGTCAGAGGCCGAGTTCTCGTCCAGGACTGCGACAGCAAGAGTGATGTGATGTTTTGGTGCCAGCAAGAAAGGTTATGCACGTGGGTGCTAACCTGCTTCTGGATTACGTCCTTAGGTCTGAAACTTACGTGGCTTTTGAGAAGGTCTTCAATGAATGTATACAACACAGATAATACTACGTACTTATCGGGCTGGTACATATGGTACGCTGACATATGGTACGTCAGTATGGCGGAGTACTTAATTGCAAATATCCTAGAGTTCCATGCACAGTAGACTGTCAATAAATGTCAGTTTTCTTTTTTTCTCTATTCTACCGCCGTTGAGAGGCTCAGGTTCATTTATTCACTAACACTTGCTTAGTTGCCAACAAGTTCCAGATGCCGTTTTAAGCTCTATTAAGACAGTGGTGAGCCAAACAGGTAATGTCCCTGCTCTCATGGAGACTACATGGCACTGAGGATTTGAAGGGATTAAAAGTTCTCTCTCTCTCTCTTTCTTCTATCTATCTATCATCTATCAATCAGTCGTGGAGGGCTCAGAGGGCAGCAGGGGGCTCTGCTCCCATTCCATTATCTTTAATAAGAGTTGCTTCTTGTCTGTTTTAGAAATTGGACTTCGGAGTAAGGTTTGCTTTCAAGAAAAGGTTATCTAGTTGAAAGAAAAAAAAGAGAGAGAGAGTTTTGAGAACCACCCCACGGTCTCATTTGCCATCAGGGAATTCTACGTTTTTCCTTACATAAATGATTTTCCAAGTTAACGCAAGCTTACTACTTTAACTTGAAAATGTTGCAAAAATATATAGCATATAAAAAGAAAATTAAAAAAAAATATGTGCACGCTTCTCCTTTCAGAGCATGTTGAGCATAGAATATGTTGAACATAATGCACATTTTCTTGATGGTTCCAAATTCTCCACCTCTCCGAAGCATTTGCCAACACCAACATCCCACTCTTCGAAACTTTCCTCGGCATTCACAACACTGAATTCTTCAGTTTTCTTCCTACTTTCTGGACCATTTTTTTTCTCAGTTTCTTTAACCTATTCTTGTCCTTCCTCCTACTCCTTAAATGTCACTGAATTTCTTCTTTTGTTTCTTCGTTCTTTAACAAAATGATTGTATCCCTGTGGTCAACACTCTTGTCCTTGCAGATGGCGGACGACCCCTCATTTCACATCTCTGAGTCCATTCTCTACAGAGAATAAGACATTTTAGTTCCTATGGGGCAGGCATGGCTACCCAGAGGTCCCCGAGTCCTGACAAAGGCAAGTCCAAATCCTGATTCCTATGATTCTTAAAAGCAGCTTCTAGTCTTACCTTCAGAGCCATGGTGTGATGTTACCACAGCCCGTCAGTCGCTTAGTTTCGAACCTGAGTCCTCATCACTTAAATCTGCTCTTTCGTCCCTAACCTCCATTAACTTTAAGATCTGTTAATTGAGTTCCACCGTAAATAAAATTATTTTATCTATTTTCCCCCTAAAGCGGAGCTTTAATTGCATTAGTTGCCTAATGGAAAATCTCTATGGCTTCCCACTGCATAAAAAATAAATTCCTAATTTCTGTGTATCACCTTCCCTGACCTGGTTCCAACTTGCCTTTCTACTCTATTCTCTGTACACTTCTGACTTTGAACCTGTCTTGCACTTAAGATCGTCTTTATCTTTATTCTCAACTGTGTCCGTTTGTCTATCTTTTACCTCTCTTTCAAGGTATAATTTAGGTATGTTTTTTAGGGAAAAGTGAGTGTCAAACAGTTGTTGCCCTATAAGCCACAAGCTGGGAGAAAGTACATATATTTGACATTTATTTGACAAAGGGCTTATTTGTTTTTTGTTTTGTTTTTTTAAACTTTTAAATGTTTATTTAATTTTCAGAGAGAGAGAGACAGGCTGTGAGCGGGAGAGGGCCAGAGAGGGAGGCACACAGTCTGAAGCAGGCTCCAGGCTCCGAGCTGTCAGCATAGAGCCCTACGTGGGGCTCGAACCCACGAACCGTGAGATCATGACCTGAGGTGAAGTCGGACGCTTCACCGACTGAGCCACCCAGGCACCCCAGCAAAGGGCTTTTTGTCTCCAGAAGAAGTCTTACAATTCAATAATAAGAGAGGAAGCATCTCAATTAAAAAATGGCTAAAAAAATCTCCTTCACAAAAGAATATATACAAATGGCCAATAAGTATAGAAAAACATGCTTGGCAACATAACAGCTACTATACCTTGACTAGAATAGCTAAAATGAAAACGAACAACCCCAAGTGTTGACGAGCCAACGGAAAAACATTCGTTAGTGGGAATGCAAAATTCTACCGGTCAGGATCCGTCTTTGGCTGCCAAGGCCACACTCGTCAATCCACCCCTGGTCGAGGGGGCCTCCGGAATCCTCACGGTCAGCTGCAGCCGATCCTGGGAAACGACATTTGGAAACTCGTTTGGCGGTTTCTCATTATGCTAAATATATAATTAACATATGACCCAATAATTCCACTCTGAGGTAGTTTGCTCAAACTAGATGAAAACCTATGTTCTTACAAAAGGACCTGAATATTCGGAGCAGCTTTATGTGTAATAGCCCCAAACCAGAAATAACCCAAATGACGATGATTGCTAAACCAATGGTAATACAGTCAAAAAATAAATGGAATTCTAGGAAGCACTAAAAAGGAACAAACGACGGATCGATATCATAACACGGATGAATCTTAAAATATTCTGCTAAGTGAAGGAAACCAGATATAAAAGACACATATTGTATGATTCCATTTATATAAAATTCTAAAGCAGTCACAACTAATGTATAACGAAAGAAAGAGATCTGTGGTCACATGGGTCTGGAAGAAGCTGGGACTAACTTCAAAGGGACACAGGGGAACTTTCTGAGCCGAGGAATTATTCTGTATCATTTTGGGGATGCCAGTTACATAAGGATGTACATTTGTTAAAGCTCATTGAACTGGAGAGGTAAAATGGCTACGTTGTATTGTATATGGATTACACATCAATAAAGCTTTATTACTTACTAATAAGAAAAACAAATATCGTTCTTGATCCGTTTAGGCTGTTAACTCAGATACCACTTTATTTTAAATGAATGGTGAAATACGTATTACATATTTTCCTATGTAGTTCATAGCTCGCATGAGACAAATGGCTAATAGCATGAACTCTTTAAGCAGACTGACCAGATTTGAAGACCCTGAAACTTAAAGACTCTGGGCAAATTATTTAACGTTCCTGTGCCTTAGTTCTCTCATCTGTTAACTATGGGGGTGACAATTTTACCTTTCTCATTAGGGTGTTACAAGGGTGAAATATATTAATATATATAAGATACTACAATATTTGGTGTAGAGTTAAGCACTCGATGTGTCTTTTTTTCTTTCCACGGAGCATCCTTCTCCTTGAATTTGAGCTGTTTGTTCCCAATTTGATTGTAAGTCACTTGACGGCAAAGGGGATGTTTCCTTCTTGATGTCTTGTAACGATTCTCACCACAGCATTTTGGGTAGTTGGTTGAAATCATTCCATTATTACAATGTGCCCAAATACAGAAATAATCCTAGAAACTAGTTGTCCGTGACTGCCTGCTACATGAGAACATTGATCATTTGATCTTCAAAGCAACCTGGCAAGATGGACACTGTCATTGATTCTATTTCATCAATGAGGATGCTAGGACCAGAGAGGTTAAGTGACTCGCTCAAGGGCACACAGTCAGGAGGGGACGCTGGATTTTAATGCTCTCTCAGGGCTTTATACTTTTATGGACACTTTTTCTATGGTAAAGAGCCTGATATGACTCTATCTGTCTCTACTTGGGTATGGTTTTTGTGTTCCTGTTTTTTTCCTATTTTCTCCACCTCTTTTCACAGGCCACACTTTCGCATTGTCCGTGTACCTGAGGTTAGAAGAATCTACCGCTGTCCCCCTTCCCCAAGCACTTCCATCTGAAGCCAAGAAATTACGTAATTCACTTTGTTTGAATTTTATCTGAAACAGGGGTAAACAGGTTGGAGGGGAGGCATAGGGAATTTTCCTACAAATAAAATTTTGCGATTCTAGGGCAGGGCGGGAACTTTTCCATAATTTTTTTTTTAATTGAGATATAACAGAGTCCCTGCACAAATCATAAGTGTGTAGTCCCATGAATTCTTACAAAGCATATATCCATGCAACTGTCACCTAGATCAAGATACAGATAATTGCCAGCAGCCCAGAATCCTCTTTTGTTTTGGGCAGAGATTTTTTGACACATAATATAATTCCGAGCTCTCCTTTGCTTGTGCCTACGTTCTGGATGGTTGCATTTCTGAATAACGTACGTTAATATTATTCACCGATTTTTAATAGTCTTATCTTTTCAACTATACTGACCACCCCCGCCAGGCACAGATGATGGACAAGGCTTCAGACCTCTTTTCATCCTGGGGGGCATGTTGCACCGCGGTAGGGGTAAGAGGGACGAGTGGGCAGGAGGGTTATGGGGCTGATGAACTGAGTGCTCCCAGCGCAGGTTCTTTTCTGCAGAACCCACTCTCCATGCTCCAGACTGCCCTGAGCCTGAGTGCAGACTTCTACATTTCCCAGAGATGGTTCCAGGCCACACTCTTTCCCAGCCCCCAAAGGGTCCCTGAAAGCAGCTCGTCTTTCAGTGTGGGTATCGCATCACCAGCTCCTGCCCTGTGACTGTGTTTCTTTCATGCTCACTATGTCCCTTTGATCTGCTGAAAATGTCCCTCTCTGTACTTCTGATGAACATGAAATTAAACCTGGGGAGCAGGGCAGGGGAGGCTGGGGCCGGAACAGGAATGTGTTGCCTGAGGCCCCGGCTGGGCTGTCTTCCAGCGATTGAGAGACAGCTCTGGCCAATGGCCTTTGGAGAGGCAGCCCCGGGAAAGGACTGGCTGATGAGCACTGAGAGAGCCCCAACTCCCAGTGCTGTGGGGGCTGGTCATCCTGCTGAATTTTGAAGATTAGCTTCTGGACCCAGGAGTCAAGAGGTGGGGGCAGGAGCTGAAGGGGGCATCGGGGAGACTTTTATCGCCCATTCTGCCCTTCCATAGATAATGCCCCTCGTGCTTCTCTCTTTTTCTCTTTTTTTTTTTCATCTGATGATTTGGTGATGAGACCAAAAGACCTTGGCAGATGTCCGGTGGCTATTAAGTAAACCATATCTAGGAGGCAGATTTACTCGGAACCTAGGTGGAGAGATCCAACTTCCTTAGGAGTTCGCATCTCAACCCCTGACGATTAGCTCTGGAAAGGGAATCTTCACATCTTCGTGGGGGAGGAGCCACAAGCCACGTGCTTGGAGACCCTCAGGACATTGTCCCACTCGGCTGGCCTGTGCAGCCTTTCTTCTTTGGCCTAAGCTAGGCCCAGATGCCTTCCTTCGGGTCCCCGCCTCCTTAAGGACAAGATGGACCTTTGGAAAGTCTTTACTAAATGCTAAGTGAGAATAAGAGTGGAAAGAAGACTGGAAAATACAAGAGGTATTTTAAATATCCTGGCTGACTTCCTGTGTGGGTTCCTGATGTTACCATATCTTTCCATAAAGGGCATGGCTTCTATCCTCTTTTGCCAAAGGCCTTGCAAACCTCAGATGGCCCTTTGCCTGGGATTCTCACACCTTACATCTCAGTCTGTATCTGCATGGGGGGTTTGCCGAGGAATGGGAAGGAAGCACCCGCCCTTTATTAGCCGATAATATGTGCCTGCCAAGTGGCTCACGTGCGTCATTTAATTTCCTCTTTCCAAACACCTTATGGGTCTCATTTTACAGGTGGAGAAAACTAAATCTCAGAACAGATCACTGACCTAGCCCAAGGCCAGGTGAGCTAGTAAGTGGTGAAGTTAAGATTTAAATCCGTGTCTTACAATGCTCCGCCCAAGACCTCTGTCTCTGAAACTCTGTATGAAACTCTGTATGTAACACCTTCAGGGTCAAACCTGAGAAAAGACCATTCTGTTGACTTCTGGGAATCACGCCTCAGTTCCAGCTTCTAGACTGAGCACAAGGACTCTTCTGGTCACTGCCCCAAGGGGGACCTGGGCCTGTGTGACAGGTGTCTAAATTTGCCCACAGGTACCCACTCGTAGTCTCATTATTATGCATTATCCCACTCCAGCATTCATAAAAGAACGATACAAATTAGATAATGGCGGGAGGGGTCACCACTTCACAGACTGATTTTATGTTTTACAAAAGCCTTCAACAGGAGGTTCTTTAACGGAAAGCAAACGCAGGAGTGCATTTCAAGTACCCACTGATTTGCATACAATCACCCAGGAATACAACCACCCAGCAACAGCAACAGTAATCATTGTCATTGTACCAGCGGCCCCCACTCATTGAGCACCTGCTAAGTGCCTGGAGCTTTATATACATTTTCCTGTACTCATCACAACTTGTCAAGAAGGTATTGTCTTCCCATTTCAGAATTCAGGCGAGGCGCTCCTTCCCACTTTTTCTGACGTGGGGGCGGGGTGGAAGTCCAGACCCTTCTGGCTGACTTGAGAGACCCTGCGCCTTCGCATGGCAGACAGACACCTTAAGAAGAACGCGTCTTACTTAACAATCTACCTCACCATCATATCGTTAGCACAGATGACATTTTTCTTTCTTTTCTGAATGGGGCACTAGACATCAAACACTTGTCGACTGCTGATGAAACGCATTTGAACTTGATGCTCCTTTTGCTCTCACGGAACTCCTCTCCAGCATCCCCAAGCCTCCTTCTAACCTGGCGTCTTCAGGAGTCCCTCCGCCCGGGGGTGCATCTTGTCTACATGGGCTTTTTCTATCCCCCTCGGTATGCTTGGTCAAGTAAATTCAATTGCCTCCCAATACTCCTTGATGGCATAGCTCCTGCTCCCCCAGAGTATAACGAAGAAGGAGAAAAACTGTTCCAGGCCCTCAGGGCTCTTATATTCAACTGGAAGCGTCAGGAGTTAAATAAATAATTATATGAATTATTTGTTGAATTAAATTGTGATACAGGCTACCATGGAGAAATACAGTAAAAAAAAAAAAATGGATATGGTCTCAATTCATTTAGTGCCTATGGAGAACTTGGTGCTGTTCAATGCACTTTATGAACCTTAGCTTATTGAATGTTCTCAATAATCCTTTGACGTAGGTCCTGTTGTTATCCCCATTTAGGAGTACACAGAGGCACACAGGACAGGAAATGAGCTCAAAGCTCTATCATGAGTGAGTGGTGTAGCCAGCATTTGGTTCCAAAAAAATATGGTTCCAGAGCCTGGATTTTTATTTATTATTTAAAAAAAAAAATTTGTTTTTACATTTATTCATTTTTGAGAGACAGAGACAGAGCACAAGCGGGGGAGGGGCAGAGAGAGAGGGAGACACAGAATCCGAAGCAGGCTCCAGGCTCCGAGCTGTCAGCACAGAGCCCAACGCCGGGCTCGAACTCACAGACTGTGAGATCATGACCTGAGCAGAAGTCTGAGCCACCGAGGCGCCCCGAGGATTTTTAATCAAAGTGCTGTTGGAAATAAAGATGGGGAGTGTTGACCCCTGAAAGTGGTGTTTCAGAGGAAGGGGAATGGATGAACGGGGGTGACAGGAGAGGGCAGGGAAGGAGGACCCTGCCTGCGCTCTCGCCGCCCCCCCCCCTCACCATTTTGCAAGCCCTGATCCACTGTTTTGCTCCTTCCACTTCCACTTTTCCAGAATTTTCCTCTTTGCTGCTATAGTTTCCAAAGCCTATGAAAATTGCGTGTCTGCCGTTGAAAGCAAACAGACACAAAAATGGCAGAGTGGACAAAAGGCAGAAGCAACAAGGCTGGGTCCTGTCCCCTGCCCCCAGGCCTTCCTCCCTGTGCTTCTCAGCGACCTGTCCGGGCTCCCGAACCATCTTGCCTCTCCGAGAGGCCGTCTCACACGTCTTACCGCGACCTTCTCTTTTCCAAACCCGATACCCTTCCATTCCCAACCGCTTAGGCCATCGGTAATGTTGCCTTTGTTCCCCTCCTGCACCCCGCCACCGCCCACCGACCCCCCCCCCCCCCCCCCGGCTTTGGGGCTGGCGGCACTTTGGGTAGATGTTCAACATTTTCTTCTCAATTGCAGGTTCTTTTGTGTTCTCTTCCTTCATCAACATCTTAACTGCTCGTGTTTCTCCGGTTCTTACTTGACATGAAAATTGCATCTATGTCTGTTTCCTGCGTTTTGGTTCCTCACACAACGGGTGTCCCCAGCCTGGATCTTCCATCGGAGGCTCAGTCCTCCCGCACCAGATATTGCCACCAGGAGGCCTCCCAGGTCCCTTAAATCCCCCAGGTCCCAAACCCACCTGGTGAACTTTTCCCCCAAACTGCATTGGTCCTTTTTTCCTTCCGCTTTGAATAAATCACTCCGCTCTCCTCATTCGGCTCGAACTATGGACTTGTCCTATACGCTTCCGTCCCCTTTTTCATATCGCCACCTAAATAAGTATGAAATTCTGCAGACCCCACCGTCAGCCTCGCTTAGCTCTCCCACCTCTTTGCGGACTTTCTAGTAGCCGCTGCCCCCTGGCAGGCGGTTCTTCTCTCTTATCTGGCCTTTGGCAACAGACCCCTAATTGAGCTCCCTGCCTCCGGGTGGCTCCCCTGCCATCTGTCACACACCCTGCTGCTCCCAGGGCGATTTTTCTGAAGTGCAAACCATGTTGTTGCCTTGCTTGAAATTCTACGAAGAGCTGCTGTGGGATGAGGGCCAGACTCCTCAGCGTATCATACGCGGCCTCATAGGCCCCGGCCCCTGCTGACCCTCCCCGTGGTCCCCTCACTTTGTGCCAAACTCCCGAAGTTTTTGGAATATGCTACGTTCTTTTCTACCGCCCGGCCTTTGCACGTGCTGCTCGCTTTACCTGGCGAGTACCTCCTCCACCTAGAGGCCCATCTTCTCCCTTATTTTAGCATCTGTAGCACTTTCTATTTTGCATTTATTTCTTTGTCGACCTCCTTGGTCCCTCTCACTAGGGGCAGAGTGTCTATCTCTCCCTTTCTCCACTGCCAATGCCTCATGCAGTGCTTGTCTGGGGCAGCTGCTTATTAAAGGTTTGTTGAGTGAATGAATGAACGCATCCTGAATGAGCAGAAATGACATAACTTCTCTACATTACGAGAGGAGATTGTGACTTTTGTTCAGTTGATGAATCTCTCTGAGGTCAGTTTTCTCATCAGTAAAATCTGGATTTGTATCAGCTTCAAGGCTGAGAGATGGGCCAGAGAGCATTTTGAGGTCGTTCTAAGACTTGGGACACTTTTAATGTGCTAGTCACGAAAAGCATTTAAACCCTGGGCAGTGTTGACTGTTTAGGATGTATCAGTTCTGACTTCTCTCCCTGCCTAAAGGTGTTTTTATGAAATGCATTTTAAATAATATTGAGATTTATTGAGTACCAGCTCAATTGGGTGCTGGTCTATTAAGTGCCATAGGAGGGTAATTGTTGCGTTGTGTTATCCTGACAACAAGGTACCGATGAGATGTTCTCATTAGCCACAATTTGCAGATAACAAGTCTGAGTCCCAGGGTCACTAGCTAGTAGGTGGTGGAACCGGGATTCAGACTCAGTCACTTCCACTATGATTAACCTATGACTTACCCCCTACCCTATACTCTCCCAGGTTTTGACACGGTGATCGGGGAGCCAAGGTTCCGTTTGATTATAATATAGGCCAAGGGTGTGGCACACTTTTCCGCTAACGGGCTAGATGGTAAGTATTTTATTCTTTGCTCTTGCCTATTTTGCTTTTTGTTGGAGGGGAGGGTTATCTTCTTATTTTTAGATTCCTTGCAAAATGTAAAACCCGTTTTTAGCCCGTGGCGGCCCGTACACACACAGATCAAAGGGCCGTGCCCTCGGCAGGGTTCTCCTCTTTACCTGAGCTGAGTCAGGACCTTTTTTCCATCAGACCACTGAAACAATACATGGAATTACCTAATGTTTCAGTGATTCTCCCTAGATAGAGATCAAGCGGTATAATCCCACAGCACACAGATTGACAGTCTCAGCCTCCTTTGCAACCGCCTCCAAGGGTTTCGTTAAATGCTGACCAGCCAGACCACTAAAAAATGTCAATTGTCTGCTCTGTGAACAGTTCTGTTTTATAGAATGTCAGGTACTATCGGGTGCAAACACTTTAACTTTTCCCTTCTGACCTCAGTAATTTACATCAAGGCTCTCTCCAAAAAGATCTGTGATAAGCAGGGGAAGGGACTTAAGATCTTTGGCCTCACAGCTAAATCAATCAACAAACGAAGAGTCTATTGCATGCCGCCTCCCTAACCTCCAGTGTTCTATCTGGGCCATCAGAACAAAAGCCCCCTCAAGGAGTTTTCCATTCACAAAGAGGAGAAGGGAAACGCAGTGGTTCTTAATCTTTTTGGGGTGAGAGGCGTCTCTGAGTTTTGAAAATCACTGTTGACCCCCTCCACTCCGGTGGGGTGAGTAGATACAACAGTTGATAGGCGTTTTCGAGACTCTTCCTCTCCCAAAAGTCTAGGCACAGGCTCAGTTTAAAACATCTTGTCTTAAACAACTGGAGAAAAACTGAAGGCTTAACTGTGTGGTGTTGATTGAAGAATTGGAACCCTTCTGAGCCTGGGATCTTTCTGGAGGAATGCATTCTCAGGCTTGCTGCCCACCTGTTCCTGGGTCAACGCCATCACTCAGTCACCAGGAGAAAAGATCCATTTTTCTTGGGGTTTCTGTCTGTGTCGCTCAGGGTGACGAGAGAGACTGAGTATGGAGCCCCAGAGGCTTGCTCCCCTCCGTCCCCTGCTCCCCATCTCTGCGTGTCATGTTTTCTAGCCAGCGCGTTTAATGGGAGGTCACGGAGCCCCCATCAGCAGCTTCCAGAGAGCGTTTTACCACAAGTTGAGGATACCCCTCTGGGAAGAGGGAAGTGTGAGCTGTCTCCTCAGACTCTTGTGCAATGAAGCATGTGTCCAAAATAAATTTTATTCTCCTTTCAAAATGGTGACCTTTGGAGCGTACCCGCCTGATCTGTACAGAGAGGCAAAGCTGGCGAAGCGGAGTGGTGGGAGACCAGATCCTATGGGGTCCCAGGGTGAGCACCTGAGAGCTGTCATTGTTGATTCCAGGCACCATGGTGGCCCTCCTGAGCCTGGGATTTGGTTCTTGCGTGTTGGTTCTCATGGCTGCTAGAGTGGGTTGACGTCGCAAACATCCACGTCCGCTTGGAACCTAAGAACGTAATTTTGTTTGAAAATAGGAATTCATAGAGGTAGTGGTTAAAGGATCCCAGGATGAACTCATCTTGGATTTCGGGTGGCCTCTCTCTTCTTCCGAGAGGAAGAGTTACAGGACAGAAGGAAGGCGGTTGTGTAAAGATGGGGGCAGAGGAGGGGCCACAAGCAAAGGAGCCCTTGGAGCCACCAAAAGATGGAGGAGACATGGGGACACTCCTCATAAGAGCCTTAAGGGAGACAGTGGCCCTGGTGACACCTTGACCTCTGACTTCTGACCTTCAGAACTATGAGGGAACAACTTCATGTTATTTTAAGCCACCGGATATGTGATGCTTTGTTACGGCAGCCCCAGGAGACTAATATGGCTCCTTTCTAGTTCTCTGGATAACCGGTGGGCCAACTCATCATGGAAGGAGGCCCTGACTCCTGCTGTGCCCTGGAAAATGCTCATGGAGAACTGAGGGAGGTCCCCCGGAGCCTCTCACGGGAGGGACCTTCAGTTCTTGGATGTGCCAGCTTCTTGAAATATTCGGCAAATCACTTGACCTTTCTGTGTAATGGTATCTGTAGTCTGAAATGGAGCCAGATCTTCCCTACTTCTGCTTTTCCGCCGGAGCTTCTAGCAAAATTTCAGGAATTCTAACTGATAACTTTATTGTCACCACCCTCCGATCTTCCCCGGCTTCCTTCTGTCCTCCTTCAGTGTCTTCGCTCAAAATTTCTTCTCCTTCTGATCATCCTTCCCATGGTCATTGTCCCAACCATTAAACCCCCGAGGAATGGAACGAGTCGTTCGTAAGACTCTCTGATCTCCTTTATTAGACTGTGCGCTAGTTGACGGAGGGATCGTTTGTGCCCACTTCGTGGCCGACTGGAAGTACAGCATTTTGTGAGTCCTCATTTGTAATTCATGCTACACGTTATCCAATGTAAAGGAATAGTTGAAATGCACTGTAAATGCTAAGGGTAACGTACTCATTTTGGTATTTTTAAATGGCAAAAAGCCATGTTTTTCTTCATGCGATTTTTCTCTCTAGTCTCTGCCCAAATGTCACTGAGTTTGGTTAAAATTACAGATCTGTCGCATGTTATTGCATCAGATGGAAGCCTTTAGAACTGTATTATCTGGGTTTGTATCCTCATCTTGCCACTGAGCCATGGGCACAACGAGTACTTGACGTGCACCTGGGTTCACACCTCGAGCAGAACCCACCTCACGGAGTGTTTAGAGGCGCCGTCCCTGCCAGATAGATCGTAGCTGTTGGATGCTAGCTCTCTTTGTCCCCTCTCTATGTTCATTGGCTCTCCTTTTGTTTCAGGATGGAAGACGGACATATATTCAGTGCGAGGTATTTCTGGTATCTAGAAATAAAGGCTGAGACCTCTACAGTTCCCATCAGGTGTCAGACAAAGTACTAAGCACTTACATATATTAACTCATAAGGGAGGTACTATTCTTCTTCGCATTAAGATGAAGAAACTGAGTCATGAAAAGGTTAGGCAACTCACTCAGGCCTTGTCAGTTTCCCAGAGGTAACGTCGAGACTGTAAGCCAGGCAGTCTGGCTTCTAGAACCTGACTTGAATCACTACTCACATTGTATTGAAGTGGCCGAAGTTAACAGGCAGAGAAACACGTGGACTTCCTGAGTGGCCCAGTGGGAACCCAGATCCGTGTTTTACAAATTTTAATCAGTGGCAGAATCTTAATAGCCGACCTCACTGAGCCCTCTCTAGCAAGAATGGGTTCAAATGGCAGAAACTCAACATAATTTAGTGGTGGTCAAAATCCCATTCCCTTTAGGACTATCCTAAGAAATCCAAGTAAAGAATAATGGTTAACTGCAAGGGTTTTGGTATCGGAACTGAGTTTGAAACCGCTTAATCACCCTAGAACTTGGAGCTGATAGTTAACCTCTCTCAGTCTGAGTCTCCTCTCTGGTAAACTGCCCACAGGGTTATGGGAAGGATCAAGTGAGACAATGTGAATGCAATCACCTGCCAGGCAAATGTGACATCTGATAAATGGTGTTGTGCCACTATGAGAACCATGAAGACAGTGGTTTCAAGTCTGTTGTGAAACTCCACATGCCACAATCACTTGTGAAGTATAGAGTTCCTTTAAAATAATAATGAAGATACCAACATTTGTAGATGATAAATTATTTTCTAGAGACCAAAGTACAATAAAGGTTATTTCTGCATTAATGCCACTCTTGCTTGCATTTTTACATGGTTTCAAGACGAGGGAGAAAAGGTGGAGTTAATTAGTGAGAGGGAATTGGGCACAACCTGGATATGTGCAAGGAGATGTCAGAGGCCAAGTGCAAGGTGGTGGGGAAACCAGCTGAGGCCCTCACCACTCATCTGATTCCCCACCTTAGTGGTAAAGAATCTACTTATAAGCTATGGTCTTCTGAGAGAGCCAAAGATGATTCTAGATGCCATATGCTAAGCGTTGCTTTCAGAAAGAGTAAAAAAAATGTATGTGTTTTATTCTTGCTCGTGCAACTTCTTTTCAAATATGCATGTGTGTGTGTGTGTGTATGTGTGTACATGTGCCTTATTTGGTGTGAGCGTGTGTGTATACTGTTGGGATTAAGAAAATAAAAAGTCATGTGTTTATTTTTAAATCTTTATTTTTGAGAGAGAGAGAGAGAGAGAGAGAGAGAGAGAGAGAGAGAGTGTGAGCGAGGGAGGAACAGAGAGAGGGAGACACAGAGTCTGAAGCAGGCTCCAGACCCTGCCAGCACAGAGCCCAGCGCGGGGCTCGAACACACAAACCATGAGTTGGTGACCTGAGCCGAAGTTGGACGCTCAACCAACTGAGCCACCCAGGTGCTCCTAAAATAAAAAAAAAGTCATATAAAGACATAACTGAATTCATAGTAACTCCTGGTCACTATGTATTTTTCAACCAGCAAATACTCAAAATACTGTCATATCAAAGTAAATTTTTTTATATTAGAGAGGATGCCATATACTAAAAAAGACTGAGAAATACACTCGCTGATGAAAGTGGGCAGCACAAGGTCTTGCGTGTTCGTCTGCTCCATGGCCATTTCCATCCTTGTACTTGCAACGATGGGGCACGCTGTGGCTTTTGTCAGGGAAGGGACATGAGCCGAGACCACGGGCCAGGAGGAAGACGAATCAGAACTTCAGGTGGATCTAGACCAGGGTAAACTCCAAGACCACGGGGACGTGGAGTTGCAGAGTGGCTTCTGGGTAATACTTCCTTCATAACTGCATTGTTCTCAAGGACATCCGTTGAAATTCATGGTGAGGCTATAGATCTGGGCCATTCTCTAGGAAAGAGCTAAGCCAAGGGGCAGAGTTGCTGGTCAGTTGGGCTCGGGTTTGAGCTTCCAAGGGGTGTTGGAAGTGGTGTGAAGGACCAAGTACCAGATAGAAGAGAACTTAGCCCATACCTACTGAAAGTGGGAGCAGAAAAAAGGCTACAGCCCAGTGCCCAGGGGGTTCCTAGCAGCAAATTCTACCCTAGATGCAGCTGGCGCCATTTATCTGGGGAGTGGGCCCCCATAGACTTCTAGAATGAGCTATTTCAGCAATGAATGGTTCTGGGTCAGCAGGAACCAGAAGGTTATTCCTCACAGCCGGGCAGATCAAAGGCAGTCAGAAAAAAAATGTATGATTTTCCCCTTGTCCCAACACCTCATATGGGCTGTCATCCACTCTCTGCATATACATCTTTAGTGATATCAGTCCCTTTACGGGTCACATGGGATCACATTCCACTTAGGGGAAAATAGACCTGTTTATTATTAAAGATGGGGCGTTGCAACTTGTCCCAAATGACCCTTCGGAAGGAGGTGAGGTTATGATGTCACATTGCAAGTTTGTGTAAGGTTCCAAGTTAGGACTTGATCAGTTTTGCAGAAGGTTGCGGTAGCCCATTTGAATACCAGTACAATTGTTATATGGGGAGTGAGTGTGTGTGTGTGTGTGTGTGTGTGTGTGTGTGTGAGACAGAGAGAGAGAGAGAGAGAGAGAGAGAGAGAGGCAGAGAGAGACAGACAGAGACAGAGAGAGAAGAGACAGACAAATAGACACAGATTAGAGAGGAGAGAAATTTTTTCTTAAGCACTGGAAAATATGGCATCCCTTCAAGAGACAGGAACTAAAGCACAAAAGTTTGCTTTCAACTCTGGAATTCTCTCTGGCTTCCGTGTTTGTTGACTTTTTTTTATGGTTGTTTTAGTGGATAATCATCTTGCAGTTCTGCCCTGCTAGACACTGGGCTAAGTGATTTATATACAATAGAGCGCCTCCCCCTTGCAACAGAGGTAGCATCATCTCCATTTAACGCGAGGAAAATGAGGCTCAAATTCATTTAATGACTTTCTCAAGATCACAAATGCACGTGAAACTCCGCAAAAGCCAAGCCTTGTGAATCACCCCTGTGCGCATTCCTCGTTTCCATACTTTCCTGTACCCGCGCCGTCCTTTCACTATTAGGGTCTCAGAAGCTAGAATTAGAATCGTAGAATTGCTATTCAAACCTTTCTTCCAAATTGTGCATAATGGAATCACAAATTTAACTCCCAATTTAACACCGATGTGCAAAAGAATGAAATATGAAATTTTACTTTTGTCTGTAATTAACTTGTTCCTTCTCCTGAACTTCCACTTAGCGTGAGAATAAATTAACTCGATGTCCGGTCTTATATAACCTTAGTCCAATTTTAAAAGTTAAAAGTTAAATAAAGCCCTCAGGTAATGTGTTAATTTCGCCCTAAGGGGGCGGGGGAGGGGGAAGTCTGGAAATCACAGCTTTTTTCTTTCTTGGGAATTTTGGCATTGGGCAGATATATTAGGACAAGTAATGCTAGCTTCTATAACAAACAGTCTCCCTCAAAAAAAAAAAAACACAATCTCGTGGGTTAATACAAAGTTTGTCTCCCCTTCACGTCACATTTGATGTGAGAATGGCAGCTTTTCACCAAATGGTGACTTTGATTCAGACTCCTTGTGTGTCTTTGTTTGGTTTGGTTTTTCCTCCAAAACATCCTTTTCTCCCCAATACGTGATGTTAGTGTTTTTTTTCTGGGAAAGAGAATGAATAAAGGGATTGTGCACGGGTGAACATTAATACTGCTCATTTACCAGAACCTGGTCACAAGGTCTCGACTACACTGAAAGGAGAGCTAAGAAATGGACTTTGCCCATGTGCTCCGAACAGGCCACAAGACTGGTCGGATCTAGACCGAGTCTGCTACAGTGAGGAATTTCTCCCCGGCCCTGAAGCTAATTTCTCCTGCTAGTGCTGGCTTCCAGCTCCCAGTCTGCCTAGTCATTGGGTTAATGACGCTTGTCTGCTTCTGGTACAACTCGGTGGCTTTTGTCTTGCCTCAGCCTACATGTCCAGTGGAGCTCCCTACTGACTTGACCTCGCCTTGGCTCCCGCTGGCATTTACTCCTGAGCCTCACACTCTGTGGTCAGCTGGCTGCCTAGAAGGTTCACTCCCGGCCCCTCCTCTGAGGTCATCTTGCATTGCCATGGGGGATCCAGGGAATCTCAACTCAGCAGCCATAAGTACCCAGGAACTACGGGTGGCTCAGTCAACCTACTCAGAGCTGCCCTCTGCTTGACCATACTTCAGGAGTTATCGCTGGCTGGTGGAAGACTGCCTATTAGCAAGATTCTTTTCTTTCTTTAAAGTATATTTATTTCTTTATTTTGAGGGAGAGAGAGGGAGCGTGTGTGTGAGCATGGGAGGGGCAGAGGAAGAGGGAGAGCGAGCGAATCCCAAGCAGACTCCATGCTGTCAGCACAGAGCCTGATGCAGGGCTCAAACTCACAAACCATGACCTGAGCTTCAATCAATTGTCTGACCATTGATTTACCGACTGAGCCACTCGGGCGCCCCAGCGAGATTCTTTGCAGAGTTCCAAAAGAGTGACGGGATGGATGCCCCCTCCCATGAGTGCTCCTGTCATCCTACCTAACGTACCTCCTTCTCTCCTGTAACTAAGTCCAGAGAGGGGAAGTGGGGAGCCCATGCTATTCTGTGTGCCCCCTCCCCTTCCTCCCTACCTTCCCCAGAATCCAACAAGGGGTGGGCTTTTCATCTTCCTCCCTCTGCCTTAGCGCCTCCCCCACCGGACAGGCCCTCGCTTCACGCCTAGAAAAATACCTAAGATTGAGTCCAAGCGCTGCAGAAGCAGAAAGAGATTGGAGCGATCCTGTCGTGAGACAATAGCCCGCCTCGCCAGTTGTTCCAGAGCTTCCCCCATCTAGATTTTGACTTTCAGAATTGGCTATTACCTCGTTTTGTTTTTCTTTTTCCTTCTTCTTCTTCTTTATGTGCGTTCTATAACAATATCTAATCTTTCCCAGGCAGGCAGATGCTGAGGGTGGGGAGTAAGGGAGTGTGTATTCAGACAAAAGAGAAGGCTCATTTCATTTAAAATGCCTCCGTTTAATGAGGGTCCTCTTAGGATTACGGGCCAGGATGCATTCATTTAACAAATATTTATTATGTTCTGAACGCTGTTGTGGGTAATGGGGATATTGCGGTAAACAAAGCGAACTGCCCTTGAGAAGCCTGTGCACAGGTGAAGTGGAGGGACATCAGGTGAGTGAATATATACATATATATAATCCTAGGTGAGTGGAGATGCACGTATGCAACGCTAAGGAGCGGTAAGTGCCGGGGGAAAGACATAAAGCAGAGAAGGGATATGCAACGTCAGGTTAAGATGAAGGAACAGAGAAGACCTCCCCAGGAAGGTAGCTCTTGAGTCAAGACCTGAGGGAGGTGAGAGAGTGGGACAGATAGATTTTTGGAGAAAGAACATGGCAGGCAGAATGGATTACAAAGACACAGCTCCCAAGCGGACGTTTGCCTGGCTCTCCTGGCAGAACGTGAGGAGGCCAGCGAGGAGCGTGGAGGGAACTGAGATCAGAGGGAAGTGGGTGGGAGTGTGCAGGTGATGCGGAGGCCTTGTTCTTTCTTATTCTTTTTAACGTTTATTCGCTTGTAAGAGAGAGGGGCAGAGAGCGAGCGGGGGTGGGGAGGGGCAGAGAGAGAGGGAGACGCAGAAGCCGAAGCAGGCTCCAGGCTCTGAGCTGGCAGCACAGAGCCCGAAGCGGGGGCTCGAACTCACGAACCACGAGATCATGACCTGAGCCCAAGTCAGAAGCTTAACCGACTGAGCCACCCGGGCGCCCCGCTTTTATTCTTCATGTTAAGTGAGATGGGGTCACTGCTGGGGATTCTGAGCAGAGGAGTGATTTGGTCTGACTTCTGCTTTAACAGAACGGCTCTGGGCCAGCGTCATCATTAGGGTTGGGGCCAGGGTGGGTCATCCACCTCTGCGTGAGATCTCATGGTGGCAGGGAATGTGTGCCTGCACATGGAAGTCCATAGAGGTTGGACAGGCGTCTCTCTTACTCAGTTCCTATAGGACAGAGGTTGCAAACTATTGCCTACGAGCCGAATCTGCACCTACCTGATTTTGTAAATAAAGGTTAATTGGAACACGGCCATGCTTAGTTTGTTGATTTATCGTCTGTGGCTGCTTTTGCGCTACAATGGCAGGGTTGAATTGCTGCGACCGAAGTCGTATCGTCTGTAAAGCCTAAAATATCTACCAGATGACCCTTTTTAGGAAAATGGTTGCTGAACCCTGCTATAGGAAACACATACTGGAAAACAGGCAGGAGAGAAAAAAAATCAAAGACTTACAAAATGTGGGGATGAAACACATTGGAATCTAAACGAGGTCAAAGCACGATACCAATTCATCGGTACCCAAAGTATGCCATCAAATGAAAAGGAAATAGGAATTTCATTGAAATATAACTTCCTAGAAGCTTGGAGATTTGGAGATGTCGGTTTAGTTAAGATTGCCGCGCAGGTAACAGCATTGGTAAAAGAGTTATCTGCCGAATACTTGCTTTCCCCACTAGGAAACTTAGTGGATCACAAGCCGGGCTGGAAAATTCCATCGTAGGTTAGATGGGACGCATCTACATTTGACCTGATTTGCTAATTGCCTTGCCTTTTTTTTTTTTTTTTAATAAGTGTCTTGCTTAAGTATATGTCAATTTAGTCTAAGAGTTCAGCAACCCCTTTCCATTATCAGCTCCTGTATATTAATGTCAGATAATAGCTAGTAATAGCCTTAGTACTTTTAGAAGTGTGTTTAGGTTTGCAAAAATAACGGGGGCTTTCTTCTCCTCTCAGCCCCCATTCCATGCTTCATCCCCTTCTGCTTAACATCACCAGCTCAGCCTAAGGCAGCCTCGGTGAGAAGGCATTTCCTTCCAATGCAGGACAGTCAGGTGCTGGGTGGACAGTGCCCGGCTCCCTTCCCACCTGAGCCCTCTGCGAAGCAGCTGCCTGGCCTCCTAAGTGCCTGGCTTCACCAGTTTAATTGGTTCCACTCAATGCACGCATAGTTACCAAGACATTTTCCAAATTACACATAATTAATGCTCTAGTCGTTACAAATGGGTTGTCTCAGGCCAATGCCAACTCCCTATTCAATGGCCCAAGCAGGCAGCATCGTCAGAGCTGGGGTCACAGGCACCACCGTCGCCCTAGAGGAGGGTGCCATTGTCCAGAGTCATGTCTGCGGCTGTAAATAAAGTCATGTTGCTAAGTGGTTTGTGTAGGAAAGGCAGTTATGGGGCAATTTTGCAATTTTGCACAGATGAGGACTTGATGAGATACCATCCACCCTGGGGCCATTCGTGCTACTCCAAGGGTATGGGCTTTCATGGCAACACTCCCATGCCCATCCCTTGGCGTCCCTTGGCTTCTGGAAAGTTAATACTATCACCCATTGACTCAAGTACCTAAGGAGTGTTTACTGCCAAGGCAGGACCAGGGGTACATGCGACGACTTTGTAGAATTGCCTTAGCCCTGCAGAAATCGAAGCCGCAAGGCCATCTCTGGCCTTGATTTAGCCAAGTTTTAGAAGATTACAGTGATCTCATCTAAAAGCGCCCTGTCTAGAGCTGAACTGGGTTATAAGAGACCGTTGTCTTTCTTAGAGAAACTCAGTGGGAGGGTCAGGGCAGTGGGTCCCTGCTTCCTGCTCAACCCCCTGGTCTTACCTGGTCTATACTTTCATAGGCTTGCAGAAACTGGAGTCCAGGGGTTGGCTCTCAGCCCTGGAGCGTGTGTATATCTAGAACCCAGGGAAACTAGAAGGGCATTTGTATACTTAGGACCAAGGAAAAATAATCAGGCAGAGAGGAATACCACATTGTCTCCCAACCCAGCGTGGGAGACTAAATCTGGCCCAGGGCACACTCCATACTCAGTCCTGAAGCGGCCAGCTAGGATGAGATCCTATTGTACCACGATGTTTGCTAGGGGTCTCCAGACAAGCGGGACCATGAGGATACAGACAAATATGTACAAAGACATTTTTTTACGTGGGATTAGCTTATGTGATTATGGAGGCTGAGAAGTTCCACTGTCTGCCTTCTTCAAGCCGGGGGCCTAGGAAAACTGATGATATAGATATAGCGCAAGACAGAAGGCCTGAAAACCAGGGCAGCCAAGAGGATATAAGCCCCAGTCCAAGTCCACGGGCCTGAGAACCAGGAATGCCACTGTTCATGGGGAAGAAAAGATGCTGTCCAAGAGCAGGATATTCACGCTTTTCTTGCTTTTTTTTTTTCCCCCTCTTTGGGTCTTGAACGGACTGAATGATGACCATTCATTGGTGAGGGTGATCGTCTTTATTGAGTTTACCTCGTCAAATGCTAATATCATCCAAAAAAAAAAGAAAAAAAAAAGAAAAAAAACAACCCTCGTAGACACCCAGAGATAATATTTTAGCAGCTCCTCAGGCATCCCTTAGCTTAGTCAAGTTGACGTAAAATTAACCGTCACAGTCACAAGGCTGGTAACTCGCTGGATAAGCTCACAAAGAGTAGGGGTCATTATCATTACCAGGCAGCATTGAAGCTGGGCTGTGGGAGATACAGAGCTGAGGAGGACATCGCAGGCCCAGGGAATAACTTGGACAAGGGCGAGGAAGCGTCAGAGCGAGGGAACTGGCCGAGGAAGAGCTAGGGGTTATCTGGGCTGCGGTGCTGAGTACCTAGGAAGGAGCAGTGAAAGAGAACTGGTGTTAGAAGCAAAGTACACTGTGTATCAGGCTCTTTGTTGGTGCTATGAATAATATAGAGAATGGGACAATGCAAAGGTTCAATGGACATGGCCCCCGTCTTCAAGAAGCCTATGTGTTGAGGTGACCTTCCATACAGCATATGGCAGCAGCTAGGGTTTGCTGAGGCAGTAGCATCTAGAGGAGATGCTATGTGTATCAGAGCTAGGACATCCCAATCCCTCCTAGCCTTGGAATGCTCACCCATGGTGGTTGGTGCCGCCACAGTATGGGGCCTGGTAGGAGGGAGTTCTGAGCTGTGACGGTTAAATTTTATGCATCAGCTTGGCTGGGCCACGGGCCCCCAGACTTTTGGCCAAACGTTATTCTGGGTATGTCTGCGAGGGTGTTTCTGGGAAAGATGAACATCTGAATTGGTAGACTGAGGGAAGCAGATTGCCTTCCCTAGTGTGGGTGGGTTCCATCCTATCAACTGAAGACCCCAATAAAACCAGGAGCCTGAGTGAGATGGAATGGGTGGTCAGGCTGACGTTTGAGATGGTACCCTGGTCTTTTCCAGACTCAAGGCTCAGACTGAGGCATGGGCTCTTCCTCAGCCTTGAGCCTGCTGGCTTTTAGACTGAAGCTGACATCATTGGCTCTCATGGGTCTCAGTCCTTCAGACTCAGACTGGAACTACACTGTCGGCTCTCCTGGTTCTCCAGCTTAATAACTGCAGATCCTGGGACTTTTTGGTCTCTATAGTTGTGTGAGCCAGTTCCTTATAAAAAAAAAAAAAAAAAGTCTCTCCTTCTCTCTTTGTCTCTACTACCCGCCCCCACCCCCAACAAACACATCGACTGGTCCTGTTTCTCTGGAGAACCCTGACTAATACATAAGCCCGGTTGGTGTTCAAGAAAACATTCGCCTCTGCTTTTCTTTTCTTTTTTTTTTTTTTTAGCGTTTATTTATTTTTGAGACAGAGAGAGAGCATGAACAGGGGAGGGTCAGAGAGAGGGAGACACAGAATCCGAAACAGGCTCCAGGCTCCGAGCCGTCAGCACAGAGCCCGACGCGGGGCTCGAACTCACGGACCGCGAGATCATGACCTGAGCCGAAGTCGGCCGCTTCCCCGACTGAGCCACCCAGGCGCCCCTCGCCTCTGGTTTTCAAATGCCATGGCATGGGATGCAGCTCTAGAGGGTTCAGGGCTTGTCGCTTTTCATCCTTCGCTTGGCCTGGCAGTCAGAAAGCTCCCGTTACAGGTTGATGGCTAGGGGTTAAGAGGACAGGACGTCTTCCGTTCTCTGGCTCCTCAGCCCCTTCGGGCTCCCGAGAAGACCCTGGAGCCTCCTCATTTCAGGATCTTGTTCAGGGGAATTCTGTGGCTTCAAATCCCAGGGCTCAGTGGATCGGCTGGAAAACGAGGTCTTACTTTGTGGTCCTGCAGGGAACTGCTGTCAGATGCACCCCACCATAAGCAAGCACCAATACAGAGGAAGAATTATTACCCTTCCTTGCCCCCTCTTCTTCTCTGTCTCACCAAAAGGTTTGCCCTTAACTAGAGATTTTGCTTTAAAGGTTTTCACTTTGTACCAACCGCAGTGAATGGAGCGAAAGGGAAAAGAAAACTCTCCAGGAGCAGGCGGATCATTGGCTACTCCTGCAGCTCTGGCTCTTTCTGCTGAGTCAGGCTGGATCTGTGTGTTCTCAGCCCCATCAATGAATATACGCAGGTACGCACAGGGAGGCGTGGAATCACCCTGAAGGATATTTTTATACGATGTCAGAAAGATCTGATCTGCGTCCGGTCCAACGTGGAGATAAAAATCCTTTGTGTTTGTAAATTCTTTCATCCGAGCCCAGAGTGCTATCCTGTATCCACTTTATCTCATTTATCTACCCCTCAGCCCATAAAGTCCGAGCAGTGAGGATGATCCCCCTCCTGTGGAATATGAAGAGATTTAGGACGAGGTGGATGAAATGACTGGTTGTCAGTCAGACCTGGCGGAGTCCGAATTAGAAAGTCGGTTCCTTCCTCTCTTCCTCCTACTTCTATTTTCGCTCCTTTCTTCCTTTCTTCCTTCCCCTCCTCCCTTCCTTTATGCTGACATCAGCCGTTTGCAGGGAACCTAGGGGTACTTTGCTAGGTGCTGGCCATACAGGGATGAGGAACCCATACATGGTTCCCGCCTCTGACGGTGAGAGAAGAAGCACAGACAAGGTTCACACGTCCGTAGAATACGGTGTTGGAAAAAGACAAGAGATGTTTAAACGAGGCACCGTGGGGCCTCCTAGGTGGGGGCGGCCAAATCCTCTTGGAGCATTAATAGAAAGTGTTCTCTGGAATTACTTTTAAGGATGGAAGGAAGCATCGCAATTTTAAAGTTGCAAGAAAAGATGTGGGCAGAGGTAAGCGCTTTTGCAAAAACACCGCCTTGTGTGAGGGCCCGAGAATTGCCAGGTTCTCAGCATTATGGAAGCATAGGGAGCTCTCTTCTGACCGGCCGGTGCTGACTTCCCACAGGAACTACAGACCCTACTCGCAGCTCGGCCCGTTCCTGAGGCCACAAGAACAGAGTCCGGGAGGTGCGTCGTAAACATCGCCTGACACAGATTAAGCCTGCCTGCCTGTTGCCAGCCCTTGATGGTTGTTCTTTCTTCAACAATGAAAAGAGCCATGTCAGTCTAATGACTGTCATATTACCTCCCATTAACTTCATTATTGGACACTAACTGTTTCTAGTAATAATTCATTCACTGGTAATGACTTGGTGTCTGATTCCTGGATAATTACTGTCACAAATGCGATCAGACGGGTGCTCCGGGTTGCTTTCTCTATCTGGGATTGAGGCACAAATCAACGGAGGACTCAGAGCTCGTAGGATTTTTCTGGATTTGACAGACGGAAGTCACCTCATGAGTGCCGAGAACAGAGATTTCTTCTGGCGATTCCAGAAAGCCAAGATAGAATTTTCCTTGCCCTTGGGCTTTTGGACAGCCTTGGTAGCTGTGGGGATGCCTGTGTGCATGTATGTGCACGTGCAAGCGAATGCATGCGCCTAGCCATTGCTCAGCGGAAACATCAGGCCCTTCTCTCTCTTAAGAAACGGTAACTGAGGGGCGCCTGGGTGGCTCCGTCGGTTGAGCGTCCGACTTCAGCTCGCGTCATGGCGTCTCAGTTCGTTGAGTTCGAGCCCCGCGTCGGGCTCTGTGCTAACAAAGAGCTCAGAGCCTGGAGCCTGCTTCGGATTCTGTATCTCCTTCTCTCTCCTCCTCCCCTGCTCACGTTCTGCCTCCCTCTGTCTCTCAAAAATAAATAAATGTTAAAAAAAAAAAAAAGGAAGAAAAGAAACAGTACCTGCTATCCAGCCAGAAGCTTCAGTGGATTGCATTTTATAAGCCACAACATACAGAGGCCTTGACTTCGAATCACTCAAACCTCACTCTAATTGTCCACATTTACTTGTGAGCGGAGATGTGGAACTTGTTTGGAAGACCAAGAAGGGGACCCTCTGAAATTGTGTGTGGTTGGGGGTAAGGCTAGAAAGAGGAATGAAGTCTACTACTCGTGGGCTGGGCTGTTGTGATATCAAAGTGCAGACAGAAGGACCCAGGATGAAACTGAAGAAGGAGAGAACCAGCAAAACAAGGCCTCAGAATCCTGGAGACTGAAAACGTGAGCACCAAGTATTTTTTCTTGCATAATATTCTTTGACCTCAGATTCACAGACCTGAGCTGATCAGCATCCTCAATGACACGATATTCGTATCACCCTCTGTTATCCATTCCATTGTTTTTTGCTTCTCCGTTCCCTCTCTTCACGTCTCCACCCCTTCCTCTAGAGGCACCGACTCTTGTGTGTATCACATGTAATCTTGCTGACTCTATTGGTTTTCTATTGCTGCCTTAACAACTTACCACAAACAGAAGCTTTAAACAACACAAACTTGGTATCTCATGGCTTCTGTAGGTTCCCCAGACTTGGCTGGCTTCTCTGCTGAGGGTCTCACTAGGTTGAAATCCAGGTGGGTGCTGGCCTCAGTTCTCACCAGGGGGGTCTTGATGGGGGGAGGGTGGTGGAAATCTTCTTAGCTCCCTAAGGTTGTTGCTTGTTGGTTGTTGGTGAGTCATTCTTTCCATCTAGAAGCCACTGCATTCCTTGGCTCAAAACCCTCTCCATCTTAAAGTTAGCAACGATGTGTTGAATCCTTCTGTGTTTAGAATTTCTCTTATTAGAATCTCTCCGGCTTCCTGTTCTTTTTTCTTCTCTGATTTGCAGGGGAACTTGATTCTCCTCCCCCCCACCCCCACAACGATACAGGATAATCTCCCTATTTTAGGGTCACGCGGTTAATAAAATTATCTACATCGGTAAAGTCCCTTTTCCCATGTAAGTTAACATATTCGTGCTTTTGGGGATTAGTGTGTGGGATCTTTTGTAAGTCATAATTTTGCTTCTTATTATGACTCAACTTTCATTTGCTTATTTACAAGAATAGCTTGAAGACATAGGGTTGTTTGTGTGTACTAAAAAAATTACGGGGATAATTTTGTGCCTTCAATCTTACTTTTTAAATCTCTCCTGTTCATTATTTTTAACCAATATGTAGCATTCCTTCATATACATATATTAAATACGTTAATTTTATTTAACCATTTTCCTAGCTTTGGATGCCTATATAAACAGAGCTGCAGTGAATTATCCATGTCTGTATCTCGTTATGGTCCTGTGTGGAAATTTCCATGAGATACATACATCTACGAATGGGGTTGCTAGGTGATCAGGTGAAGCACATCTCCCCCCACTAAGTGTTCCTGGATTGCACTCTAGAATGTCTGTTCCAGTTTGATTTCCCATGAGCAGGTGCACAAATGTCCATTTCACCACATCCCTAACAGTGCTTTATATTAATTCTCGGCTCTGCCACTTTTTTTGCTATGTAATCGTTGGTGAAAATACTTAACATCTCTATCCCTCAGTTTCCTCAACTGTAAAATAGGGTGATTCTAACTAGCATCTTCCCTATAAGGTATTAGGAGGATTTAATGAGTTTTGCTCAGAGCAGGGCCTGGTGCAGGTGCTACTTTTGTTTACTTTCAAATGTGTACCATATAATAGACATCAAGTATTATGTTTTGTTTTAATTTGCTTTTCGCTCATTATTAAGGAGGTAGAGTATAACTCCATATACTCATTAGCTGTCCAGACTTTCCCTTCCCTTTTTGTGACTTGCCTATTAATATTTTGTGACTTGCCTGAATAATATTTCCCAGTGTTTCACAGCTTATGTTCATCCCCACAAAATCAAAACCAAGTCCCCAATATGTCTAATATTTAAACTTGCTTACCTACTATGAGCTGGGCAGGAAGATTCTGCCCATGGGAGAGAATCACTGACAGATAACACACACAGTTGTTATACACTGGGGTGCCTCATAAGCATCCCTGCCATGCAATGGTGCCCTGCCTTGGTCTAGTCTTGATCACTCCTGAACAATAGTTAGCCCCATTGCTTAGAGAATATCACCGTCATTAGGGTTGTGGATTTGGTTTTGGTCCGGTTACGTCCCGGTGTCCCTCAATCTGTGACCCTGGGGGGCAAGTCTATGGCCTCACCATCGATTGGTCTCAGAGGGGAAAGTATCGGAGAGGTGAGGATCTGACTCCCTGTCACTCTCTCTGCATTACCAGAAAAACAACTGGAGACATGGGTGAGCCACACAAGTCACTTTTGTGCAGGGCAAAGACCATTATAAATGGGCTAGTCTGCCGGCAAATTGACAAATGGAATTTTCTTATATGTACAGAAAGCATGATTCATAGCTTAAAAACGAAAGGGATTTAATTTACTAAAGTATTTTGTGGAGTTAGAAATTGGTGGATTCAAGCACCATCAAAATAATGAAACAGTTTCACTTTGTAACTCAGCCGGATTCTTTTTCATTTCTTAATTCTTAACCTTGTTACTTATAAAGGATATTGACATATTATTTTTGAAAGGTTGCAAATAGGCTACCGTCTGTGTGTGGTTTCCGGCCCACCCAAAAGGCAGCGTATTCTTCCTGTTGTTCCGCATTCTTGTTTGTAAAATTTTTCAGGTTAACGTTTATTGCTTTGGAAATCATTAATTCAAAATGACCACATGGCTCAAGAGGCAAGCTCCCTCGAGGCTGAGCCCTGCAGGTGAGAGCGAAGGGTTCTGGAGCAGATGGCAGGATGTAATCTCTGGGGGGGGGGGGGGGTCAGGTTCTCTGGCTTTGAGATGGTGAGAATAAAGGAGATCTGTTGTTTTTAAGAGTGAAGAGATCCCGGCCGGACTAACTGGTGTTTGGAGCCAGAGTTTTAGCTGATTTGGGGTAATTGATAGAGAGATTCTCTTCTCGGCGAGTATAGACAGCACAATACCTTGCTTGGGGGTTGAATGGTCTTCATGGAAGAGCCTCTAACTTGAAGTTAAAAAACAGAATTGTTTTGACTACGGTTGTTTTCCAAACCCATCGTGTAGAAAATGATCTCCCTTGGGGCTCCTGGGTGGCTCAGTCGGGTTTGGAAAACAACCTACCTGTGAGCAGCTCGCTGGGCCGGTGAGTTGTCTCGTCTCTTAGCACATGTGCAGAATTTATGGAAGTGAGCTTTCTTTCTTTTTTTTTTTTTTTTTTTTAATTTTTTTTTTCCAACGTTTATTTATTTTTGGGACAGAGAGAGACAGAGCATGAACGGGGGAGGGGCAGAGAGAGAGGGAGACACAGAATCGGAAACAGGCTCCAGGCTCCGAGCCATCAGCCCAGAGCCTGACGCGGGGCTCGAACTCACGGACACGCGAGATCGTGACCTGGCTGAAGTCGGACGCTTAACCGACTGCGCCACCCAGGCGCCCCCGGAAGTGAGCTTTCTCATCTGTGTGATGGCTTTTCCGATTCAATTAGGCAACAACTTGAATTCAGGAGCCCTGTCTGAATTAGGAACACTCGGTAATTTTTGCTTTGGCCAGGAATTTGTCTGATTACTCTGCCTTGGATGGTTTCCTTATGTTATCATTTTACTCATATTTCCCAGAGACATTCTTCTAACCAAATGTAACAGAATATGGTAACAAGAAACTTTTGCCTTTATTTTCCATAAATCCAACCCTAGAAATAATAAATTCTGGAGTGAAGTCACTGCTATGATTCAGGAGGCTCCAGTTAAAAGAGCTGTGGGTAGCAGGTCGTGACACAACCAAGGGAGTGTCCATAAATTATAATTGAGGACGATAATAGCTACTAACACTTGCTAGGGATTACAAATATTTTTGAACATTGTGCTAAGCCCTTTAAAGGCATTATCTCACTTAATCCTTTCAATGACCCTATGATGTAGATATTATGATCATTATTTCCACTTTACAATGAGGGAATTGAAATATGAATAGGTTCACTAACTTGCCCAAGCCAGTAATTAAAGGACCTTGGATTGAGCCTGATTTTGTACAACTCCAGAGCCCCCGCCATCAACTGCCACCATATTAATTGCTACCCCAGCTGAGAACTTTTAGGTTTTATTCCTACTACGTGTGCTGTGTGGGATGCCAGGGTGATTGTGTGTGATTATAACGAGGGTCAAGACAGTGGTTGAGGCCATAAGTACTCAGTCTGTGGTGGAAGAGAAATCTCTGTGAGCCAGAGTTGTCAGGGAAGTAATTATGGAGTTGATGGGTCTAGAAAAATGGGAGAGGATTTGGCCAATGCTTTGAAGAAGATGCTGTCCATAGCAAGGAAAACGAAATAACCACCTCCCCCCACCAGACTTATCTGAAACATTAAAAAAAAAAAAAAAAAAAAAAAGACAGTAGAGTCATATACTAGAATATCTTCTGACCAGTGGCTAGGGTAATGTTATGAAGTCCTATGACAACCCTGGCTTTCTCGCGAAAAGCCGTTATTGTTATCACTTGTTCCAGGAGACAGGGAAAGATCTATATCTGAAAGACCTGCCCCGAAGACCTCATTCTAAAGCCTGGTGTAATGAAGCTAGTCAGATACCAAGGTTCTTATTACTTTTCAACACTTGGGAAGATTCCAAAATGGTGGCTGCCTTGACAGATCCATGAAGTATTAATGGAATTTTGTCTAGAAGGAAATAATTTACTTAGGCATGCCAACCCAGAAGCAACGATCAAGGAAAACTCGAGCTGCTGGTAGAAGCATCGCTCTCCTCTTCTGAACGAATAGGTGATATGATGGAAAGAAGAGCTTGCCTTTTGTTGGTTGTGTCCTCTGGTCCGTGGCATGGTCTTCTCCATCCTGAGTTATTGGGTGACATAACACGCACTCCAGCAGAACACATTATTATTATTCAAGAGCGAGTGACTTGAAATTGAAATGCTCACACGGTTGTGAACTCCAACAGCGTTAAAAGTAAATCCCTTTATCTGTTCTACATTCCTGGGTTGGTATTCTTTTCCATTGGAGCCCCCTTTAAAAGATGTGTGGCCTGCACGTTGAACAAGATCGAATGTGACTTTGCAAAAATAGAATGCCTGGTCTCTCCTCTTTCCCTCTCCACTCGACAATGCAAGATAAATTCACTCCACGGGAACCTTTTGTGGGCTGTACTGCTCAGGCAATTTGCAGTTTGCTGGGGGAAAGGCAGCTCACGCTACATTTATCACCCCCTGCCGCCGGCTACAATTCAACCCACTTCGAACCACTGAGCAGAGGTGCTGATGGGGGCTCTGACATTAGAATTCCACATCATAATGGAAGTGCAGGGAAGCAAAAGACAAATGTATCAGGGCCACTCCAGGTCTCCACTAGGGAGAGGGTCAAAAGCATGACACTGGGTGATGGGGGCCAAAGAGGAGTGTTCTGCAAGAATAAAAAATATGATGACATTCTTCTTCCTCTTTTATATTTTTTCCTTCTGGTGGTCCTAGTGCAAACAGTGAGTTTTCTATTGTTATTAGAATCATCAGCTCATATTGTGAGTGGTAGCCTCAATTTCACTCTACGATCACTGCACAACTCAACATAGCAAACAAATAAAAATACAGGGCCCTGACCTGTTTTCCTTTTCTTCTTCTATTTCACCCAGGGGCTTGTTCGCTAAAAAAAAAAGAAAAGAAAAAAACCCACAACCAAACAAAAAGAACAGTGGAAAGTGGGTGTAGTTGGGTGGTTGGGTGGGGTTCGTGTTTGACGATTCCCACGTCTCCAAAAACCAAAGTGTATTTCTCACGAAAGTCAAGGATGGGGTCTACATTACACGGCTACTCAGGGACCCAGGCTGCTGGAGCACAAGTTTGTTGCAGCACCATCCAGAACACATGGATTCATCAATAGTCCTGGCAGAAGAGGAGTCTGCTGAAGAGTGTCTCACTGGCAATGAAGTTCTTTGACTCGGAAGGAGAGCATATCCTCTCTGATCATAGTCTGTTGCCCAGAACCATTCCCATGGTCTGCCTAACTACAAGTGGTTGAGGGAGTATAACCTTATAACCCTCTTGTATGCCTAGAAGGAGGGGAGAATTGCCCATGGGTGAGCCCTGGAAGTCTTTACCGTTGTTGTATTACGTCTTTACCGTAGGTTGGATTAGTGCAGTAGCTCTACGTGGAATGATAGAGTTTTGCTTTTATTTTTAATAAACCCAATATTCTCACCACTTATTTTTACTTCCAGGCATAGTGATAGTCATAAATGGTCCAACAGTCATAGGATTTCAGTACTAAAAGGACTAAATCAACCCTAAGTGAAAGGATAGGAAGACTGAGACCAGGAGAGGTTGTGACTTGTCCACAGCCTCACCATTGTCAGCAGAGACAGGTTAATTTTCAGGCTAGGACTCTTTCTCTGCAGCAAGTTGCCTTCCTGTTGTATCCCTTCAGGGGGAATGTGATATCAGGGGGCAGCGTGGTGCAAGTCTGACCAATAATGAAAGGGAGACAGGATGAGATTCAGTGACCAAATGGACAGCATAGGGCTTATTTTCAGTGTTACCATCCACGGTATTCATAACTCTGTTTAGAAAGGATATGTTTTTCCTGGGTTTCAGCACCAAACAAACAAAGAACTGATACGTTTTTATAGTATTCATCCACTTTTCTCTATCCACTGCTGTTATTTTTGACTTGTTTAGTTTCACACCGATGACAAATTTTTCTTTTTCATTCGCTTCAACGTCCATATTTGATTTTAGGGCCATGTGTTGATCCATGCCAATGCTTCCTAATCTTTTTTATGCCATGGCACACATAGTAAATGTTACTATTGGATAGTACGATGGAGTAAAGCCAACGAGGCTGCTTAATCCTTGAGAAAATTAGTTATGAGTTCTGGCTGCTTCAGGTCCCAGCCTGGCTACCTCAGGAGCTGAGTATCGATACTTTGGTACACCAGCAACTCATGCATGCGTAGGTTGAGAAGCTCTGGCATTCAGAAAAGTGCGCTGAGCTGAACGTAAGATCCTCTTCCGCATTGGTTGGATTTGAAGTCAGAATTATTTCTGTATTTATCTGTGTTGAGGCGAATACTCAAAGGGGGCGTTGGCTAGAAGTGATTGTTAGAAGGAAAAAAAGGCACCTCACCTTGAGCCCACGTGGTCAGAGAAGCCTTCTTGGAAGGATTAGATTTTCAGCAATGTTTAGAGAATGGCTACCCACACCAAGTTGGAATTCACAGAAAAGCTTGTAACCCTGGAGTGCTATCTGGGGCCATTCTGGAGGTATAATGAAGCCATTTTAAATAAGGGCTATTTTCAGCAAAAAATGCTTAACAGATCAAACGCCTCTAGGCTTCTGCAGGTTTCAGAGGAGGCAGAATGGGAAGCCACACTGATGAAACACTGCTAACAGGCAAATGTTCCCTTTTGGCTTGAGGTGAGCAGCTCATGGGTTGCAACTTAGGTGGGAACTCTTTGGTGGCCAGCTTAGGTAATGAGCATCTGCTGGAAAGCCCTTGTGAGCATTATTTGTGCTGCTGTCTGTGCAAAAATATCCCTTCCCTTTATAGTGTGGGGTTTGAAAGGAAAATGGCATCCCATTGGATGAAAAGGGTTTGATCACTGGCTAGCCCTATCTTTTTGGTCCTTTATGATTCTTTTCTATGTCACCGTTTGACATCTATCATTATAATGCTGCCAGACAATTTTCGCCCTCCCTTCCTACTACATGGAGATCTCTTTGTTAAAAAACAGAATGCTAATGTTGTTTCAACTGAGAAGGTGTGGTGTGGTGTGTGTGTGTGTGTGTGTGTGTGTGTGTGTGTTGAATCTGGACATACTTGTTTGTGGAGCATGGACAGAAGGCTAGAATTTTTTTTTCTAACATATTCACTGACTCTCTGCCCAGGAACCCAAATGCTATGGAATAGACAGAAGTAGGTCAGGGCAGGAATTGTCCTATCTCAGCATATTACAAGGTGGGTGTGACAAGTGAGTGATAAGTGAGCCAGTTCCAAGACAGAAGTAGGAAAAACCAGAGATGGGTGGGGTGACCATACAATTTATCACCCACACGGTGACACTTACAAGAATGAAAGGGGGTGTTATTAATAATTACACTGGGACAACATGTGTAAATTGGGGCTGCCCTCAGCTATCTGGGAGGAATAGTGAGTCTCGAGACGGGCTCATTGTCAAAGTGCCAGGGGAGGAGCAGCCACATGATAGAACCTGGTCTTTCCATTGAAAGGGAGTCAGGGGCATGGCCAATGTTATATAATGGAATAACATGATGGCATTGCAGAAACTAAATGGGGCCGGTGAGAGAACCGAGGTCTTCCGTGGTTAATGCAGACTTAAAAGTAAGTAAGGACTAACAAGAATTATGCTTGGAAGGTGGCAGTCATGTGGACCTGGGGTCCTCCGGGGCAATGAGTTGTTTGCTCTTTTGGAAGGCTGGCAACTGCCTCCTTTCTACTATGAAAATCTTTTTTGCCCAGCTAAAAGGCAACATTCCTCACATTTGACATCTGTTGAGAGCAGGAGATCCACTTTTGAAAGAAGCAGTCTAGCAGGGCCACGTGTAAGGATGAAGTGCTAAGAGTACAGGTGATTTCTGGTGGAGAGCTGTCAGTAATGATGGGGGCAGTCCATTTGAGGGACACCCCCTATATCGTCTTCCAATTTGTACTCTACACGCAAGACTAATATTGGGTGCAATAAGGTGAAAAATTAAAGCTCAAGAAAGTCTATAAGTGAGGTTTTCTTCTTCAGGATGCTACATTCAGAGAGGCAAGGGTTTGTTGAGAATCCTAGGAGCACTGCGCTTTTCGGGGAAAGCATCTGGTACTCAGCAGAGTTCCAGGGGAATTCATTCATTCATTCACTTGTTGAGTTATCTCATTCATTCATTCACTTGTTGAGTTATCTACTATTTTATTCATTCATTCATTCATTCATTCATTTGTTGAGTATCTACTATTTTATTAACTGGCTACCTACTAGTAACTGCACCCCATACCTGAAACAAGGGATATGGAGAGAGATGAAACATGGTCCCTTCTTTGGAGGAACAGTAGGAAAATTGTAAGGAATTACACTATAATCGTAAAGTACCGACATGGGAAGGGATAAAGTGTTATGGAGAGTCAGGGAAATGACCATTTGGGCTCAAGTTTACCAGGCGTATTGAGCTTTGACAAGTATATCAGGTAAAAAAAAAAATTTCCAGCAGAGGAAATGGGATGATGAAGGAACCGAGAGGTACAACAAGGATGTGGAGTGTTTGAGAAGGGGATACACGCTTAGCTGCCCTGACGAGACGGTAGGCAAAGAAGAAGTGACAAAAATTAAATCTGGGCTGTGTTGGGCTGCTGGGTCAAGATGTCAAAGTACAGTGGTGGCAAAGGAGGAGACTTGAAAGACTTGAGAGGAGAAAAAAGGGTATCGGAAGCTATCAATCCAACAGAAACAAAGAGAAAATATGTAGGAGAAACATAGAGACGTAGATATCCGTGGAGAGAGGAACGAAATACTCAAAAGAACCGTTACAAGGTCTGAAAGACATGCAGTCTGACTTCCCTTAACTGCCTTTCCGGGCCTGGGAGCTGTGGCTGAGGCTTGTGGTTCTGGGGCCACCGGGACTCAGCACAGATGTTAGGGTAATGACACCACCAAGCCTTCCCGTAAAGGGAAAGACCCAGCCCACGCCTTGCCTCCAAGAAGCGTCCACGGATAGGCAAATCAGAGTGGCTTTTTATGTTGTTCTTTAAACTCTACTCTTCAAAGCGAAGAAGGGGACGGTGGATGGAGAGGGCAAATTGAGCTCTGTGGTCGAAAGCTCTGCCAGGAGCCCGGGGCCCACCCTGGGGCAAGTTTTGTGGCCAGGTTTTGAGGAGGCAGTCAAGGAAAATGCTGGTGCTTTACTACAATGCCAAACTACCTGCTGGCCCAGATTAGCCCGAAGAAAGGCCACATTTATGTAAAAGAAAATGTGGATCCCCAGATCCTGGGCCATGTGTTTCATAAGGGACTCTTAGACCCACTGTGGTTCTACTCACTCAGTGTCCCACCAGGCTGGCTCCCAAGCAATCCAGATAAAGATGGGAACTTGGCTCCAAAGCCTCGCTCACCCCCATCATTATGGCGGTGGAATATGCAAATCCAGATTCTCAAACAAACACACAGATACAAGGGTATACTTCTTATTTATTTATTTTGCAATTCTGCTTCTTTTGGGAAAATGAGGCTTGTTTCCCTCAGCCCAGTAGCATGGGACTATCCTGGAGGCCACAGGGAATAACAACCAGCTCTTTCAAGCCCCATGAGAGCCAGTGGGCGCTGAGGGTACCAGCAAGAAGCGGGGGGGAGGTGTGGGGACCACAACCCGGCAGCCCTTATTTCCATCTTTACTTCTCCGTAGAGATACATCAGTTAAGAATGTGGTTCCTGCTGGTCACAGGTATATGATCCCCCCCCGCCCCCCGGGAGGGACAAACGTGTTCTTCATTTCATCAATCAATATTTATTTATGTGGTAGGTAGTTCTATAACCACTCAATCGACAGGAAGTGGAGACAGGCAAGAGTAAGTAGGTCGCTCAAATCTGTGGAGCAAGTTTGTGACAGAATCAGATTCAAATATAGGCAAATTGGCTTCAGGGCCCATGTTCTCAGCTGCATGTTATGCACACGCAGCTTGAGGAGTCAGAGAGCAAGGGTCGAGAAGGTCTCGGAGAAGAGATGGTGACGGAAGGCCTCTCTGAGGAAGGCATTTGAGCAGAGAGCTGAAGGATGAGAATAACCCAGCCCTGAAATGACCTTGAGGAATGCCACTATCGTTTGTCAAACATTCCCGAAATTACAAGGGCACTCCTTAATTTTCTTCTGCCAGGTGTGCAGACCTAGACCGTATTCCCCAAGCTGTGTAGTGACAACCTTGGGGTTCGTGGCCCTTCATTCATCCCTCATTGCCACTGCCTGGAAGGAAGATTGGCCTGGGAGCTGGTCTGACTAATGAACCTTCACTGCTGGTCTCTGTGAATCGAGGCAGCTCTAAGGGTCCCTTCTCCCCCGAACCATCCCAAGTCAGAAAACTCTGGCCATATCATAGGCCTTGCAGGTCTCCATCAGTTGTGCGTATCTTCTGTAGAAAAAGTGCCTCCTCCCATGCTTGCAACCCTGTGGGTATGAACTTGTCACCAAAGCCTCGTGGACGGAGCTGCTCTCGATGCACGCACTCTTTACCTGTGTATCCTCGACTGCATTATTCCCCTCACCTTCTGTCACCGAGGCAGATGTTTCCACGGAGCTTCCCCAAGTGACCATGGCAGGGTCATTTCTACTTCTCCACAGCTGGTCTTCTCTCTTTCTTCCTTTCTTCCTCTTAGCTGAGTTCTCAGATCCTGACCTAGATCAAGGACTCAAACCAACTCACAACATCTTATGATGGTTTAGCACTGAATCATTTTCCTTTTTATTCTGGCCGAGGATATGGTGCCTAGTACTAATTCTGGCATTTCATTTTCTCTTTCCATCCACCCCCTCACCCATGGCACACCTGTTCTGAGAACAACTCTTGCCTTTATCTTGTGCCCAATTACAGTTCTGTGAACCATCCTAGAAAACAATAATTTTTTTTCATCCCACTCCAAGTTTTTCTCTAGCCTTGCTTTTCATTTTACCAAGTTTTTTTTTGTTTGTTTTTTTGTTTTTTAAATTGTGGATGGGATGTCTTGAATGGCAGTCCTGTGGCTGGGAGGCTGTTTGCTATTGCAGATGGCCAGATGGGACCACTAGGGTATCACTTACTTAGGGCTTCCTTTCCAACCTTCATTCACTTGCTGGGATCTGAGACTATTCAGATCCCTTTCTCCCTCTCTGCTCATTGCTCGAATGAGCCAAAATTAAAGAAGTCACAGAATCTCAGAGTGTGGTTAGAATCGGACTTCAGGTGAAGCTGACTGGGGGTTGGTCATAGGTAGCAAACCCACAAGGGTCATGGTATATAACAAGCCAGGAGAGATATGCGTTATGATGGTTCTGAGTATGGACCCTGGTGTCACAGAGGTTATGTGTGAATTCTGAATCATTCACTTAAGAGCTATGCAAACTTAAACAAGTTTAACCTCTCTGTCCTTCAAATTATCTTCCTATTAAATAGGCACAATTTCAATACTAATTTAGTACTTACCAAGAGGTTGTGAGATCTAAAAGACAATGTAATTAAAGACTTCTGGACAAGATAAAGAAACATGGATTGATTTTGCCATCCTTTCTGAAACAACCGAAGGAAAAACAGACAAAATATATGACACTCGGGTTTTGAGACGTTGGACATTTGGCAATAAAGGACTGTGATCCCCGAGAGGGGGAAACAAATGAGGTGAGGGCTACAATGACACCAGCTTACTGCCTTGAAGAGTTTCTAGCCTGTGACACAGGCAGGGAAATCCAGGCGGAGCCTATTGAACTTCCTAAGTTGAAAAAACTAAATAAGAATCCAAGAAGTTCAAGGTAGCTGCAGTTTACAAGACAGAGAAGTGGAAAGGAGAAAGAGACACAGAGAGTGAATCCCAGAGATCTGCAGAGGGTCTTTCTTCAGTAGTTAGTGAAGTATTCATTAACACATGTGTGGTAGGAAAATCCCCGAGGCCAGGAAATAGTCATCTAAAAGCATTAGAGACAATGGTGCTGGGTGCTCATGCAGGGTTGCAAATGGTGCCCATTGCTACTACCCAGACTGGAAAAACTTATATTTAATAAGACATAGGGTGCCTACTCAGGAAGGTCTTGACTCTGTAGTGGAAAATAATTAGTCCTAGACCAAGCCCGGATCTGGTCTCACCTAACGCATCTTAAAAGTAAGGCAGAAAAAGATCAAACTGTTTTCAAGTAACTCAACTCTGCCTGGAAACAAAGCTCAAAGATATTTACAGGAATTTAAAAAAATACAGCACCCAGCAAAATAAAGTTCACAATGCTTGGAATCTAATAAAGGATTACCGGGCATACAAAGAAACAGGGAAATAGGACATCTGGTGATAAAAATAAATCAATTAAAAATGATCAAGAGATGACATAGATAACAGATTTAGACAAGGACAATAAAACAATCATTTAACTGTATTTATATGTTCAAAAAGTTAAGCAGAAACATGGAAGTTATACGAAGCATCCAAAAGGAACTTTGAACTTCTAGATACAAAATCCATAATGTCTGATATGAAAACTACACAGGATAGGATTAATGGCAGATTACACATTGCAGAAGAACAGATTTTTAAACATGAAGACATAGCAAGTGAAACTACCCGAAACGAAACCCACTGAGAAAAAAGGAACTTAAAAATAGAAAGAGCTGTGAGACAACTTCAAGCATCCTGATATGCATGTGACTGGAGTCCCCGAGGAAAAAGAAAGGGGAGTCAAAGTCATATTTTGAGACAGAATTGACAATTATTTTTCTAAACTCGATGAAAACTACAATGTTAAAGATCTCAGAAAATCAACAAGGGCCAGGTAGACTTGAACAAGGCTATCAACCAATTGGACTGATTTACATTTACAGAGCAACCCCACCCAATAACATCAGAATATATATTCTTTTTATGTATACAAGGAGCATGGTCAAGTTTTTCTTAGGGACAGAAGCCTACCCTTAAATGCTTGTCCTGTGGCTGGAGGCTTGCTTGCTATTGCGGATTGTTAAGATGGACTGTATTTGGGGCCAGAAAACAAGTCTCAGTAAGTTTAACATAATTCAAGCCTGATAATATATGTTCTCTGACCACGATAGATTAAATGAAGAATCAATAAAAGAAAGATACATAAAAAATCTCTCAAGATTTAGAAACTAAATAATGCACCTCTAAACTAAATAATGCACCTCTAACTAATTGGTCAAAGACAAAATCAGAAATATTTTGAGTTGCACAAAAATAACTGTATAATATATTAGAATTTGTGGGATGCGCTATGGCAGTATTTAGGGAAGAAATTATAGCACTAAGCATCTATATTAAGAAAGAACAGTCTAAAATCATATGATCTCACTTTCTGTGTTATAAAAAAAACTTGGAAAAGAAGGGCATCTAAACCTAGAGTAAAAGGAAAGAAAATAATAAAGATCAAAACAGAAATCACCAAAGTAGAAAACAGTCTGGCTAGAGGTTTTCCAATTTTATCAATCTCCAAGAACCAGTCACATGCTCAGGAAGCAAAGAGAGAACACAACTTACCAATATTAGAAATGAGAGGTGACCTCACTACAAATCTACAGATAATAAATGGGTAATGAGGGAACATTGTGGCCAACTTTACTCTTATAATTTTGACACCTTAAATGAAATTGACAAATTTCTTGAAAAGAACAAACTACGGATGCTCATCAAGAAAAAATAGATAATCTGAGTAGCCATATGCCAAAAAAGACATAGAATCTGTAAACATCTTTCCACAAAGAAAACTGCAGGCTCGGGGGCTTCCCTGATGAATTCTCTCCAACACGTGAAGAAGAAATAACACCAATTGTACATAAACTGCCCAGAAAATTGAAAAGGAGAAAATACTTCTTAACTCATTTTTGTGAGGCCAGTATTAGTTTGATACCAAAACCAGAAAAAGACATAACAGGTACAACAACAAACAAACTATAGACAAATATCTTATGAAAATAGATGAAAAATTATAAACAGATTTTCATCAAATCCAATCCAACAATATAAAAAGGGAGAATAATATCTTGAACGAGTGGAATTTATCTTAGGGAAGTGAAGGTAGCTTAACATTTGAAAATTAATCAGTGCAATTCACCATATCATCAAACTAATGACAAAAAACTATATGATCATCTCAATAAAGGCAGAAAAATCATGTGACAAAATGTAACAACTCTTCCGTAAAAAACTCTCAACAAACTAGAAATTGAAGGGAATGTGTTCAACCTGATAAAGTCCATCTACAAAAAAAAAAAAAAAAAAAAAAAAAACCCAAACCTACAATTAACATCATAGTTAATAGTGAAAGACTCAATATTTCCCCGTAGAATCAATAACAAGACAAGTATGTCTGCTTTCTCTCTCCTCTTCTATTTAACATTGGAGATTAGTCCAGCACAACCAGGCAAAAAACAAGTGAAAATCATGAGAACTGGAAAAGAGGAAGTAAATCTTTATTTGCAGATGATATGTTTGTTATGTAGGACAGTTATTTTTCAATCTCTGCTAGTTATTTTGAGTCTAATAATTTTTTTGTTTTGTTTTGGAGGACTGTCCTGTGCGTTGTAGGATGTTTAGCAGTAACCTTAGCCTCTATCCACTAGATGCCAGTGTTATTGCCCATGCCCTGAACCCAAGGCATGAAAACTCAAAATGTCTCCAGACATTACTGCATGACCCTCAGGGGGTAAAACCCACCCCTAGTTTAGAACCACTGATACAGAAAACTCTGATGGAACCTATAAAAATACTACTAGAACTAACGAGGAAGTTTAGCATGATTTTAGGAAATAAGATCAATATATAAAAATCAGTTACATTTTCATACACTAGCAATACATAAATGGAATTAAAATTAAGCTACAGTAACATTTACAATCATATCAAAAATATGAAATAGTGACAAATCTGATAAAAGATACGAAAAATCTGCACAATAAAACTACAATAGATTATTGAGAGACGTTAAAGACCTAAAGAAATGAAGAGATAGACTTTGCCATGTGCCAAAAGACTCAATAGTGTTACGATGTCAATGTTTTTAATTTGATTACAGATTTAGTGCAATCCCAGTGGGGTTTTTTTGTACAAGTTGATAAACTGATTTTAAGATTCACTAGATATGCAAAGAATATAGAATAGTCAAAATAACTCTAAAAAAGAACAAAGTTGGAAGGCTCACACTACCTTATTTCAAGGCTAATAAAGCTACAGTAACCAGGCCAGTGTGATATTAGTTTAAAGATAGACAAATATGTATCAATGGAAAATAAGAGAGAATCTATAAATAAACCTACACATATCTGGGCAAGTTAGTTGACAAAGGTTAAATAGCAACTAAGTAGAAAAAGGATAGTCTTTAACAGGTGATGCTGAGCAATGGAATATCTATAGGTAAAAGAAAGAAAGAAAGAAAGAAAGAAAGAAAGAAAGAAAGAAGAAAGAAAAAGAAAGAGAGGGAGGAGGGAGGGAGGGTGAGAGGAAAGAAGGAAAGAAGAAAGAAAAAAAATAAGTTTCAATCTATACTTTGCATGATATAGAAAAGTTAACTCAAAGGGATCATAGACTTAAATGTAAAACCTAAACTAGGTAACTTCTAAAAGAAAACATAGTATGAAATATTTGCGATCTTGGATTAGGCACATTTTCAGAGATAATATACCGAAAGGATAACCTATAAAAGAACATATTGATCAATTGGACTTTATGAAAATTCAAACTTCTGCTTTGCAAAAGATACTGGTAGGAGAATGAAAAGACAAATCAGACTGGGAAAAAATGTTTACAAAGTATATATAAAGATAAATAATACATATGTAGAATATATGCATACGTCTGCATAGAACTCTTAAATCTCCATAATAAGGCAACAAAATGAAAAGTTTTTTTCTTCAAAGTACACCATCATGAAAGTGAAAAAAAACACCCGTAAGAAACTTTTTTTCAAATTCTATGTTTGGTGAAGGACTTGTATCTAGAATACATAAAGAACACTTACAACTCAATAATAATAATAATAATAAGTTACTCAGTGTAAACATAGACAAAGGATTTAATAGACATTTCTCCAAAGAAGATATGCAAAGGGCCAACAGGCACATGAAAAGACTTTCAATCTCATTAGCCATCAGAGACCTGCAAATAAAAACCACCGTGAGTTGCCACTTAATACCCACCCTGGTGGCTGTAATAAAAAAGACAGATAATAATAAGGCTCTTTGAGGATGTGGAGTCATCAGAAACCTCACATACTGCTGGTTGGAATGCAAAATGGTACGGATCTTTAAAAACCAGTCTGTCAATTTCTAAGAAAAAAATGTTAAATATAGAATTGCCATATGGTCTTGCAATCCCTCTCCTAGGTATGCGCACACACACAAAAATAAAAGAGAATTGTATTGGAAAAAAACAGTCCTCCCTCCTATGTCTCTTTTACGTTCACGCAGAACACTGGACTCCTGGCAGTTCTGGTCACCAAATGTGTGGGAAAGTTCCCCACAGCTACAAGCAATTCTCCATAACACCAGCTGGGTGTCGTACAATTTAACTCCATGCCGACACTATCTACCTGAAGGTAGTGTCAGATCTCACAGGTTGAGGGCTCGGTCCCACAAGACTGCCCCCCACTTCCGAGGCCAATCACAGGTAGAGTTGACCCTGGAACAAAACAAAACGTGTTTAAACCACATGGGTCCACTTACATGCAGGTTTTTTTCTTGATGAGTACAGTGCAGCACTGTAAATCTATTTGCTCTTCCTTATGAGTTTCTTAATAACATTTTCTTTTCTCTAGCTTACTTTATTCTAAGAATACAGTACACTAAAACTTGTGTTAGTCAACTGTTTGATGTTTTCGTTAGGCCTACAGTAGGCTATTAGTAGTTAAGTTTATGGGGAGTCAAAAGTTATACACAGATTTTTGACTGTACAGGGGTCAGCACCCCAGCCCTCGCGTTATTCAAGGGTCAACTGTCGTAAGTCCCCGGGTTACCCACAATATCTATCAGACTTGGATACAGACCGGAGTTTTTCATGATATCCTCCCCCTTTGGATTTGAGTACTTTTCTAGAGCAGCTCACAGAACTCAGGGAAACACTTACTTATGTTTACCTGTTTCTTCAAAAATATGACAAAAGATACAGATGAATAGTCAGACGGAGAGATGCATAGGATGAGGTCTGGGAAGGTCCCTCGGGCAGGAGCTTTTGTCCCCATGGAGGTAGGGTATGTCACTGTCCTCGTCTGTGAATGTGTTCACCAATCTGGAAGCTCACCAAACCCCATAGGATTTCAGGGAGGCTTCCTCACGTAGGCACGATCAATCATTTGCTTCATTTCCAGCCCTTCTCCCTACTCTGGAAAATTGGGTGCGGGGGGGACCTTTTAAAATTCCAAGTTTCTAATTATGGCATGGGCTCTCTATGGGACCAGCCTACATCCAGGAGCCTAATCAGAGTGTCCTTTTTTAAAAAAAATTTTTAATGTTTATTTATTTTTGAGAGACAGAGACAGAGCATGAGTCGGGGAGGGGCAGAGAGAGAGAGAGAGAGAGAGAGAGAGAGAGAGAGGCATAGAATCTGAAGCAGGCTCCAGGTTCTGAGCTGTTAGCACACAGCCTGACATGGGGCTCGAACTTATGAACCATGAGATCATGACCTGAGCCAAAGTGAGATTCTTAACCAACTGAGCCACCCAGGCACCCCTGAATCTCCTTATTAGAACAGAAGACGCTCCGGTGCTTTTAGCACTTAGGAATTGTCAAGGCATTTAGGAGCCCTGTGTCAGTGATAAGGCCAAAGCCCAAACATGAGACCAAGAGATGCCTTCAGCTCTTTCGACTCTTAGAAAATTACAAAGCTTTCAGAAGCTCTGCACCGGGAACGGGGGAGGGAGACCAATACGTATGTTTTCTATGATTTCATAAAAGTCCACAAAAAAGCTTGTAGACAAATATTCATAAAAGCATTATACATAATAGTCAAAAAACGAAAAGCCAAATGTCCATCAACTGATAAATGGATAAATGAAATGTGGCATATCTATAGCAGAATATGCTGTGGCAATAAAAATAAATGAACTACTGATATATGCTGTAACATGGATGAACCTTGAAAACATGCTATGAGAAATAAGCCAATCACAAAAGGCTACTTATTATATGGTTTCATTTATATGAAGTGTCCATAAATAGGCAAGTCTACAGAGGCAGAGAATAAAGTAGCGGTTGGCGGTGGGGAGTAGAGGAAGGAGGAGTGGAGGCGGGGAGTGACTGCTGATGGCTATGGAGTTTCTTTCTGAGGTGTTGAAAATGCGGAAAGTTGATTACGGTGATATTCCAAAATCTGGGACTATACTAAAAATCCGCTGATTTGTACACTTTAAATGGGCGCATTGCTTGGTATATGACTTATATCTCAATAAACCTGTCATTTCAGAAAGGATAAGCACTGAGGGAGAGGGATGGGCCCTCCAAAAGTAGGTAGGACTTTCTGGGCGATGGGCATGCTCTACATGTTGATCATGGTGGAAGCTAGTGGGATTTGGAAGTTCTTCAGACTTCATGGAAATACATGCAAATGAGTCTTCACCAGCGTTGATCTTGTAAAAATCTCAATAATATGGAAAAAAACAACCTCCTTTTAAAAATGGGCAAAATATTTGAATACGCATTCACCAAAGAAGATACACAGATGGCAAATAAGCATATGAAAATATATTCAACATCATTAGTCATCAGGAAAAGGGGAGTAAAACCACAATGATGTATCGCTCACTACCTGTTAGAATAGCTAAAATTAAGATGATTGACTAAGTGTTGGCAAGAACTTATTGGAACTGGAATTCTTATACTACCGCTGCTTGATATAACATGGTGCAAACACTTTGTAAAGACGCTTGGCAGTTTCTTGAACGTTCAACATACGTCTACCGCATGACTGAGTTATTCCACTTCTAGGTATTTACCCAACAGAAATGAAAACACATGTCCGTACAAAAACTTGTATATCCCGTAAATATTTATACGCAGTTTTATTTGTAATAGTGCAAAACTGGAAACAATCCAAATGCTCATTAACAGGTGAATGGATAAACCAGTTGTGCTCTATACTACCCAACAGTATCACGGAATGAACATTGAGTACATGTTGCATGATTCCATTGATTTGAAAATAGTAGAAAATGTGAACTAATCTATAGCACCAAACCCCCCCCCCCCCAAAAACCACAGGTCACTGGTTGCCTGGGGAGGGCCGGGGTAGGAAAGGCATAAGGAAATTTTGGGGGGGGTTGGTAAATGGATATGTTCTTGTGGTGATAATTTTATTGGTGTATTCATATGTCGAACCTTATCAAATTGCGTACCTTAAATACGTGCATTTTATTGTACGTCATCTGTACCTCAATAAAGTGGTAAAGCAAAGAGAATCCATTTAAAGTTTCTGGCTTGCAGTAAGGGTTGTTTTCTCTGATTTCCCTTTGGCTCCACATACTGAACGTATAGGCAGGAAAAACCTCCCACCCTGGCCTGGATAGGATTCCCTGTTGGATCCCGGTGCTGGCTCTCAGGGCTGTCCGTGCCCCCCACCCCCAAAAGCCATTTGGTAGAGAAAGAGGTTGGCTAAAACTTCTCTTTATGCTCTCAAAGAAAGGCTGGTTTCTTTAGTCCAGCATTTCATGGCTTGCACTAGGCCTTCTTGGTGTCTTGGTTTTAATAATTACTTCTTTATTTTCCGAATTTTCTTTTGGCCACCAACGCAAGTCCAATCATCTAACTCAAATTAATTCTACCAACGTTTTCAATGCTAAGTATGTGTAAGGTACGTGGCCGAGATGAGTAAGAAAGAGACTATGTCTAGAAGGACCTTATAACAGGAGGGGTTTAAGGCCTCACAGGAGAACACTAGTAACTTACGGAGAGGCAGAGTGAGGATGGCATATGGGGGGGGGGGGCCCGCAGAAATACCGACGTGAGGGTTGACTGATATGAGAACATCATCTGATCCTCCCTCTTTGACTTTTGTGGCCTCATCGTGACACCCCAGCTTCCCTTTTGCTTCCACTGCCAGGAAGACCACAGATCCATCCAATGGAAAGACCGAGACGTGTTTCCTTGCTATTTGTCTTGCCTGCTGCCAGTACCTAGAGCAAAAGAAAGCTTCTGAGCTATTGGCTGACTTGGTGGGGGGGGGGGGTCTGGTATTTTTGCCTGTGCTTGTATCTGCCACTTCGAGGGATGAGCTAACTGAGCTTGTGGATCTGATTTATGGAGGACTTCTAAAGACAACTTTCAGCTGTGTATTTGTATGCAGCTCTCTGTATGGGCTACTCGACAGGCATCCCGATTTAGGGGGAGAAGCATATGCATCTCAGAAGGAACCAGATGCTGCATAATCAAGAGTAATTTAGAAGGAAAAGAGAAGGTGAAAAAAGGACAGGCCCCATATCCGACGGCGTCAGAAAGTTTTGTGCCACAACCGTCCCCTTTCTGAGGCTCCTGGGTGCTTTTGGTATCTCAAGCAGGTGCACCAGGAGCCACGGGCACCATTCTGGTAGCTCGATGTGAAAGTGTGAAAGAAGCAGCCGTGGGGGCGGGGGAGTGGGAGCTATGGGAGCCCAAGAGCCACCAAAGCCAGCTGCTGCCATGGAAGGAATCACATTGTTAGCAGATGAGGCAGGACTGGCCCCCCAAAGAAATAAATGACCAACCCTACCGCCAAGAAATGCGCTCAGGGTGGCGAAGCGGGAAGTTCAAGGTCTTTGGAGTCTCAGACCTGGAAAGACCACGCATGGTGAGAATGTGCTGTGCTGCTTCCTGACCACGAGAATGTCATTTTTTCATCCACGGCCTCATTTTATCCGTTGTCAAACGGGGGGTTCTAATAATAATGCCTGTCTTCGGTGGCTTTACGGATTAAACTGAATTGTGTGACGCGGGGAACTATAAAAAATGGTAAGATACATTTCTAGGTGGTTTTAAATGTGGGAGACATGGTATCTGGTCGAAAAGGGAATCTGTAGCTGCCAAAGATGTTTCCTTTGACCGGAGTCTGCTGGTCAAGTCAGGGCAGTAAACATTCAGAGCATTGGCCATGCCCACGACGAATGGAGCCATCCTTTCAGGTTTAAACCACCTTCTGCTAACAGCACATCAGGGAAGGATGCTTCTCCTTCCTACTTTGCCTTAGCAAAAATGAAATGTTTGTTGCCTTGGAAAGAAGGGCTTGACCTCAGTCCAAAAAAAAAAAAAAAGACAACTAGCAGGTCCTGGACTGATTTGTGTTTACTAGTTCTCTACGAAGGAAACTAAGATCCTTGGGTACCATGGTCTCCTTAGTCAGGAGAGGGGGCAGAGCATAAATAAATGTCACTGGAGCACCATGCTGCTCTTGTAGGGAGATAGAACGATTTCCTTGAGTGCTGAAGAAAACGTCTCTTCGCGGGACTCTGATGGTCCCGTTAGTAGGTCATGTGCCTTCGCACACAAGCAAGCAAGAATTATTAAATTATATTCTTCCTGCTCAAAGAATCATGACAAGACTCATTCCCGAAAATTTCTGCCCGAGTGGAAGAGGGGAAGTCTCTGCGGTGTCTTGTAAACTGATATCTTCTCCGGCTGCCCTCGGAGTTTCTAACCTCGGATTTGCTGACAAGTTGTCCTCATCTCTCTTCCCGTGGTTGCTGCCCACTGGTTCTGATCTGGCCAGCCAGGGACGCCACACGGTGCACCTTCTAGCCTCACCCGCCGTCACTTCTCCTGCCGCTTGTCCACTGAGTGCCACGCGGTCATTTGCACCACGGCCGGCCGTGCGTGGTAGTAAGAGTTCCGGGTGCTGCCTGGACAGTTGCCCATTGGGGACATACTTTTGCTTTTCTCTCTCATTGAAAAACCCGAGGCATAGGGCCATGGAAATGGTTTGGTAGTGAGAAAGGGTTGCGAGTCTCTCCATGCGATGGTGTTTGTATTGATCTTCACGGTTAGTTTGTGTTACTTAATGAATGATCTTTAAAGAGTCTAGGTTAGTACCTGCTACGTACTCAGCATCGCACACATGCTTCTGCGCATCATCATCGTTAGAAAATACAGAACCACGACACGTGCTTCATAACTGTACAGGAGTGATTTCACGGACCATCCTGTTTCGTGTTCTAGTGTTTGCAAAACCCACCAATTTTGCCCTTATGGAATGTAGAAATGTTCCATGGGACTACTAGGGTGGCATAGGCAGAGACGTCCAGCAGAAACATGCCCAATTGGGCTGTGAGAACAGCATAGACTGCCACCATCCCCTCTAGATGCAGGGCTTATAAAGAACATTCTGAGGAAGGATCCTTGCATGGTGCCTGGCACGTAGGAAGTACCTGCTATATGTTAACAGACTAACTTCCTGATTATCCCTTCCCAGAGAAGCATGGCCCTTGGAAGCCTGAGCCCCAGGCTCCACCAAGGAACTCTGACCTCGGGGCCCAAGAGCGCCCCTGCTCACAGCCACCCTGGGCTTCCTATCTGTAGGCTCCCACTCCTGGAGGAAGTGAATTTAGTTGCCCCCAAATAAGCAAAGGGATTGTGCCTTTCTCCTCTAATCCCTTCTCCTGCCTCCAATCTGGATGGTTATTGTTTCACTGCTCAGCTGGCTGTCTCTCGGCTCGATTGGCAGTTTGTGCTAATGCTCTCTTTCCAGATATTCTGTTTTACGGATAATGATCATGATAACAATTTCTCTCCCTCGTACGGTGCTTCACAGTTTTCAGATTGCTTCCTCCGCCATGTTCTTTTCCCTTGACACAACTGGGTGGGCAGGCGGGAATATGCCATCATCATTCCCATTTGACAGACCAGGGTACGGCACTCAGAGATGCTCGAATGACAGACAACGGAAGTGGCCATTGTGGCCATGGCGTAAGTAACAACTGAGGATACGGGGTCAAAGCAGCCTCGTCAGCCTTGAAGTGGTTAGAGGTAGGAGTCTAGAAGCGAGAATTTAAATAACCAAACAGTGTAGCACATACCCAGTAAGAACTCCATTAGTTGAATGAATGAAGGAATGAATAGTACTTTCTTCAGCTTCTTTCTGAGGATGGTACCTAGCTTATTATCAATCCTCTCACTTTGGGAAGAGGGACTACAACCTCCTAGAGCAGTGGTTCCCAAACAAAACACTTGTGAACTCGAGGACCTGTTCAATGGTGTCTGGAGACACTTTGGGTTGTCACTACTGGGGAGGAAGTGCTATTGGCATCCAGTGGTTAAAAACAGGTGATGCTGCTCCACATCCTACAACTCGTAGAACAGCCCCACACAACAAAGAACCTTCTAGCCCAAAATGTCTGGATGGCCCGAGTTGAGAAACTCTGCCCTGGGGAATAAACTTTTCCATATGTGCCCAATTTTGGGCAGAGAGAAAATCTTGGCATGAGCCCCTTTTTTTTTTTGGTGTCTATGATTAGTGGGTACTGGAATTCTTAAGGGAAAGAGAGGAGCTTCAAGAATTGTATTTGGGTCAAAACCACACGCTGGCTCAGCTCAATATTTGTTTTCTCTCTACAAAATTGGCCAGCCCCTCCTGTGTGGATAATAAAGAAGCGATCAAATAAGTTCCAAGTGATGCTTTACAGGAAGATGCTCCCAAGAGTTGGCCAAGTTAGATCTGACATATCGATAACTAATCTATCCAGATTTTGAGAATGGAGAGCCCTGTTGAGAGTTGGAAAGGTCAGGGCGCCTGGGTGGCGCAGTCGGTTAAGCGTCCGACTTCAGCCAGGTCACGATCTCGCGGTCCGTGAGTTCAAGCCCCGCGTCAGGCTCTGGGCTGATGGCTCAGAACCTGGAGCCTGTTTCCGATTCTGTGTCTCCCTCTCTCTCTGCCCCTCCCCCGTTCATGCTCTGTCTCTCTCTGTCCCAAAAATAAATAAACGTTGAGAGTTGGAAAGGTCAAGAAAGAACTGATTTTTTTTTTTTTTTAAGTGTGAAATGGTGAGAGCTCCATGGAATATCAGGGCTAGAGGAAGTCTTAGAGATTACAGAACACAGATCCTTTTCCACATGGGGAAACCAGAATTTCACAGGGTTTGCACTGATGATGGCAGACTGGGACCCAAACTCGAGATCCAGACTTGTTGAGGTACAATAATGCCCAAAAGTACACTTCCGTGTCATTGGAGTATACACAGGGCCAGCTCTGATGGAGATATTGCTGACTCTCTGACAGGGAGGAATCTGAGAAGTGCTATCCCGTGAGATGTAGGTCCTTGGTACAATGTGGACAAAATAATGCTAACACTCATGCTGAAATTTTGCACATCATGTTGCCCTTTCTGAAACTTTTCACAAATGCTCTTTATCACATTCAGGTCTCAGAATATGATCTTTTTGTCTGTATTGCTTCTTTCCCTTTTCCAAATCATCCTTTGGTTAGCAGCCTATCCCTCCTGTAATCTTTCCCCCACTCACCCGCTCTCCATATGTTCACAAGTGCATACACACACATACACACACACACCATACAGAACACATCCCCCAATGCTGCATTTCATTTCTATGCTTTGGACATGCTTCTGCAGGACAATAACCTGCATCATGTTGGATTTTGTGAAAACCAATAAACAACACCCTCCTTATTCCCCTATTGAATTTAGAATCAATTGAGAAATAAGGCACAGTTGTCACACAGATGGAAATACACACATAAACTTTATTGGTAAAATTTTCTAGAGAACATGGCTTAGGTCTACAGCCAAATGTGGCTCCCTAATAATTTCCCCCAGTTTTAAACTCATCCATCCATTCCTGGGCACAATCAGAAATGTAGGGGACAGTGAGTGAGATGACGGAAAGAATGGGGCCCTCACACTTTCTCTTTCTGTGGACTGGTAATGTTTTCCTTCTTGGGACCAAAATATTTCAGAGCTGACATCAAAATATACAGTCTGTCTCCTGTTAGACTTTGGGCAACTTGGGTGCGGGAACACCGTATGGTCTGTCTTTGTTTTCCCAATTCCAAATCAGGTGCCTGGTACATAGCAGGTCTGTTAAATGAATGATGTTAGACATTCTTCATGCCTCTTTCGTCTGCCTCATTTCATCCATTTCAAACATAAGTTCAGCGCTGCTGATTCCTCCCCCAGCCCCAGCCAGGCTCACCCCAAATGTTATACTAACCAACTTCACAACATCCCCGTGAGGTAGTATTACTCCCTCTTTTGCAGAGGAGGGGGACGGAACTCAGAGCTGTTTAGTAACCTGTGTATTGATCACATCAGCCAACAAACAATGATAAAGTCAGGGTCGGCGTGTTGGCCTCCGTAGTCTACATGTGCTGTGGGGCTTCTCATTCACTGCTCAGAGCTCACCTTTCTGCACTCTTTTTCAAATCCTAAGCCTGTTCCAACAGAATAGACTTAATTCTGAATCCAGTAAGTTTGTAGGCTTCAGAGTTTGCTGGATTTTGGGGTGCTTCGGTGGCCCAGTCAGGTAAATGTCTGACTTCAGACTCAGGTCATGATCTCGCGGTTCGTTGAGTTCAAGCCCCACGTTGGGCTCTGTAGTGACAGCTCAGAGCCTGGAGCCTGCTTTGGAGTCTGTGTCTCCTATCTCTCTCCCCTTCCCCCCACTCACACTTTCTCTCTCTCTCTCTCTCTCAAATATAAATAAATATTAAAAATTAATGGGGCGCCTGGGTGGCTCAGTTGGTTGAGCATCCGACTTCGGCTCAGGTCATGATCTCACAGTTTGTGGGTTCAAGCCCCACATCGGGCACTGTGCTGACAGTTCAGAGCTGGAGGCTGCTTCAAATTCTGGATCTCCCTCACTCTCTGCCCCTGCCCCACTTACATGCTGTCTCTCACTCCCTCAAAAATAAATAAAATTAAAAAAAATTTTTTTAATTATATAAAAAAATTTAACTAAAGAAAAAGGGTTGGATTTAGTGGCCCATCATCCATTAGACTCTCTCTTGCTAACACATCAAGGAATATCTTTACTCAGAGACCACTGAGCTCTGTGTGGTCCCCCAGCCTAAGCCCATCTTCCCATCTTTCAAAGTCTTCACCCATCTAAGGCCCACCTTCAGGTCAGTCAGGAAGCTTGTCCTAAAAAAAAACAAAAACAAACTTAGCCCTGTTGGACAACTGTGTCTCAAGGACATATTCCTTTTCAATCAGTGTGTTCTACCTACCTGGTCAAGACCTCTTAGCCCTATCCCAGCAGATCCATGAGTTTGCCAAGATCTTAACCTCTATTTCTCACTGCTTCCGATGTTGCCCTCGAGTCGAGCTCTGGTCCACAGCGTCCCCAAACCAGTATCTGCCTACTCTCAGGGGCAAGGCTCGAGACCCCACCCCACTCTTTTCTTTTTCTTCCATCAGCTCTTAGCACCCAGGGGCAGAGCAACGTTTTGAAGCTAGGACCCATCCTTTGTGAGGCAGATGAGGTTAAGTAGATTGCACTAATTATGCCGATTTTTGTAGATGAACACCCATAGATCTAAGGAGGCTCAGAGGCCTGCCTGAGGTCGCACAGGCCTGATGATCTGCAAAGGACATGAGGGCTCAGAAGACATTGGTCACTGTATCTTTGCATACCCAATTCTGTCTCTTCACTATATAGCCAGACTCTCCCTCCCAGCCTCTATGAGCCCCCTCTTGCCCCTTCAATCAGGAAGACATAAAATGAGAGGAAAGATAGAATAGAGAAAAGACAAAAATCTTTTACAATTCAGCATAGCTCTAATCCAACATGACAAGGCCAAGTCCATCTTTTCATGGTGCCAATTACTTAAAGGGCATTGATGCCATGGCGCCATTAAAGTAATAGCAAAGACGGATTGTAGGACATTGCGGATCAATGTGCTAAGTGTTGTTCAACTTGTTCAATGAAATAAAGCATTGGATCATTAACCTTACCAATGTCAATGTGTTGTCACTATCAAATTCAGCTAAATGAATGTCCATGGCCCTCATTAAAGAGTGCACTTTGAGGCAACTAATGTATTAATACCTTATTGGCAGATAATAAAAGGAGAGGCTGTTCGGGGCAGGGCAAAGAATGTGGTCAGAAGCTTAGAATATTTGATGGAGAGGAGAATAGTGATGGATACAAATGCAGAGATGTGGACTGGGTCAGTGATTGAGAGGGAGGTGGAAGGATGAAGAAAGGAAGGCACGGAGCTCTATGAACACTTGTCTCCTTGACAGGCAGGGCTGCAATATACAGAAATTGATGGTGGACGGGAGATGAAAACTGTAACTTTCCATTTTATTTTCTTTGGGGATATCTGTCTAGTTTCCAAGGGGTTAACTCATCATTTTTGACCTTGATCCAGCTCAGAACGTCAAAGAAATGAGAAAGTGCTCGCAGAGAAAGCCGTGAGTAGGTGCCGTGTGCACCAGACGGCCGGCCAAAAAAAAACACCTGCTCCTTCCTCTTGCCACCCTGCCCCAACCGGAATCTTAGCTCATGGGCCAAGGCTGGCTTCCTGGAGTGGAGGCAAGGCAAAGGATTCGAATTCAAGAGACCCGAGTTTTGCTTCTAGTTCTGCTGCCATGGGCAAGAATTCCAATTCCTGAATTCAGCTATGGTAGATAACTGCGTCTCAGACATACGCCCTCCAGACTACTGTCATTTGCCTATTTGGTGAGGACTTCATTGCTGATTCCTGGATCTCAGTTTCCTCATTGGTAAAACAAGGGAGGACTAAGAGAGGACTATCGACAGGGTTTTGTAGAGTCTTGAGCACCTGCGGGGCGATGAGGAGAACACTGAAGGAGAACAAATGCAGGGAACAACAGGGATCTGATCCCTTCCCTTCATTTATCCAGAGCAGCTCGATTTGCATATATGTGTATTAGGCTTCCGCATAATATTTCATTGGAAAAATGGACCCCATTGCCAAACAAGGCAAGACAAACAAGCAAACAAACAAATTTGGAACAAAAACCTTGGACCATGGAATCCCCAATATTTAATAATTTTTAACACCAAAATGTACCAGTTGAAAAGCGATCAGTGCAGTTCCTCACTTAGTCTTTGTATCTAGCAACTGTCAATCAGAGAGATTTTTTTTCCCCCAACAAGTGCTCTGATTATCTTGGTACCATGTAGAAATAACGTCGTTGCATCTCTACTGTCGGTACATGCATTCATGCCTCAGGACTGATAAAGCTCCTGGAGCTGGGTGAGAGCATTTGAAAGGGGGCCAAGAACAGTGGATAGAGAGGAAATGAGTTCTCTGGGTTGGGGTAGAGGATGCGGCTAATAATGGATAAGGAGGAGGAGATACTGACACGGAGAGAGGAGGTGGGGGGTGGTATTGGGCAACCATCATGGCGACAGCCAAATGGGATTTTGATTGTCTAGTAGTTTCTGAGAACTGTTTGTTTGTCCAGCTGCTCCAAGTTCTGCATTAGTGGCTGAAGCTGGGTGATTTTTTTGTCTCCATAATGCATACTAAATGTCTCATCTATCATAAGTTTCTGCTGGGGGTGGCTGAGTTTTACTCTTCCTCATTCTCCAAATGGCCTGCAAATGTTTCCCAGAACTCTTAAAAGTTATGCGTGATGACTTTTACACTTTATACAATATGAAAGTTTACATTTTCGTTTTTTAATGTTTTTTTTTTTTTTGATTTGTTTTTGAAGGAGAGAGAGAGAGACAAGGCCTGAGTGGGGGAGGAGCAGAGAGAGAGGGAGACACAGAATTCGAAGCAAGCTCCAGGCTCTGAGCTGTCAGCACAGAGCCCGTCACGGGGCTCGAACCCACGAACCACAAGATCATGACCTGAGCTGAAGTCGGACGCTCAACCGACTGAGCCACCCAGGCGCCCCTACATTTTCGTTTTTTAAGCACAGCTCTGCAAAGAATCCTCCAGTTGGGTCAACATTGCTGATAGCTACTCTGGAGTCCTCTCATTGGTTACTTGTCCTCTTGTGGAGATTTCCAAGTCAATCCCCAAAAGAAATGCTTGCACAGAAATCACACAAATTAATTCTATGGACTTTAAAAAAAAGACTTCTGGTTATATTCATATATTTTCTTAGGAAGTAAAGTGAGTGTCCCTTGGGTCAGGAATGATTTATTTTATTTTATTTTATTTTTTAATGTTTATTTATTTTTTGAGAGAGAGAGGAGGAAGGCAGAGAGAGAGGGAGACACGAATCCGAAACAGGCTCCAGGCTCTGAGCTGTCGGTGTAGAACCCAACGTGGGGCTTGAACTCACAAACCGTGAGATCATGACCTGCACTGAAGTCGGATGCTTAACTGACTGAGCCATGCAGGCGTCCCAGGAATGATTATTTTAAAGCAGGTTCTTTCACCTGACTGTGTATTCATTGGAGATAAGAGCCATTATCTCTATTTATTTTATTTTATTGTTCTGTTAGTGTTATTGTTGCTGTTACTTGTCTCCACCAAAGTTGTCTCATGGTATGAATTTCTTGGGGAAGTTGGAAAAAAAATACATATTCTTGGACCCCTGCCCTAGATTACTTACATCAGTAGATACAGCATGGTGGCTCGAGAATTTGTAAATAAAAATATGAAGGAGTATTGCAATGATTGCTGTCATCACAGAAGTTTGGGAAATGCTGGTCGGTGTAACTGAGTGCCCGGCCAGTGACTGGCACCCAAAGGTCCTCAGCAAATGTTTGCAAAGAATAAAGGACATTCAGGAGGCAGGATTAATGATGCAGGCCTGGCCTAATGAGGAAGAGAGGGACGCGTGTGAAAATCTCGCACTATTGTCTGTTTTCTGAGAGTCCAGCCCTGGGTTAGAGATTAATTGTGTTTCAGAATCTCACCCCCCCAACCCCCATCTTCATCCTTAAACTAGCCTCATGGGGTCTGGATCTGGAATCAGCAGATGGTCAGCTGATTCAGCAGGCAGAAATTTAGGCCCTCCCTTGCCCCCAAAATAGTGCTCTCCACAGAAACAGGCTGGAGATTCCAAGTAAGCCTCCAAATCGCTCTAGGCTGTCATCGGCATCTATGTTCCCCCTGCCTTCGGCTCCCTTTCTGCTTCTCTGTACAAATGGAGTCACGTTCTTGTCCTCCCTCGACCCACGTGGATTTCACCCCGATAAGCATTTCTGCTTCACAAAGGAGCAAGGTTGTCTAATGTGCTGTGCTTGCCTTTTAGGAACACCCTCTCGTAGTGACTTCCCTTCACGCGCTTGTTTATTTGTCCAGGATTGTTGACAGATTATCTGGCTTGAGCTTTTCTACAAATCTGCCCCCTTGCCCTGTCATGGCTCTCTGAATCTATAGGATTTTGCATAATTTGGTGATATATCTGAGTGAGCACTGTGTACTAGGCGAGGGGCTGGGGATCCGAGGGGGAACCGCATGCACCCTTCTTAGCTTAGAATTTAGGGAGAAATATAAGACCAGAAAACTGGCATTGGTCAAACAATGGGAAGGTCACTGGTTTAAGAGTAAGCACTGAATGCGACAGGAGGTCACAGGAGGGACCTGACCTTAACCCTGAGTGTATCACGGAAGGCCTCTTGCAGGAAGTGCTCCATGATTTACATCTTGAAGACTCCAGCCAACCAAAGAAGGACGATGGATCGGAATTCTAGGAAGAGGGAGCAGTGTGCATAAAAGCGAATATTCTGGTAATTAGATTCCTTGGATTATGATTTGACTACCCCGGTCTTGGGTTATATCACATTGAGGGAAAACACTTCTGAGATCAGGAGTCAGTAACCTGTATTTCAGTAATTTTTTCTCTTTTCAATTAATTGTAGGACCCTGGAAAAGTCACTTGTTTTTTTTAGTGTCTCAGGATTATCTCTGTAGGGGGTTTGGAGAAAATAATCTTTAAAGGCTCTTCTGGTGATTCTACCATGAACCCTCCCATAGTACATGCTCTGGCACTTAGCATGACAAATCATTTTATTCTCTGTGTTATATGGGCATGTGTGCGCACTTGTGGGGACACACAGGCACTCATGTATGTATGGGTTGGTAAAGCCTATCTGTGTATAGCTGCCTTTGTCGTGGAATTGAAATATACATCAGGGAGACAACACATCTATTTCTTATTAGAACATAATACAGTACATAACACACACACGTGCGCGCGCACACACACACACACACACACACGCATTCTTTTTTGAGTAGACCGCCCAAGACGGATAAGGGGAGTGGAGGGTGGGTGAAAGAGAGCAGAACACGGGGCTGTCACAGCCTCTGGCTTAAAAATGGCTTGAGCTGCAATTAAAAAAGGCAGAGGCCAAAGGTGACTCCCTGGCATTTCACTCAGGGTGGATAATTTTAGAGGGTGATGTGTCTCAGCTTGTTGAGATATTCTGAGAGACTTTCAACAGCTTAAGTCTGGCCAGCCTGAAATAAAAATCAAAGAGGCCGACACATTCAAAGACACTAGAGAGAAACAGCACTGTGGCAGACGCTAAATGGAAGAAAAACTCAGTTTGACTGACGCTGCTCCTGGATCCTGATTTCTTGATTAGTAGTAGCGATGGGATAATTTTTAAATTATTAATTATTTTCAGAGAGCATACATGATACCAGGTAGTCTTAGGCAGTTCTGTCGCTGGGAAGGTTAAATACTCTCTGTACTTGATAATTACCTAATCATCATGACTCTTTTACATTAATTCTGCCCCAGAATTCATTACGACTGGGTTGGGTTATTAAAGCTTGCGTGGAAGGAAAGGAAGCACCCCGTTGTTTGCGCTGATTTTGCGGTGAATAAAATACCCTCGTATACCGAGCTTATCCAGAACAGTCTGGAATAGATTCTCCTGCCAGTTAGTTAAATGTGCTCCCAGATTCACCTTTGTGTATCCACCAGCAAGCAGTGCAAAAGGAAATGCAAATGAGACCCTACCTAGGGAAATCGGAGGCCAGGGGGGGACCACCTGCTGGAGAGGAAGGTGAAAGCAATTAAAGAAGGGATCACCTCTCTCCAGAACCTCAGAGGCGCTTCTGAAGAAGCTGCTGTTTCCCCCTCGAACCCTCTTCATGGGCCACCGCTGGCAGCCTCTCAAGTGAACGCATCCGTTAGCTTTGTCCTTTTGGCAAACTGTTTGCTGAATCAATGTCAGCGCAGCCGAGGGAGGCCAGAAACCCCTCACACAGCCTTGGCCGAGACAAGAATTCATGGGAACCGCAAAGGGGGACAAATAAAACGCAGTCACAAAGGTAAGCGTGGCTTTTAGAAAACTGCCCTTGGCCGAGATTACGATGAATGATAACCAACACTGTGGGTAAGGGAGGGGGGCCAGGGGAGTTGACACAGGGCTAGGAGCTAGGAAAATTGGCGTAAGCTTTCTGGAGGACAGTTTGGCAAAATGTATTCATGGCCTTGACAAGATGCGTATCTTTTGACTGTATATTTCTACCTTTGGAAATGCATAAAGATATATGTCTAAAATTTTAAAATATTAGCAATAAACCTACATGTTGAACCATGGAGGATTGACTAGGGTAAGCGTGGTTTGTTGATATACTATGATACTTTGCACTAAAAAAATCAAACTGTATACTATTTATTGATATTGGAAAATGACCCTGGCTCTATCTTTAAATTTTTTTTTATTTAATTTTTTTTAAATGTTTATTTATTTTTGACAGAGAGAGAGAGGGACAGAGCATGAGCGGGGGAGGGGCAGAGAGAGAGGGAGACACAGATTCGGAAGCGGGCTCCAGGCTCCGAGCTGCCAGCACAGAGCCCAACGCGGGGCTCGAACCCACGAACCTCGAGATCATGACCTGAACCGAAGTCAGATGCTTAACCGACTGAGCCACCCAGGCCCCCAGAATTTTTCATTTCAGAATGCACATATAAATGCACTACAAGAGTATAGGAACACTTAAGCCACGATGTTACTGGGTGATTTTTGTTCCTTCGAGTTTTTTCTTTTCTCAAGGGGTGGCTGAGGCTTGTGCAATCAGTACACATCACCCTTTTCATTAGAAAATACACAACAGACTTTCCGTCTGTCTTTTCAGGTTTTAAGCTTACGATGTCCACCAAATGCCTAAGTAATCTCCTGGAACGGTTGTAAGAGTTAAACACAATCTAAATTGTTTGGAAAATATCCAGGTTCTTTGAACGACAGCAGTACGAGGGTCCTGACGACTGTGCGCAGGGCCTGTTTCAGCAGTGGGTCAAAAGTGGTTCAAGGGCTTTCACGGAAAATGTACTCAGAAATTATTAGAGCCCACTGGGGGGGGCCACAACAGGGGAGCGGGCCTGGAAAAGCTGTTAGGGAACAGAAGTTCTCCTCCTTACGTGGTTGAACGGGGCTGAGTTTCTTCTGCCACGTGAAAATTGGGACCACGTGACTTCCCAGATTTCCCCAGATGTAAAATTTTAGGGTGCTATGGTTTAAGTCTCTACTGAGAGTTGCTGCCCAGTGAGTGGAAAAGTCCACTTCTCCTCCCATTGATGAGATATTGTGTGGCAAGATCGAATTCTTCCAAGAAAGAAATCGTTCCGTTGTGGCTTTTGAACTCAGACATGATTTCCTTTCACGCATAGAATCCAGAACTGAAAGCGCACTGTTTCCGTTCCCGGAACCGACTCCTATACTCTCCCCTTATTTTGGTTTGCACGTAGAGATTACATTTAAGTATAAAACAAACTTGGAATATTTTTTAGTGCTTTCGAATAGTAAATCAACGCTGTCTCCGAATGGAATCACGGCCTCCCTTGTGATTATAGCGGCCACTCTAAGTGTCCTCCCCAAACCCGCGTTTTCTAGAATGGTCGTGTGAGGACGCGATGTTGGAATTGCTGTCGCCATCGCAGACCGTGGACAATCTGTAGGGAGAAATGCCACTATGCCGGAAAAATGGGAAAAGAAGTGAATCTGGAACCTTAAGTCTCTAAACTAATCCTGGAAATGCCTGCCTCTGGGCTTCTTGTTATATGGAGTAACAACACCTTTGTTTTTTCCGTTCATTTTCCTATTATTTGAAGCCTGAAGCATTTTAATTGACCTCTACCTTTGTAACTACTTCTGGCCTGCATAGGGAAAATAGGGCCCAAACATGCTAAAAGGTTGCATGGTAAGAAAGCTACCAGGAGTCAAAACCTACATTAGAGCTGCAGCAAATCCAGAGAGAGATCCCGATGTATGTGGGAATTGAATGCAAAGGGAACCTACTAATATAATCGTAAAAGGGTATACCCTCTGAAACTATACCGCCTAGATTTGCATCCTGGCCCCACCAGTTATTAGCTCTGCAAACACAGGAAAGTCACTTAACTTTTCTAAGCTTTAGTCACCTCATGATATAACACAAAAAATATCCATGTCACAGCGTCATCGTGAGGGTTAAATAAGATAATACATGTGGGGGGGGGGTCTTAATATATCGTAGAAAACGCCAAACTGTTCGGGGGCCTGGTGTGTCACAGAAGGTGTATTGGCACCACTTACTATTTCAAAATCCTCGTCGGGCACCTCTTAATCCAGACCCACAGGGTCCATAGTAGCCGCTAGCCACATGGCGTTAGGTATATTTAAATCTGAATTAATTAAAACCCCAAACTGCCAATTTAGTTTCTCCATTTCGCGAGCCACATTTTAAGAGTTCACCATTTGAAGCCAGGGGCTGCTACCATTTGGGGGAGCGTAGATATGGACCTTTTCTCTCACTGCAGGAAGTTCTGTTAGCACTGTTCAAGAGCTTTCGGCAACAACCAGCTGCACGAATCGCAAGCTTTGAGCAGCTTCATGCACTTTGAGTCAGAGAGCACTTTGGTCTCAGGCCCCACCACTAAACCCTCATTTTCTGCTGTGGGACGTTGCGGTGAAATGTGGAACAATGCAGGTGAAGATGGGTTCTGCGCTCCTACGTGCGCAGCCTGGAAATGTAGGACGTTAATGTCCAGAGGGCCAACCTTGACCGGAGACGAATGGGAATCAGGGGATAAATGCTTCTCCCCTGCATTCCCAGTGTATTTAGCAAAATTCCCAGAATACTTGGTAAATTACTCAGAAGGTCCAGGGGGATTAGGCAACAGTTGCCTGGAGGGGATAGCTGACTCAAAAGCATATTCATGTGTTGACTTTTGCTCCTGTCGGGTCTCAGTCCCCACTTACGAATTGCTGTCTCATGGGACCACGTTTCTAAGTGCACGAAGCTTTTGTTTCAGGTTCTTCATTCAGGGAACCAAAGCGAAAACAGAAAGTATACAATAAAATGTTACCTAATATTGTTATTGCTAACCGGTAAGAGAAAGGATAGAATAATTGCTAAGCGGTATTTAAATATCAGCAGACCATTTTGGAAAAGAAGATAAATTTACATCAAACACATACGAGTTCCATATGGATGAAAAATGTGAATGCCACCCCCCCCCCACCAAAATGACAAAGTAATAGAAGAAATTATCAGAATGCTTTTCATAATCTTGGCCTATCAAAAGCCTTCTAAACAGAGATTTCCAATAAATAGGAAAAAAATATAGATGGGGCAAGTCAATTAAATTTTTATAGTTTGTATAGGGCAAGAGATACTATAAACAAAATGAAAACGAAAACATAAGAAAAGAAGTTAATTGTATTATAGTCAACTGAATAATTTTCCCAATAGAAAGTTGCCTTCTGAAAATTTATAAGCCAATAAGAAAACAAACAAACAAACATAGCAAGAACCCAGCACATTATGCTGCCACATTATGTGTGTTCTAGAAATATTTGTTGGTTGAATATACAACCCCATGGAATAATGAACAAAGCATAAAAATATTCACGGGATAAAAAAAATCAAATGGCTTATAAACATACTTGGTTCAGTTTTATTAGAAATTGGAGAAATACGTACTACACAAGACACATTTTCTGTTTACCCATCAGACTGGCAGAAATATAAAGGATTGATGATAGCCAGTGTTCATCAAGATGTGAGGAGAAAAGGCACTGCCATATACTGTTGGTGGGTATAAAAATGATATAATCTTATGCAGAGCAGTTTTACAATGTCCATCAAAATTTAAGATGCACGTATCCTTTGACCCAGAAATTTTACTTCTAGGAACCCATCCTAAAAAAAAAAAATACAAGTGTGCAAGAATATGTGGGCTATGATGCAAGTATTTTGATTGCAACACTGTTCATTATATCAGAAAATTGAGGATTGAGGATGACCTTATATCCATCATTTGGGGCATGGTAAATTATAGCGCGCGCGCACACACACACACACACACACACACACAATCTGGGATATCAGGTAGCCATTAAGAAAACAAAGTGGATCCAGACTTAATGCCCATTGTTATGGGTTGAATTGTATACCCCCCAGAAGATATGTTAAAATCCTAACCCTTAGTAGTTTCCTTATTTGGAAAGAGTTTTACAGACGCAAACAAGTTAAAATGAGATCTTTAAGGGTGGGCCCTAATCCAATATGACTGGTGTCCTTAGGAAAAGAGGAAATTTAGATACAGAGACAGATAGGCATGGAGGAAAGGTAATGCGAAAATGTGCAGGGAGAAGATGGCCATATGAGTGGAGCAACGTGTCTACAAGCCAAGGGATGTCACGAATTGTTAACAGACACCACAAACTAAAAGAGACATCAGTGGGGCGCCTGGGTGGCTCAGTCGGTTGAGCGTCCGACTTCGGCTCAGGTCATGATCTCGCGGTCCGTGAGTTCGAGCCCTGCGTCGGGCTCTGGGCTGATGGCTCAGAGCCTGGAACCTGCTTCCGATTCTGTGTCTCCCTCTCTCTCTCTGACCCTCCCCCATTCATGCTCTGTCTCTCTCTGTCTCAAAAAACTAAATAAACATTAAGAAAAAATTAAAAGAGACATCAGAGAGAGCCTGGCCCTGCCAGTATCTTGATCTTGGACTCCTAAGGCTCTAGAACTGTAAGAGAAAACATTTCTGTTGTTTAAGCTTCTCAGTGTTTGGTCTTCTGTTATGGCAGCCCTAGGAAATGGAGCAAAATGTCAAGTGGCAGACCAATAAATGTAATGTAAGTTCATTTTTGAATGATCCTGTACTTACTTTCATACGCTTATGGGTATATAGAAAAGCTTCTAGAAAGACATCCACAGGCTGTTTAACAGGATCACCCCTGAGGAGGGGACTTGTTGGGTGAAGCCATTATGGGAATGACGTGCTTTTTGCTTCACAAATCCTTACTTCATTTATTCCCCCAATGGACACGTCTCACTTTTGCAATACCCTCCCGTCCAAAAATTCAAGTACGTTGTACAACCAGGAGCTTTTTCTACAGGTGGAGGAAAAGGAAGCAAGAAATGGAGGAAGAGGGGAGGAATCTGACACAGGGCGTGAAATACGGGTGCCAATGGCGGCCCACTTGGGTCTCTGAAACTTTTCAGGGACAGGATCAGTTCCTAATTGATAAAACAAGACCCAATCCTTAATGCCGTGGAGCCGCAAAGAAGAAGAAATCAAATCTTGGCATGAGGGGAGGAGACACCCTCTTCTTTTCCCTGGAGGTGGGAACCCCCTTCCTTGGAAGCTTCTGGCTAGCAGTTTCCACCCTCCCCTCAACTCTACACTGAGCCCAGCTGTGAGAATGCAGTTCAAGTGTCAGACCGAGCACTATTTTAAAGCGTGTTCCCAGGCTTATTTCTGAATATCTAGTAACCACCGGCAGGGCTTGGTGCTATGGGTGGTGACTCACGAAGTCACATGAAACCCCATCTCATCCTTCCAGCTTCTTTCCTCACGTCTAAGGGGCCTCTTGGGGAAGGGGGGAGGGTACCATGCAGTATGGAGCTGGCAGAGGGTGAGGAGAGGGGCATCAGGCAGGAAGAGACACGGGAGTTTCTGGTGACAGACGGAAAGGGGAGCACAATCAGTGGGATCAGAGGAGCAAATCTATAAAATCAACCAAACTCTTCTCAGGTGTCTGGGCCACTCTGTTGGGGCCCCTGCTCCTCTCTCTGCTCCTGGTCTCCTCTCCCCATCGTTCAGGAGACTTAGTGACTTCCTGTTTTCTTCCCACTTCCTTTCAAACCAACACAGGGTTTGATCTCACCAAGACAGTGAGATAAGTACCCTTTCCCTTCTGCAGCCGCAAGGACTGGAATTAATTTTTACATGTTGATGAAATAAATCTCTCAAGGAGTGAAGGAGGATTTTAAGTGGCTATAAGGGTCTCCCAGCAAGCAGTCTCTAACACAATATATCTAGCTTGGTGATGATGACGAAAAAAACCTAGGTAACTTTGCGCACACACACACACACACACACACACACACACTCAATCCTTTCCGCAACTTGCTGAAGCAAATTATATTTGCTTCCCCATTTTACGCAGGGGGAGACTGAGTCAGAAAAGTTAAATAGCTTGTCAAGGTGTGACAGAATTCGGGTTTGAACCCAGATGGTTGGGCCATGGGTCTCGGCATTTGGCAACCTCTTACACTGCTTCTCGGTGTTCCAGTTATGTGTGTCTGGACCACTGACCTCCCGAAATCATGAGTGAACCTCGCTGGTGGGTTTTCAAAGCCAAGTTATGGGATGTGAATCAGAGACACATTTGCGACAGAATCAAGTGATTCCCTGATCAGATGGCCGGAGAATCCATGATGGAGATCTCACTAGACTATGGGATATGCCTTTGTGATATGGTAGAGACATAACTTCCTGGAGGGTACAGAGAATCTCCACAGCAGGTGGGATTGGATTAGGTGTCTGGGGACTAGGAGCATCCTCTCTCTCCTTTGGCCAGGGCCATGCTGAACGTGACATCTAGGAAACCACTACTTTGCTCTACAGAGAATCAGCTCATCCACATACCCCCAACACCCCACTTATTCTCAAATTTGCCCTTCACGGGCTGGACAGGACAAAGCCTGTGACCTTCATCCCTGTTCCCAGGACCTACTGCCCTTGATGATTTCTGCTCATGGTCTCTGGTTATCATAGAGTTCTAAAGCATTTAATGCCTCCCAAAAGCTGATGGTTGGAAAACCATATCCACCATGCTGTTTTGCAAGTTAAATATTTTTACAATTTGCAATCCAATGGCAAGGAGATCGAACCGTGCAAGTTGCAAAGGAAAGCTGAACAAGGCGATTTGACTCCAAAAGCTGTTTGCCTGTATTAAGCTGTTCCATTGTCCTCTTACCTCCTTGCTCTCTTCTTGAATAGGACACTTTGGCTCTCCAGGCAGCCTGAATGAAGTTTATGGATGAGATTGATATTTAAGACTCTGGCAAAGCGTGACCTTCAGCTTCTCCATAAGCAGCAAGGACAAACTGCAGTGCTCAGGACCTGAGACTTAAATTCCCACCGTTGTTTCTCTCTAGTCCATTATGCATGAGAAACGCAACTGGCTCAGCCCTGGTCCCCCAAGGGTGCCTCAGAGCCACAGACCCAGAGGGGCGCCTGGGTGACTCAGTTGGTTAAGCGTCTGACTTTTGATTTCGGCTCAGGTCATGATCTCACGGTTCATTGGTTTCTTCACCGGCAGCATGGAGGCTGCTTCGGATTCTCTCTCTCCCTCTCTCCCTGCCCCTCCCCCACTCGTGTTCACTCTCTTAAAAAAAAAAAAACCAAGAAAGCAAAAAGAATCACAGACCCAGAGAATGTTGGAGATGGGCCTTAGCAATCACCTGGTGAGTCCAACCTCCTCATTTCACAGGTAAGGGACCTTTCTTCAGGTGTGTGTGCCTTGCAGCCTTGGCTGCTCCTCTCTCTCTCTCGTTCTCTCCGGGAAGACACAGGGCGGCAAGGCTATGGGGTACTCGTGCAAGCTAGTGTTGCCAATTTGTGGGCAATATGGAAGTAGGACGTGTCAGCAGGTAAGGACAGAAATCGCAGACCCGGACACCAATGATGCTGAATGTGGACAAAATGTTTGCGACTACGTGAGTGAAGGGGAGCATGCTGCCCGAGAGCCATGTCCTCCAGAAGGTTCTTTATGAGGGCAGGAAAGGAGAATCTTTTGTTTGTCCTGCTCACCTCTTTCTTGTTTGGCCGAGGGATCCTGAAGTTCTTCCCAGCCCAACGAAGAGGCTACTGTCTGTCCAGTTCTCTGACTTGTCCCCAGTAGCTGGGACCATGATAATGACAGCTAACAGGTACTGATTACTTCACATGTGCTGGGAATCATTCTAAGGGCTTTGCATGCATACTCATGTAGTGAATGCTCGCAAATAGGTGTGACTATTAACCCCATTTTATGGATGAGGAAACTGAAACAAGGAGAGATGAAATAACTCATCCTATATCACACAGCAATGTCATTGAAGTCCTGAGGAGAGAGGAAGACTCCGGCAAGAAGAGAATCTGGGTTGGGGCTAAATGTCTCTAGGAAATGTGTGCTGGTGGTGAGCTGAAGTAAGTTTGACCAAGGGTCCCGCTGAGGCAGAATATTCCTGCATGAATATACGTGCATACTCCAGTTGAGAGGCACTGCATTCTATTTTTTTAAGTTTATTTATTTTTGAGAGAGAGGGAACGCACATGAAGGGGCAGAGAGAGACGGAGAGAGAATCCCCCAATGTAGGGCTCAAACCCGTGAACCGTGAGATCATGACCTGAGCCCAAATCAAAAGTTGGACAGTTGAGCTTAACCTACTCAACTTCCCAGGTGCCCCAAGAGACATTGCCTTCTAGATGAGATGTGGACTTTCAAGTCAGAGATAGGTTGCTAGAGATTCCAATTCTTGCTAGCTGTATGACTTTGGGCAAGTTATTTATTGTCTCGGAGGTTCCATTTTCACATCTGTGAAATAGGCTTAACAACGTTGGTGATGATTATGAGGGTGACAAAAATATGCACATTGCAGAGCTGTTGCTAAGGTAAAAATGATCACGTAGGGTCCGATGCTAGTGGGTATTTAGTCATGGTAACCCTGGCTAGCAGGCCACCCCCTTTGCCCGTGCCTCTTGTTTCCAGGTAGATGTATTTCCGTGGGCGTAACCCTCCTGGTTTTTCTCTTCCTCACTCACTCAGCACCTGAAGCACAAGAAAAGTTACATAACTTGCCCAAGTTCACCCAGCTAGGATTTCGACCCAGGCAATCCGGCTTCAGAGGCCACACACTTTGATGGTTCACCATGCTAGCTCCTCAGAAGACAAAGTACACATGATATCAACTCTGTTTTCTCTCTTTGGCACCAAGAAGGCTGAAACCAGCAGCTCTTTGGAAAAGGCAGCACGGAGAATTGGACTCAAATCTAATGACTCAAGCCACTCTTTCTTTGATCTCATTTCATATCCCTATTTCTTGTTAACTCTAGAAGCGGGAGGCTTGGGAGGCAGTACCTACTCATCCTTCGTTCCAGGATCCCTGGGATCCTCTTTTTATACTCATTCTCCTTGTGTGGCTATCAGTAGCTCCCCCCTTACCCTCTCAAAATGCCTTCATCTGGAACTATATTATATGGTTGTTCTATGTGTAAGGCATGGGAGATGGTTGGGCAAGAGAGAGGCATGGGTCATAGGCAAGTTCAGTGGCACATTTTTTAGGGAAGAGAAAAATCTTTGACCACATTCTGTTTTTGAGGGCTGAGTTGGCACCACAAGAAACTAAGACCACATGACTTCTTGGAATGTAGGCTTCTTGAGTTTTGCCTTGGCTGTATGATCTTTGTTCTGACTTTGGAATGAGTCTCACTAATGGAGTCTGGAGGCCATCAGAGCCCTAAATGACAGCTTAACAACAGACATTCGCACCATGCCTCCTTCAGCACGGCCAGGCGGAGGCCACAGGCAACCTGTTGCGGGTGACAGGGACAGGAAACCTGAAGCCAGGAATGACCTACGCTGCTTGGGTCCCGGCGTTAAATTTGCTGGCATAATTGCCAGATGTAATTTCCCTGCACCTCTTTCTGCGAAGTGCTCTTTAAGAGCAAAGCACTTAGTAAATTATAAGGAGGTACCAGCACAAAAGTGCTTACAAATAAGAATTACAGAATATCAGAAGCCAAGCGCTCACAACAGCAATTTTTTTTTCCCCTTTAATCAGAAACAGAGTCAGAATCATACAGAAGGGGTGAAGTTTCCCAGGCAAGCGATCACATAAGCCTGTTCATATATTTTAAGATCTAATCTATCATTTTAAAGATTATTTTATTATAGGGCAGTTTCATTAAAAAAAAAAAAAATACAGCCGGTGACACAGTATTCCGCTGGGTGCCCCAAGGGAAGCCAGATAAAGAGCAGTAATAGAACTAATGAGAATTAAGTTTATGGTATTAAGACACCAGGCTGAGAGAGCAGGGGGCACCAATTGGTGGATAGGGGAATTCAACTAGCAACTGGCCCATGCCAGTTGTGCTGGGGTGCTGTTTCTACTGGTTTCCACTTCAGGAAAGGGAGTCAGTCACACCGTAGATGGCATCTGACCTCAGCCACAATGATGGAGGAAAGAAACAAAGCCCAGACTTTCCGGAATCTTGGGCAATCCCACAGGAAGGCTTTGAGTTTCTTAGAAACAGAGCCTCAAGGAACCAGTCATCTATCAAAGTGATTGTGCTTCTGCCGGTTCCACATCAGTCACCTCCCAGGAGCAGATCATCAAGCACAATTGGGCACACATTTCTTTCTTTTTTTTTTTTTTCATGTCTTACCATCAGAGCTGGAATTTGTAGCGTTGGGTTCATGAAAGGCTATGTTTTTGGGAAAATAGTAGATCAGGCATCTTTGAAAACCACAGGCTACATACACAAACACGCCTAGTACAGTGGGCAGAATATAATGGGCACGGAAAAGGTTACCCTCCATATTTTCTTTCCCACTGTGTCTCTAGAATAGCCAGATAATGGGAGATGTCTAGAGATAAGACTTGGCTGGGTTCTCCAGAACTCAGTCCCCCTCTCTGGCTCCAGGCATGTTTACAGTTAACCCATAGCTTGGGAAGCTTACTTCATCTTAGGAGGACATCTTCTTGCACCGTTGTAGAACGGGCACCCGTAACCCAGAGGTAGCAGGGCCGCTATTTCTGCAGGGAAATGTACCGCCGGCCCCAAGTACCCATGATCTATCTGTCCCCTCCCTGCTCTCCACCCGCGGGGAGAAATGCATTAAAAAGCCAGTGCACCAGAGTCCATTATGAAGAGGACGCTGTTTGCCTACCTTCCCTTCGCCCTACATCATCAAAATCGGTCAGTTTAATAATGCTTTCTATCCTTTACATGTTGTCAGGTAAGATACATGGCGAATGTATATGGCTTAACAAATATATGGTAAATAAGCATTTTTCCTGTCCTCTCTATTGATAAAAGATTCTACGCAAAGTTGAAGGAGGAAAGAAAGCCGCTTTGTAAAAATGATAGATACGGTATAAAACTCCATCGCTTAAACATCTAACTTGCTGAGTTTTAATGGGGTTGTCATCACCGGACTGTTAGCTTAACTTATGAAAATCAAGAAAATGCCTGTTTGTTGCTTCATAAATCCTGATGAACAATAGTCCCACAACAGAAAACAAGCTCTGATTTTGGAATGATCGCTCTCTGTGTATCGCCAGTAATGAAGTATGAAGGAGATCGAAGACGTATTGCTTACAGATATTAGCACAGACCCAGATGGCTCAATTTTTTTTTTACCATAATAGATAATTCTTGAATTATGTGCCTAACAAAGACAAATCCTAGAACGAACGGAAGGCATTTATTATATTAACAAGTGTGTTTTCGATTCCTTCAAAACAGAATGTAATTTAGTCTCGGCTTCAGAGACAGATTGGAAATGTTAAATGTCTGCTTTTCAGAAGTGATTTCTGTAGGGAGAAAAGTATTCACCATCAGCTTGAGCCGTGTAACTGGGGGAAAGGATGTTTATCTTAACAGTGCAGAAAGGGAGAAGTTGTGGAATATTTTTTCCCATTTTCTTTTTCATTTTTTAAATATAGAGCAGATTGTGTATATCCTGGTCCTTCCCCAGGGCAACTTCTGCCTTGCTGAATATAACATATTCCACTGTGAGAAAGAATAATTATCTGATAGTGATGGGGACCCTTCTCAGTGTTCCGTGCATATAAATGAAAACCTGAGACCCGCCCCAGTGAGGTTCCCAGTCCTGTTTGTTTCTGCAGGGGCTCAGGTGGACGTGGCTGGAGTCAGAACTGGAGGTTTGTGATTTGGGGGGAAGATCCCAATGAAAAATCATCCTGTGAAGGATGCTCAAAGCTGTGGAAGGTTTGGAAATCACACCATGGGAGAAATCACAGAACCACCCACAGAAGAGACCATCTCGGGTGGAGGAGGGTGGAAGCAAGAACGTGAACTGAGGGAGTTTGCCCCACGTGGAGGGGGCATGTGGCCTCAGAAGGCACACCTGGACCACTGCCTACTTTTCACGAGAGAAGATGCCCTCACTCCATCGAAGTGATGTCCCAAATCTCCTTCCAGAGAAGAGAGCATCTAGAGTGCTGCATTCCATTAGAGGTTCAGGGACTTGTGTCTGAGTATGGAATAGGGAGGGTGGGGTCAACGGAGACGGGAAAGATGGTGTCTAGGGGGTGAACCTGGAAGTAAAAGTCAGAGAATCCCAAGGAAGCCTCCATCTGAAAGGACTGGGCAGAAAGACGGAAATATGACCCAAGGCAGTGGGACGGAAATGGAAGGCCATAGGTCTCAGCAAATGACTTCAAAAAGGAATCAAGAGACCCCACGTGGGACCATTCCCACAAGCGCCGGACCCAACTGCAAGGCTTCTTAAGGCACATCTGTAACCTCACCTGCAGCAGGAAGGGAACAGTTAGTGCGTTGAGCCAGTTTGGATGAGAAATAACTTGCTAATATTCAGAACTGTCAAGAGAGAGAATGAATGGTCTCGTAAAAAAAGTGATTTCTCGGGGTGCCTGGGTGGCGCAGTCGGTTGAACGTCCGACTTCAGCCGGGTCACGATCTCGCGGTTCGGGAGTTCGAGCCCCTTGTCAGGCTCTGGGCTGATGGCTCAGAGCCTGGAGCCTGCTTCCGATTCTGTGTCTCCCTCTCTCTCTGCCCCTCCCCCGTTCATGCTCTGTCTCCCTCTGTCCCAAAAATAAATAAACGTTGAAAAAAAAATTAAAAAAAAAAAAAGTGATTTCTCCATATCTGCTCCTGCTCATGTGGAAGCCAGTTGCCTGTCGGGGATGTGGCATAGGGATGCCAGGTTTGGGTGGAGACACAGTCTGGATGACCCCTGAGATCCTGCCGGCCCTGAGTTGGTACAAAATATCTTTCCTGCTACCATTGTTTATGCAGTGAGCATTTCTTTATTAAGTGCTTACTATGTGCTAGCCAAAGTGCTAGGCTCCGGGGACAAGGAAGTCAACACACGACCACAGATGCCACTGCCATGGATCTTCCTGTTTAGTGGGACAGACAGAGAGTGAGCAAGAGGTCTGGGTGTGCCAGCTGTGAAGATGAACAGGTGCCGTGGGACGTGCCACAGACACGTCATCTCACGGGGTGAGAGCAGGCTGCGTAGAGGAGGTGATGTGAAGACTGACCCAGGGGCACCTGGGAGGCTTCGTCGGTTAAGCGTCTGACTCTTGATTTCGGCGTGGCTCATGATCTCACATCTCATGAGATCGAGCCCTGAGTCAGTACAGAACCTGCTGCCAGTACAGAACCTGCTTGGGATTCTCTCTCTGCCCCTCTCCCACTCTCACTCTCCGTCTCCTTCTCAAAATAAAAAAAACTAAACATAAAAAAAAAAAAAAAAGATTGGCCTCAAATGTGAACAGGAGTTGGTTAGGGACAGGAAGGAGAAGAGGTTTGCGGAGAAGAAAGAGAGAAAAATGCTCAGTGCAAAAAGAAGTGTGTCTGAAACACAGAGGAGAGAAAGAGAAGTCTCACCTGCGGATAACACTCTAGCTTTGATGTCTGGACAAAGGAAATTGTGGCACACAGGAAGAATCTGGAGAATTTATTCGCACTGCCTAATTAGTTATATTAAATTAAAAGTCGAGGTAGGGGAAATCAGGAAGGAATACACACATTTTGGTGTCGATTGGAGTGATCCGGAAGGGGGCAAAGGAATGTGGATTATCTTCTGAAGGCAGGATTTGAATAAAGCAATGCAATTCGGGGGTGGCTGGAGGAGAATCGTGTCTGGGGCGTGGAAGGGGATGTTCAGAGAGGGTTAGGCAAAAGCGAACGAGCCATTCTCTCTGCCCTCAACCAGGTGTCTTTGGGGCACAAAAACCCCTTGCTTGGGCCAGTCTACACTTAACGTTCTTACACGGCCAGATCCGACATTAAAAGTAAGTTGGAGATTTGTAAGAGAGAAAACCCTCGTGCATTTCGCCCTCTTCCATTACTTTATAGCTTTGCAAAGTGGTTTCACATACATCTGAAGAGGGCTTCATGATCTTTGTTCTATAAAGAGGATCTGAGATTCAGAGATAGGAAATGATTTATCCAAGGTCACGACTCCATTCCGGGGCAGAGCCCAGTCTACAGATTCCTACTCTTGGCACGCAATTCCCATTGCTGGGGCATTAGAAGAAAAAAAAAAAAAAGGGTTCTTTCCAAGAAGAGCGCGGAAACGGAAGTAAGTAGGATACATGAAGGGGCAGACCCAGTGCAGCTGCAAGTCCTCGGCCAGGTCAACAAGGGCTTGTCTGAGGGAAGGAAAAGAAAGGCCCCTCCGTAGCAAGACCTCAGAATGGTTGACAAGCATTTTCTCTTCTATTTTTTTCTTCTTTTTCTTCCTCGCATGGCTGTGGAGTTGCAACTGGCTGAATCAGCACCGAATCATTTAGCAGGAAATGATGAAAACTGTCATTTTCCTCTGTCTGCACAGTAACACACGGCAGAGAGTGCCGAAGATGACGGAGGGGGCCGTCTGACAGTGCCTCCGGCCTCAGATTGGATCGTGGGTGGGAAGAGCCCACAATCTCATCAGCAGTTGTTCCCTGGGGGAGGTCGGGCGTGTGAACGCGAGGTTGTCCCTGCAGCAAGGACAGACCCACAGAAAGAGCCCGGTGAGGTGAGGAGGCAAAAAGACAATTTGCAGATCCACGGGGAAATCTCTCACGAGAAAACAGACGCCTTGAAAACGGACTGACCCAGGACCCATCAAATGCTCACAGTGGCCGTGTGAAAGAGTGCCAGCCAAGGGGCTTCCTTGCTGGGGCGGGGCTTCCTTGCTGGGGCGGGGCTTTCTTGCTGAGGCTGGGTTTCCTTACTGGGGCGGGGCTTCCTTGGTGGGGCGGGGCTTTCTTGCTGAGGCTGGGCTTCCTTACTGGGGCGGGGCTTCCTTGCTGAGGCTGGGCTTCCTTGATGGGGTGGGGCTTCCTTGCTGGGGCGGGGCTTCCTTGCTGAGGCTGGGCTTCCTTGCTGAGGCTGGGCTTCCTTGCTGGGGCGGGGCTTCCTTGCTGGGGCGGGGCTTCCT
>NW_024412426.1:638146-732666 GCF_014898765.1 Herpailurus yagouaroundi
GCTTCCTTGCTGGGGCGGGGCTTCCTTGCTGGGGCGGGGCTTCCTTGGTGGGGCGGGGCTTCCCGTGCTAATAGGAAGAGGTAATCTTGCGGAACTACCTTTGCCGTAACCTCCTTCCATTCAGGGGACACGTGCCGGCTGCTTTCACTATCTGTTTATTTTAAAATGCACTCCGAATGTGTCCTAAAACAACATAGCTCTGTACTGTTAGCACACCACTTTACCCCTTGAGCCTCAGTTTCCTCTCCTGTAAACTAGAGATGTCAGCATTATTGGGCTGAATAATGGCATAATGAATGTGATAGCACTTGGGGAAGTGCACATCATTATATTATTCAGAATCCAGACTCTCTAGGGCACTTTAGAGCCCTTATCCTGGCGCTCATCATAAACAAGCAAACACACGCTCTCTCGCTCTCACTCTCTCTCTCTCTCCCGTCCATCCTCATCCCCGGCTTAATGGGTTTAATGCAACTATGGATACAACCACTGACCTATATGCTCCAGTTTGGGAGGAAGATTAATGCGAACGAGACAGTCACCCAAATCCTGGGTTGCCTCTGCTCTCTTTTAAGCTAAGAGACTTTGTAGTTATGTGCATCATTTGGTTTCCAAAAGAAAGGTGAGCAGCATTTTAAAGCATCCACATGTTTCTAACTGCCCAGATTTTTGGCAACGTTCACATGGCAAATTTAGAAATAATGTTCCAGAATAGAGAGAAGGGAGAGGGATAGAAAGAGAAAAGAGTGTTTGATTTTTTTTTTCTATTGTACAAGCACACGTACAAAGTGGCCCCCAAGAAGAAATGGTGTCATGTTAAAGACCATGGTGGTGATGCTAGAAATACTGGGTGCTCAATGGGAAATCATGCAATTGAAACATTTTACTGGAGTGAAGCTACATTCACTCATGATTATTACTTCAGAGAAATTCTGCCCATCCATTTTTGTCTGTCAGATTGATTGTTTGACAAATAATTCATTCAATGTCTACGATTTTTACAATGTTTTTTAAAAGATCACTTTAGCATCTGGGCAAGGATTGAGCTTTGAGGACTAGGAATGGAAACAAGGGCCAACCAGGAGGTCACTGTCGATGAACTCTGACGATGAGTTGAATTGGTGTGCTGGCAGTAGAAATGGAACAGTGACATCCATTTGTCACTAACAAATAGATTAGCATGCCTCACCAATAGATGGGATGTGGGGTGTGTGTGTGTATGTGTGTGTGTGTGTGTGTGTGTCTATATGAAAGAGAGTGAGAGAGGAACCAAAGATGGTTTTCGGCTTGGCCAAATGGATAGATGAATGTACCATTTATTTAGATGGGAGAGCGCAGGGAGGAACAGTTTTTGGTGGAAAAGGCAGAATCAAGAACTCCGTTGCGGACATGCTGTGTTGGAGATGCCTGGAAGCCTTGCAAGGGGAGATAACAAGTAAGGTGCTCGGTTGGAAGAGGTCAAGGCTAGAGAACATAGGTGTGGAAGCCATCAGCACTTGACTCTCTAAATCCGGGCAACTGGATGGGATAATGTAGGGAATGAGTGTAGATAGGAAAAGGATCCCAGACTCAACATTTAGTTTATGTGCTGCCGAAGCAAGCACTCAGACTCACCATTTAGAAGAGAGGCTTTAGAAGAGAAGGGGTTGAGAAGAAATAGCCAGTGATGTGGGAAGAAAACCAAAGAAGTATGCTGTGGTGGAAAAGGAGGTGGCTCTAAATAATTCCTAAGGTCCCTTTGAGTGCAAACACTGATTCTTGCTGCTCTTTGCATTACGTCTTCTCTTCTTGATTGCACTGGCTGATAAGTCCAGGAACTTGGACTTCTGCCTGCCTCTGGAAAGGGCCCTAGGGCCGTACAGAGTAACAAATGATCTGCTTATCACCGCTGACATCGCTACATTTCTACTCTATTATTTCTTGCCATTATTTTCTCGGACTTTGGGGAAGCTGACTGCAGCTTTTATCTGGGCGTTCATGGCCCATCACCACTTCATTGTTTCCATCCCAACTTTCTGCCGGGACTTCCCCACCATCTCTACCCAGTGAGTCTTTTTCCATTTCATCTGGTTTATCTGCTGATAGTCCTCAAGGTTCAGTTCCTTCCCCGTTGTGATTTGCAATTTATCTGATCCTGCATCTGACGGTACATCTTGCCGTGAGGTCTCCTTGTCTCCCTACTGTTTATCCAGTCCAAGGGTATTGCCGTGCACCTACTTTCCCCCTTTATTCCAATTTGGGGGCCATGTCTGTAACCTCAGAAAACCTGACGTCTGCAAATTCTCCCCATAATCACAGAGATGAGACAGAATTCACTACTGTCTATGTTACCTTCACTTGAGGAGAATTTGACTCAAATTACTTTGCTCTTGGGTGACACTTCCCTTTAATTTTAATCTTTCTCTCTCTCTCTCTCTCTCCCTCTCTCTTTCTCCCTCTCCTCTTTCTCTCTCTCTCCCTCCATCCCTCTCATGTCTTCTTTGAACTTAGGCATTTCGTTCCCATCCCACTCCTTGCTTCTCTGATCGGAAGACCACTTGTACTGATGGTTGGCATAGTGTAAATATTTTATGTTTGTGATCTGTTCAGCAAGGTCTATTCAGAATGAAGATAGAATGCCAGCTAAAGCCCCTGTGTGTGAAGAACGTCGCGTTCAGCCTTTACTCCCAAGGCAAATTATTTGCCTAAGTAAGGGTTTCTTCCTTGATTACAGCTCTTATTATTGAGATCGTGTCTGAATTTCCCAGGTGTGTGTTGAATTTCACAATCTTGCACTGTATGCTACAGAACGAGGCTCAGAAAATATATGTGCACGTGCTCCCAGAGACAGAGCCCTTACCCGGGCGAGTAGCCCTGGGAACAAAGGACTAAACAGAAACACAATATCTTGGCGTACTAATGATTTTTCCTGTCTGAAGCCATTGGCTGGCTGTTAACTGTGATAGATACATCCATTAGGTGTCATAGTCTTTGTTTTAGGAGATTGCCTCTCTTGATGTGCAAGATCTTAAAGGAGAATAAAGCAGACGAGTGAAACTAGAATGAATGATATTTGATTCATCCATCTCAGCCACGTACATTGAGCAATGAGCAGTGTGCTAGGCATGGAGACCCACAGATGAACAAGAAAAGTGCAGTCAGTCTTTAAGGACCTGTGTGTATAGTCAGGGAGAGAGACACAGACACTCAATGATAACATGCCAATAAGCTCTCTGATAGAAGCTTCTCTAAAAGGCTACCGGAGTCTCAAAGATGGAGTTGCAAATTGCTGAGGAGTACGGGGACAGTGTGACAGAGACTGTGAATGACTGAGTGTGTCAGATAGAGGAGGTGGGGCACTGCAGCCCAGGCAGAGGGAACAGTCAAGTGTGGAAGAATGAGAAGCAGTGTGTGGCATCCCACAGAAGGCATGAGTCGGGGCCGAGGGAGTGAAGAGGCGTCCTGGAAAGGTAGGTTGGGGACGAGAGTATCAGAGCTCCTCCTTCTGTGGAGGTCAGACAGCAGGTTCGGGGTGCCTCCTGATAAGACAAAGAGAAGATCGTGGACCTTCCAAAGCGGGAGCCAGAAAATCCAGTGTGCCCAAATAACTCAGCCACTCCTCACACAGCCTTCTGATTTTCCCTTCTTTGAAAATTTTACAGCGGGTTCTGAGCTTAGATCTCCCTCTGGCTCTGCCTTTCTAGTTGACTGCCACAGATCTGGAGACTAACCGAGCTTGATTACTGACTTTGCTTCAGAGCATCGGTATTTCTGCTTAGGTGACTCTGTCATTCATTCATTCATTCATTCATTCCCTAATTCATTCATTCCTTTCTCTTTCTTTCTCTCCTGATCTATTCATGTCCTCCGTCTTGTATCCTTTTTCAGTCAAAGCCTTCTTTTCATCTTTGACACAGACATTTCTGCTCTTTGCCTAGCTATGCAGTAATGAAGTGTGACAGTGTTGGGTACTATTCTGGAAACGGAGGAGCAGACGGGACGAGCAAAACCCTCTCTTAAAAGGGCCTATTGATATCTATGCATAAAAGGAAATGGGATGTGGTTTATTTAAAGTCATCAAGGGTCGTGTTATTTGGCAATGAGGCCAGGTGGGAGGAGTGAGGCGGGAATAGTAAGGACTTTACCACTGACACACAGCAGAGGAGAGATGGGGATTCTGGAGTATGGGAGGTTTTTCTTTTTTTAATGTTTGTTTATTTATTTTGAGAGAGAGAGTAGGGAAGGAACAGAGAGACAGGGAGAGAGAAAATCCCAAGCAGGCTCTGTGCTGTCAACACACAGCCCAATGCGGGACTTGATCCCACAAACTGTGAGATCATGACCTGAGCAGAGACCAAGAGTTGGATGCTTAACGGACTGAGCCACCCAGGCACCACCCCCACCAGAGTATGGGAGCTTTTAAAAATTACTAGACATGAATGATTTTGGGAGATTAAGTGGAATCACTGTGAGCAGCATGAAAGAGGAACAGGAGATAGGAAAATAACAGGTTTGGTGAATTACGATGCTTAGTTTTTCCCCTCAGTTATTACTTCCCTTCCTTCCACCTCCTCAGTTATATCAAAAGTATCAAGAGCAGGTGTGCAGAATGCAAGAAGAGGGCGGGGAGAATGACAATCTTGCTTTCTCTCTCTCTGGAACCCAAAGCATGTTAAAAATTTCAAACCAGCAGTTTGCTCACAAGAGACAGAAACCAACTGTGGGGTGAAATTGCCTCAGTAGGAAAATGGAGCCTAGACTTGAGGAAATGGGGTTGTAAGGCTCTAAAATCACAGAGGGAGGGCATTAGCTTTCCCTCCATGGAAATCTGTTACAAGATGAGAGAAAACCATCTGTCTGGAACAGTATAAATATAGTCATGCTTATGCCCAGGGGATGGACTTATTTTGTTTTTCCTTTTAAACAATTTTAACTAAAACTTTTATGTGAGAACACTATCAACACTCATTTCCACCTAGTTGCACCCAGAGAGTACTTTGAATTCTGCTTTGTCTTATTTACTTATTTGTCTACTTATTTATTTTGTGGTCAGTACTACAGCATTAGCATTTTGCACAACCCTACCTGGTCTTCACAGTTATTTTAATGGTTGCATAATATCCCAATATACTGTTGAATTGCTAATTTAATAATATAGCTGAGATTCGCTCTTATATCCCTTTCTGGCCTAATATTTTAGTATTTTATGATCTTCCTTAATCCCTCTGTGGTATCCAAACTAGCCTACTTTTCCTTTTACAAATATCCTTACACTTCCCTCTATAACTGCCCACACAGCCAACCGCAGAATGCCCTTGAACTTGACTTCTGCTGACCTGCAGTGCTATGGTGATAAAGGTTTTGGTGTCAGGACAAAAACTAAATTTCTGGTCTTTGTCACTTATTCGTTCAGAGATCTTGTGATGTGGACAAGTTACCTAATTTTGTGAGCCCTCTGGTTTCTTCACCTGGAAAATGTTACGTGATTATATATGTTATATGTGTCTCATCTATATCTTGAAGGGTTGTATATGTATACATTATATGTATCTTGAAGAGTTGTGTGAGGATTAAGCACGATTATTTGTAAAGTGCTTGCTACAGAGTAGAAATGTGGAGACCCTGATTACTCAAGTCCCCATGGCAAAAGCTTTCTTGGAACTTACTGCCTGTTCCCTACAACACTAACTACATCCTGTTGTTGGTGCTATGCTATCTTTTTACATGGATAAACATATCTTCTTACGTTCAGTTGAAAGCACAGTGAGGGCAGGAATCCTTTACTCCTGAGTCCTCCAGTGGCGCAGAAGGCTTTATAAGATTCATGCTTATTGATTGCTTCTGCAGATCTTTGTGGAATATCCAATGTCACGGCCCATGTTGCAGCCTTGCTGTGTGATGAGTGCAGGGTGGGAGATGTTGGGGGCAGACGTAGTGGGGGAGACAGGGCTGCTAGACGGTGCCTTTCTGGGCTCCTGAACCTTGCCCCTCCTGTCGGTGGCTAACATGTCCCCAGATGGCGGCAGCACACTGCCCCTCATGGCTCTGCAGCCCCAACTACAGGAACGGCCTTTCATGGGTGGGGGGGAGCAACCAGTAGCTCTCTGACACACCTACCTGGTATCCGAAGCAGCGTGGGCAGCCAGCATGAATATTCAGTGTGCGTTTCGCACCGTGACAATTTGAGAGACCAGGTGCACCAAAGATGCACCGGCAGATGAGCAAGGGAGAAGGGAGGGGCGGGGGACCCCATCCACGAGCAGACCCGATTTCTCCACTCCTCACAAAACATTTGCCTTTTACAAGCACACAGATAAATCCCAGCAGAACGGGGAGTGCCAAGAGAGGGAAGCTGGCATTTGAAAGGCTTGCGGTATCAGCTAATTGGTCTCAAACCTAAATCATAAAAAGACCTGTAATTATGCTGTTCAGAATTAACGCAGAAGGCTATTTATTGGGCGTGTGGCGGTGCAGGGAAGGAGGGACGGCGATGGGGGGAAGGGGAAAGAGTCCGTTTTTTAAGTGAATTTATACTATTATAAGACCTGTCGCGGGTGAGTAATAAAAATGGCGATGCTAAGTTAAGCCTTGTGTTATCCTGTTTGCTCAGATGCTGCTTATGCCAGCTGTAGCCAGCAGAAAGCACTTTTCAATTTATTTTTATGACTCTTCTCTAAAAGCATTCCATTAAAGGAATATTACCCTGTATGAAGTTTTGAGGCACCAATGGCAGTTTATTTGCTTGTTGTGCTGGAAAGGAATAAACAGTTATCTGTGGTACCCATTATTTCGGCTTTGTCTTTCTCACACTCCAGTTAAGGGTCAAATGTGGGTTCTGCCGTCTACTCTCATGCTGCGCGCCCTCCCCCATCGTGGTGGGCGGCATCTGGGCCCCACTTCAGCCCAGCCCCATCATCAGAACGTTGGAGTCTCAAGTCTGCAGCTCGCTCGGTTAATTGCCGCCATTGCATCAGTGACGAGAAGCTTCTGCGGCCGTGCTCCGTAGTTGGGGGCCCCCCCCCGGAGCAGAGCGAGGCAGGGAGTTATCTCCTAAGGTAGAGTCTTTCCAAACTTGATTATGTGGTGCCTTTGGCAACATGGGCCGCAGAAGCCGTGATGTACAAATATGGCGGCTGTCCCTTTGTTTCTAGATCAAATGAATCTAGAGGGAAGGCACAGCACTGCGGTTGAGAGCTGTACAGGTTTGGGGGGTGTCGGATGGCCATTGGTTGGGCATCTAGCCCTGCCACGCAGCATCTGTTATCTTACACAAGTTACTGGACCTCTCTGCCTCTTCGTTTCCTAATCTATAAAACAAGGAGGTAATAGTTCTCACCTGATTGGGTGAGTGTGATAAGAGATGTAAATAATAAATGAATAGATGTATGTAACAGATAAATAATAGACAAATAAATGATGTAATGAGATAAGGGACGGAAAGTGCTGAAAGCAGTGCCTGTCCCATAGTGAGGGCGGTTCCTATACACGTTAATCCTTCCGTTACTAATATTGTTGCTGAGATCTTAGTGCCATCTAAGGGGAGACCCGGTTCCTGGCTCTGGTGTCCCGACGAACTTGCCGTATTACCTTCAACTCATCCCTTAACTTCCCCGTGACAATAATTCAATAATGCTTTTTCTCATTCATGGAGGAGGATGAAGCCTAGCGAAAAGCAAAAGTCATGAAATGCGAGTGGCCTTATGACTATTTATGATGTTTGTATAACCCAGATGAATATGGTGCTAACTCATGGCGTCAGCACGGTCCTTAATGTCGAAGCATATTTGGAAGATCTATCGATGGGACATGAATTTCCCGGGATTGTGGATTTTTATTTAAGTAAGAGAATCTTAGGGTTGGAAGAGATCTGAGAAGCCATTGGCTTTTTTATTCTTTAGGCAGGGATTCGATTCCTTCTACAACAGCTGTGATTTGTGGCTGGTCACAGCCTGGGCTGTAACTGGCACTGGGGTGGTGGGGTCACTCTCTTGCAAGCCTGTCTTTCTCCCCTTTAGATGACAGACCACTCCCCTTAACAATAATCTGAAGTCTTCCTCATTGTAAGTTTCATCCGGTGGTGTTGGTTCTGTGCCACGACACTTCACCGAACAGCCAATTCACAGAAAGTCTAATTCCTTTCCACACAGCAGCTGCTCTGATACGTGCAGTTAGCACTTCTTCTGTCTTCTCTGTTCCTGCCCAAGGTCCTCCAGATATTCCTTGTACACCTGGATGTCTAGACCCTTCATCATCCTGACTGCCTCCGCTCGATAGACGGCACCTTACCGTCAACATCCTTCCTAAAATGTTGGCGCAGGAGACGGTACGTGGAACTCTGATCATTGTTGAGACTCCTTGATTGTGACGCCATTCTTCAATCACTTTTCCGATTGCTACACAACTGTGGTCAAGTCATTCAGACTCTGAGACCACCTCCCCCGCCGCCCCCTTTCATTTCCTGTTCATGGGAACAGCGAAACTTGCCCGATGGGGCCCTTTTAGGGTTAGTGCGAGCCTCAAAGTTGACCTGCTACTTGAAAGCATTTAAAATCACATCAGGAGGGATATGGGGGTTTAAATTTACTGCTCTTGAGCTTAGGAAGTCAGCCACAACTCTCCTTTCTCCTCCATAAGCTCTGCGGTTCACCGGCTGATCACTCCACGCTTATAACTATACGGTTTCATTTTGTTCACTTTTTTTCTCATTCTGGTTTGTAGAAATATTTCAGAGTCTTGATTTGGCTAACCAGTTTCCTGGCCATCGCACCCTGCCTTGTATTATTCACAAATTCAAGAAGTGTGGCTTTTATGGCTTTGTCTAACTGATGGATACAGATATCAAAATTTTCCCTTCAGGAGAACTCTGCAGTCAGCCTCTCCCTGCCCACAACATGCGTGGCTAAAAATAACAACTGCCTCTTCCTTTTATCCCTCCTGGTACTAAATATATTTCTTTCACAGCAATGATTTCTCTTTTGTTTTCAAGATATTTGGCTTAAAGACCAATATAAGTATTGCTTCCCTGGCCTTCTTTTGACACCCGTTTGCACGATAAATGCTTCTCCATCGCCCCACTTTCAATCTCTATGTGTCTTCATGTCTGAAATGAGTCTCCTGTAGGCAGCATATAGACGGGGTGTTGTTTTTTCACTCATTCCATCACCCACGTCTTTTGATTGGAGGACCTTTTCTTCCCCTATAGGTGATAAACTCCTTGAGGACTGAGAATCTGTTGCATTTACAATTGGAGCCCCAAGGCAGTGATCCCACCTTGCACATAGTCCTCGTAAGGCAGGGATACAGGGCCAAGGGCAGAGCCTCCCTCCACGAGGCTCCTATCTAATTACATCCCATTGAGCTCTTGCTTATGTATTTTATTTGATTGATACCCAATGCTGTGATAATGATTGCTGTCTCCTGTAAGTCCCAAACTGTGACAGACCTGAGATGCCACCCTACTTGCAAGCTAGCAAATTAACCTGCCATGTAGGTGTGTGTGTGTGTGTGTGTGTGTGTGTGTGTGAGTATATGTATCATTTGTATGTGTATGTGTGTATAAATACACACACACTCTAACAGTACATACACACACACACACCAAAAGAAACAGCAGAACCTCTGTAGCAGAGACAACATCATTACTCATAGAGCATCTTAGCACTGCTTTCTTGTGTCCCAATTACCCAGGGGATGATGTGACAAGGGCCTGATATTACCGGTGCATGAAGGAGGGTTTGTACCTGTGATGCAGTGATTTATGATAAGAAGTGATAATTGGGGCACCTGGGTGGCCCAGTCAGTTAAGCATCTGACTTTGACTCAGGTCATGATCTCCTGGGTTCCTAAGTTCAAGTTCTGCATCTGGCTCTGTGCTGACAGCTCAAAGCCTGCAGCCTGCTTTGTCTGTGTCTCCCTCTTCCTCTGCCCCTCCCCTGCTCTCACTTTGTCTCTCTCTCTCTCTCTCTCTCTCTCTCTCTCTCTCTCTCTCAAAAATAAATAATAAAAACATTAAAAATATTTTTAAAAAATCAGTAAAAAAGAAATGATCATGATTTTCCTCCCCATTTTTGGTACAGAGCTCCCCAAACCCTTTGAATTTCTTAAGGCATTGTCTCTTGTTATGTTAACGAGGTAACTTTCAGAAATTACCTAAGGTTGGGGGCTGGTTGCCAGGAGAACCACCCCAGTGGTCAGAAGGTTGGAACTTTCAGCCCCACCCTCCCGACCTTGGGGGAGGGGAGAAGGGCTGGAGGTTGAATCAATCATCAGTGGCCAATGATCTGATCAGCCATGCCTATGAAATGAAGCCATCATACTCCACCCTCCAAATTGGGTTCAATGAGCTTCTGGGTTGGTGAACAGATAAAAATCTGGGAAAACTGGTGCACCAAAGACAGAGGATGGGAGCTCCCTTCATGGTGTAATTGGGAACAGAAGCTTTAGTCCCACAGAAGATAAACCTTAAAATTATGAGAGTTGAAGCTTATATAGAATATCTAGCACAACTGCACCCCCTCTAAATTTGAGAGAGAGAGAGAGAGAGAGAGAGAGAGAGAGAGAGAGAGAGATCTTGCCTGAGGAGGAGAGAGGAAATTCTACTTCTCTTCACTTAAAGTTTAAGAGAATAGCAGATGAGCTCCAGGGGGGATGAGTCTCTAAATCCCTGGAACAAGGGTGCCTGGGTGGCTCAGTCGGTTAAGAGTCTGACTCTTTTTTTTTTTTTTTTAATTTTTTTTTCAATGTTTATTTATTTTTGGGACAGAGAGAGACAGAGCATGAACGGGGGAGGGGCAGAGAGAGAGGGAGACACAGAATCCGAAACAGGCTCCAGGCTCTGAGCCATCAGCCCAGAGCCTGACGCGGGGCTCGAACTCACGGACGCGGGGCTCGAACTCACAGACCATGAGATCGTGACCTGGCTGAAGTCGGACGCTTAACCGACTGCGCCACCCAGGCGCCCCAAGAGTCTGACTCTTAATTTTGACTTAGGTCATGATCTCATGGTTCACGAGATCAAGCCCTGCATCAGGTTCTGTGCTGACAGAGCAGAGCCTGCTTGAGATTCCCTCTCTCCTCCTCTCTCTGCCCCTCCCCTGGATGCATGAGGTCTTTCTCTGTCTCTAAATAAACTTAAAAAAAAATCCCTGGAACAATATGCTATCTCTAACTGAATGTTTGCCATTCAACCATCCTTTTAACCCAGTTTGCATTATTTTTGCTTAGAAAGCCTGGACCATGCAGAAAGGTAAAAACATTCACGGAGAGTTGTCTCCCAATATCTTCTTCAAAGAGACTACCTTCAGCAGCTGGATACTAAAACTGTCACCTGACTCGGAATCTTTTCTATCCTTGCTTGGGGGCCACCTTCCAACCTGCTTGCTACATTGTTTTTACATTATTACATTACATCAATTCTTTTTGCTTGGAGGGAATCCCCAGTAGTAATTGTTGAAGCCATCAAATAATAATTTTGACCCAGTAGATCAAGTTGAGTAATATAAAAATATAGGTAAAAAAATAAACTAATAGCAATGTGTCAAAAATGATGATTGACTGTAAACTAAGACAACTTCTCTTCTGGGTTTTACAGACTGGCTAGAAAGGTTACAAAAAAAAAAAAAAAAAAAGGAAATGGCAGCCTTGGTAGAAAAATCGAGCAATTTCTCTGCAGTCCCAGTACTACTCGGGTTCTTTGATTTTCAGTGTGTTTTTCTAGAAAAAGAACATAAGTGATATGACCACTTTGCAGCACCATCCTGTGACATTTCCAAAGTCTTGCCCAACATTGTGTTTGGTAGGTGTTGTGGAAGAAGCAAAATAAACAATATTAGAGGGCCCACAGGAATACTGTAGTCCAAATGGGAATGTTATGCAATAGAGAAGATGAAAATAAATCCATGCACAAAACAGAAGTATGTAGCAGTGTAGGATAAAGGTTTGGAGAAGTTCAATGCATAGAAATTATCAGGTGTGTGTGTGTGTGTGTGTGTGTGTGTGTGTGGTATCTATCTATCTATCTATCACTATTTATTTAAGTATATTTCACATACAATGTTATATGTTTAAGTTTATTTATTTATTTGAGAGAGAGGTGGGGAGGGGCAGAGAGAGGGAGAGAGAGAATCCCAAGCAGGCTCCACACTGTCAGTGCAGAGACTGACACAGGGCTCAATCTCATAAACCATGAGATCATGACCTGAGCTGAGGTCAAGGCTCAGAGGCCTGACCGATTGAGCCACCCAGGTGCCCCCAGTGTCACATTTTAGTAAGGAAAAATTCAAGGGCTAGAAAGTGGCAATGTCAGAAGAAATCTGAGCTGGGCATCTTTTCTTTCGCCAAGAGAATGGAGGGAGCCTTCCCTTTTCCCCTGGGCATGGATTTTTCCAAAGTCTCAAAATTGGTTAGCATTCCTAATTTGCTCTGGAGCAAGATATTGAGGAGACAAGTGGGACATGGGAGCTGGTGTGAGATTAAATGAAAGTTAAGAGAAGCAGAGATGGGTGCCGTGAGAAGTTCATGGAAGTAGAGGATGAGCCTAGAGAAAAGGCAAACAGGAAAGAAGATGTAATCAGGGAATTGGGGTGGGGGGAAGTGACTTTATTAGCCTCTAAGTGGTTCTTCTTCATTCAGATCCAAATAAAAAACAATGCACAGTAATTGCTGTCCAACAAAAGTTAGGAAAGTGGGGAGCACATGATTTCTCCTCAGAACTCTCAATTCTTTCATGCCCTGATTCAGTTTTTGTTTTCATTTTTTTTTTTTTTTTTTTTTTTGCCAGTATCTCAGTCACTGTATTTTTAGCTTTATATTTTTACGTGATTTTTTTCCCCCTAAGCCCTGGCTCCCTTCTTCGATCACCAACTTCAGAAACAAGCTCACACAATTGGAAGACGAGTCTGGAGATTCATGTCCTCTGGACTGTAAAAATGACAAATCTCTTTCAACTCCTTGGTTAGAAAATACAATTAAGTGGACTGGAGTGGGCTCTCTCCAAAGAAAATTGGCTGGATTGAGATGTGAGTATCCTAGAAGCCGAACCAATAAAAATCAATCATTTCCATTCCCTTGGGAAATGGCACTAGGGGAAAAATTTGCTTTGATATCTCTGTGCTGTGGACAAAATGTGTGTGATTCTTACCCAATCAATAGAAATCTCTAAAATGAAAGATTGAAGCCGTCAGGAGTTGTAACATCTCTGAGATGAGAAATGTGTGGGAGAATTGTCTCCACTAAATGCCAAACCCTCTCCCTCAGCCCCCATTTAAGGGTTTGCATAGCTTTGGAACATTGTGTGTTGTCTCTTTGCTCAAGCTAAGAAGGCTCCAGGAATCTCCAAGTCTGTATGAGGCACTTAGCTGAAAACAACACAGAGCTCAATGACCTACAGGATCGGAAGGTAGGGAGGGAGTTGTAGAGTGATGGCAGCCATACCTTGCTTCTATTTTTAACCCAGAAGATTTGACCCTGTCCTGTGCCTGAATACTTCCAGAAAACAAGGTTTAATGCTCCCTGAAGCACTCAGTGCCAGGATGAAGAACTCTCTGCCAGGAGACAATTTGTCCTCGTTTTTAGTTTCGCCCTTTGATTCCTTAATCCCAACTATGGATTTTTCCTCTGATGTCATGTTGGGACCAGAGGTGGCTACGTGCTATACGAAAGGTAACACTTAGTGGGGGAATAAATGAATGAATTTGTTATTAAATTCTTGAAATCATTTTGTTAATTAATCCCAGTCTCTCTTCTTTAGATGAGGTGAGTCAGAGCATAAAAATAAGCAACCATACACCTGTAACTTGTTTTCCTAATGCTAGGCTCTTTAAGATGGTGCGTTGGACCGTCCTTTAAGATGGTTAGTTGGACCTCTCCAACCTCCTCACAACACACATAATGCAGAGTGGAAGAGCCTCATTCTACATCCAACTTTACGCTTCTAAAATTCTGATAAACTATATATAGCATAGCATTTACCATGTTAGCCATTATCTTTTTTTCCATTATGCTGAAACACAGTAGTTATTTCCCACCATTATTTTAGCCATTTTAGATCTCATATATTGGTTTTCACAGCGGCTGTGCCTGTTTACATTCCCATCAGCAGTGCACAAGGGTTCCAGTTTCTTCACATACTTTTTTTCTGTTTTTTTTTTTTTTTTTTTTTGGATAATGGACATCCTAATGGTCAAACTACTCTTTGACTTATGAGCATTCACAAAATCCTGTCATGTAGTCTGCTCCCCAACCTCCCTTGGATATTTCTTCAGGAAACCATCTTTTCTTGACAAGGTCATGAAAGATGCTCCCTAATTTGCGTTTCCAGCCTCACACCCTCACCTTGGTGCCATTAAGGCACAGGTCGTGGTGGTCCCTTCAGGCAACAAAATCATTACAATGATACCTCCACTTAATTTTCTTCCTACCCCATTTTCCAAATTGTATTTCAGTATTTCTTTTGTAATACTCTGTCGACATCTCAAAATGTTTAAGACTCATCTCATTATTTTGGGACCATCTCTTGCTACCTATGTGACTTTAGGCAAATAACTTAACCTGAGACTTTTTTTTTTTTATTATTGTAGAGGAGAACAACAATTGCCTAGAGCACAGTAGGTTTGTGAAGACTCAATTACATAGGGTCTGAAGAGTGATACAATGATTGGCACAGTGATATTTCAATGAAAAAATGGTAGCCACTACTGTCGTTAACTTTTCTCCTAACCGAATATTTGTGTTTTTCTATTTTTTACTGATGATACCAGTCTTCTATAAGTAATCTAGGCTATATACCTCCACACAAATTTTTTGTCCTCCTCTATATCCACTCCAAGTGTTTTTATCAATCATCCTTTTCAAGGTTTATTGTGTTACAATAGCCTCGTAATGGATTGTTACTTTAGCAACAGTTTGCTGAATCCCTACGGCCTTGACTTCAACCTCTACTTTCCTTTGTTGGTCCAGCACTTCGGTAATAGATTCATTTTCCTTAAGATAGTCTTTTCAACTGGTCATCTGTGCTTTCAGAAATGTTTATTGACCTCTTCCTACTTTTATCGCCCGAAATACATTCTCTCTCTCCAATCACAGCAGAGACTATTTGTGAATTCCCAATCTTATAAAAAGAGTTCTGATTTTTCGTCTCCCACCCCCATGCAGAGTTAGTGACCTCCGAATTAGTTTTCCTTCATTTAATGTAGCCAATTCTTCACTTGGGTTCTTTAAGTCATCCTCTTCAGTGACTATCCTTTTTGCCTTTGCATTACCATATCGGTGACTCCAGGACTCCAAACTCAGTTCACAAGTCTAGCAAACTCTAGTTACCTTTTGAACCCTAGTTCACCTACGGTTGTCATGTGGCTCACGGGCCTCCAGATTATTGCAGACAGTTTCTTGGCCCTGAGGAAGAAGAAAGACACAGTCCATCCTCTATCTGGGCCATACTCTGTTTCCAAGTAGGTCGTGAAACAGTGGAGTCTTATTCTCTTTTTAGAAAAAGTCTGATTTAATAACACGGCAGGAGAGAGAAGGTGGGGTAGCATCCGGTTCAGAGCATTGTCCCTGCAGTCAGATCTGGGTTCGAAGCCTGGTTCTGCTACTTACTGACCATGTGACTCTTCGCAAGTTACTGAAGTATTGTGTTCCTTAGATTCTCCATTGGTAAAGTAAGGGCAGGATATGACCCTTTTAGAGTTGTTGCTAGAATACAACAAATATAAACAAATCATTTATTAATTACTGGGCTTAGAAGGTGCACAAAAAATTGCCGTTGCAGCCCAGCTTATGGGGCTTTGGCTTATCTCTAACCAACCCAAGAAAGGGAGACTTCCAAAACAGGCAGGCAGTGCTGTTCTCTTGGGAATATTTGGTCTGCCTTCTACTCCCTTTCCAGCCACGTACAATTTATTATAACTTCAAAGATGGACTACAACATATGCCTTCGTATGGTGAACTTCACTATATGTATGTTAACAGTACTAATAATTTATACTTAAGGTGGGTTGATTGAGTTTTGCTTAGTTTCACCTTAGAAAGATCATGAAGAGATTATCATCTGGAAATAAAGCCATTTGACTGAATATTTAAAGACTGTATAATTGCTCAAGGCAGCATGCTAGGAACTGGAGGATAGGGATACATTCTACTTCATCTGGGAGGCTGTTCTGTGTAACTCTAGCCCATCCTCATTTTTCTTTGCTCCGTTAACACTAGTCCCTCACCGTTGGTAATAGCTCTTTGGTACTTAGTTGCATGATTTTCAACGTTGTTGACTTGTTTCTCGTTAAATTATTTTTGCATATAGGCCCCCAAATAATACAAGCCCAGTGGCGTTAGTGAAAGGGTCATGTTCCCTTATTTTTGAAGGGCGCAGTGCAGTGCAAGAGACTTGAGTTTCATTCATTTGAAATGTATGAGGGCCTCCGATGCACCATGCTCTGTGCTAAAGGCTGAAGACGTGATGGTGAACGATCTAGAGAACCTTACATTTTAGTGGACATACACTTAATAATTCTCAGATTCATAATTGTCAAGGAGGCAGCCAACACACCCTCAGTCGGTCTGGGGAGTCAGGAAGCTTTCAGGTCTAACCCACAAAGGGGCATCTCGAAGTCTGACTTTTGCAAACTCACCCTGAGCCCACGACTTGACTTCTTTTTATAAATGGGCTTGGAAGATTCTCTAGTCTTATCATATTTGAAAACGTTTTCTCTCCCAGCTTCATCATATTTCATCACTCATAAAATATATGTGAAAATCAATGACATTAGATCACCGTGTCTTAAGGCTTAAGAGTTTTCCCTGTCTTCCTAATGATGTAGTGAATTAGAAAATAATTAAAAATCATTTAGGTTGCAACCTCCTTTTCTCTCCCTCCACCCCGCTCCCCCCACTTCTTGCAAGGAACAGCAGGATTTATGTCTCTTCCTCCACCCTGATTGCTCTAGATAACTCGGGGACACCTTCTCAGATGGGAACTCTTCCAGAACGAGCAATACACCCAGCTTTGCCTGGGTTCTCCATGAGACGGTGCATGGATGCACAATGACTAGTACTATGAATAAACTTCCACCTTTGGGATCACTGCTTATTTTTCCTAACAGCAAGCGGCAGCCACAAAAAAAACCACAGATGACATTTTTTTTTCCACAGATGACATTTTTATAGCAACTTACCATTTGCAGGATGCTTGCACATCTATTATCTCATTTGATGCTCACCAAAGCCTTGTGACACAGATATTACTCTTATTCGGCTAAAAATCAGCAAGCCAGGGCTTAAGTAAAGCTGGGGACTTTTCCAAGGGCATTCTTCTTACGAGAGGGTGGGCACAGCTTGCAGTCCCAAGGCCATTCCCTTCACCTTCCACCTGCCGTTTCGACAGAGAGGGGAGGATAGCAGAAGAAATGGAGGTGAAGGAAGGTTAAGGGGGGTGGGATAAGGTTTAGTCAAATTTGGTAGACCTGTTCCCATTTGGGGACGTATGAGGAGGGTTTTACTGCATTATCCAGTCCTTTGTTCTACATAAGCCATGTGCCCATATGAGAAGATATAGTCATCTAAATAAAACTAGGTTAAGCAATAAGACATTTATTGGTTCATGTATATCTATATTTAAGACAGACTTCAGGAGCCTCTCTTGACATCCATTGACTCATATTAGGTGATATACATATTCTTCAGCAACCACCAGGGGAAGTCAAATAACCTTTGCACCCCTCAGACCCATACCTGGAGCAGGAAGTGGGGTCGGCTTCCTGATAAGCACTTGGCCTATGTGTTTGAGATAAAGGCGGATTTTTATACTAAATGCCCACCATCAAAATGGCCAACATAGAAGACCGAGTAATTACTGAATTCAGCCACAGGAGTGGAGCTGTTCATCAGTGTACATCAATGATTCTCAACCTAGGCTGAACAAAGGAATCACCCAGGGAGGTTTAAAAAAAAAATACTGGTGCCTGGGGTCCACCCCTGGAGATTCTGATTTGATTGGTCTGGGCTGAGCCTGCCACTGGGAGTTTTAAAAGCTCCCCAGGTGATTCTAACGTGAGGTCAAGTTTGAGAACCGTTCTTCCAGATCCTTGCGACTCAGAGTGTGGTTCATGGGCCAGCAGCCCTGGTGTCACTTGGAAGTTTGTCAGAAGTGCAGAGTTTCAGGCTCCACTCTAGACCTGCTGGATCAGGGTCCAGACATCAACAAGTTTCCCAGGTGATTCACATGTGCACTAAAGTTCTAGAAGTGCTGGCATAGAAGGATGATGCCTGAGACCTTGTCCCTGACCAATGTCTTTACTCTGGTTTTCAAGCCCAGTTGGTGGCTCTTTGCTTAGTGATCTTGTTGGTGGGGAGTTCCTAGATATCAACTCCACTCCCTAGCTTCTTCTCAAAGGGGACCCTCCAAGTCAGTGATTATTAATGATGTGTGTGATTCGGAATCACTTGAGAATTTCATTTTCCATTTACATACCTGAGGGCCCCGGAAGAACAGTGAAATAAAACCCCTGGGGGTGGGTTTGAAGCATGTATATCTTGGGAAAAAGCCATCTTTGGGCTCAGACGGCTATCGGAGTCTAGAGTATGATCAATCATTGTGTTTTTCCAAAAAGAATACCAGAGAGAAATAAGCTGGTTGGGGATTTAATGACAATATAACAAGGTATTCTCATTGAACTCATTTCTAAATGCTTGCTCTTTAGTCTGTCTGCCTGTAGACTTGACCACTGAAGGGCCCCAACAAGGGGAGAGATTAGAGGCCCCAGCCCCTCAAGGCCGACCAGAATTGGGGTCATGGGGATGATGGATGGGGTGCTGGTTCCATAGATAGTTGCTGCCTCAGCCGATCTTGCAGCTTCCCATAGTAATAAATCCTGGAGGGGACACCAATACATCCCTGATAGCAGAGCGAAGTCACTCTTTAATGTGGGCCTGATAATGTCACTGAGCTCAGTCTTCCTAAATTTAAATGATTAGTAATGACCAGGCTCGCTCCTGTTTGATGCATCGCTTAACCTGGTAATCGGGAAATCTATTCCACTTGCCTACTTAGATTGATGATGTCACGTTACACTGAGGCTTGCTTTCTCCCCGTAATGGAGGAAGAACATGTTAGGATGCGTTGGCCTTAAGCATTCTGGCCTCAGCCTGCCTTCATGAATTTGATTAATGTCACAGGCTGTATGGGCACATCTCAGAATTGCTGAATGTGGCATCCCTGGGAGGACTATGTTTGGAGAGCATTGAGATGTTACTAATGGAGTCTGCCATTGGACGATTCTATTCATTTCCTGACTTCTGGACTTAGGGTATCCTTTCCTAAGAAAGAAAAGTATGTGAGTGTTGGCTGTGCCCTCCTGAGTAGGGAAGAAAAAACAACAACAACAAAAGGGCTGATCCCCTAAAGCAGAGATAGCCACCTCTATCTACCTGTTATGTTAAATGAGGGAAGGCTTACCTCGTGGGTGTGGATATCCTTGTGGATTCTGGGCTAATTTCCAGTGAGACTCAAAGTTGGTTGTTACCATAGGATCCCCCACTTCCTATCCAGCTCCCTATCCTAGTGGGAGTATAGATGGCATGGTTACCTTTCTCCTCTCTCCTACTCCACTGAGAGATTTCACTGTTTCATGCCATCTCATCACTCTGGTGATCCCAAGGGATGTCAAAGAACCAAAACGTAGCCTTTCTTTAAGAAAATTCTGGGAATACTTTGTTAGGAAACACCCACGTGGATCGTTGGTAGACCCAAGGCCAAGACTAGAGAAAGAGGATGGGGGGTGGGGAGGAAGATGTAGTGACAAATGATAAGAATGAAAGAAGGGAGAGAGAAGAGTACCCAAAAGGGAAAAGACAGAGGACCGGAAAAGTACTCTTAAAGGTAAGAAAACACCCAAAGTACCGTAGGGGGCAGGGAGAGAAAAGCGGAAATCGGAGTGAATTTCCACTCGACAAACAAAATTAGCGATGATTTGCTGATTCCATGCTATGTGCCAGGCACTGTACTAGGTGCTGAGGATACAGAGCTGAATGAGCCTTGGTCTTGCCCTTGAGAACTCTCATTCTCGTGGGAGAAATATCCATTCAACCAAGAGCTACACTGCAGTATGAACAGGTGCCACTACATAAGCAGCTACAGGATACAGAGCAGAAAGAAAGGCTTCTTCAAGAAGGTAACGCCTGAACTGCACTCTGGTCTGTGGCCAGTTATGTGATGCCGCTTATGTAGTCCTGGAAGCTCGTTCACACCCGTTTTTCTATTAAAGGTCAACACGCGGTTCACACCGAGTTCTCTAACGTGCAGGCTCACCCATACCTAGGGGTTATTGCTTGGAGTCTCTTTTATGTCCCCGTCCCTCAAATCCACGAGTATTTATAGAGAGTCATCCTAAAGTCTGAGACAACTGGGACCCCTCCAAGGACATGGGCTAAGATTTTTTTTTCTCTACCCAGCAACAGGCTACCTTTTGGGTTGCTTGCTCATTCACCCTTCTCTCTGCTTCATTTTCAAAAGTCATTTGTGTACAAACTGTGGACATTACCGATTGCTGATGCCACTGTTTCCCACTGCTCTGCTCCCAGCCTCTTCCTGGGGTCGGGAGGTCTTTCCTCCAGAGGGGAAACAGGCGAGGTCCTCAGGCGAGACAAAGCAGTGATTCTGAATTTCGGAGCGGCAACCCCGCTGAGATCTTGGCAATGTAGATGGAGGTGAACTATGTGTCATGTAATAATGAAAACCACTGAAAAATACATGGACGAGAGAAACATATATTCCCAGGCTGGAAGAAGATTGAAGGGTTAGAACCCAGGAAAAATAGCATTTTAGAGGAGAAGAGTTTTCTGGGCTCCATAAATAAATCATTGACCAGACGGGGCCCCCTTCTCTTTCCTTTTCTTTATTTTGAAGCCAGCAGATTGTCCTTGATTTGGAAGGGAAGCAGGAGCTCCCTCCCAGTGGCGCCTGACTCATGCTGCAGACAAATGAGGCAGCCGTTTTAACTTTTCATGAAGATGTTTATTAGGCTCCTGCACTGTTCCGATCTGATATTTCTTTGTTTGTGACAGTTCATTTTTCCCGCCCCGCATAAAGCATTGAACACGTCAGATGTAGCCATTCTTATTTTGAACGCTCGATTTTTATTTGCACGGGCTGACCCAGTGGTAACCAAAGAGAGGAATGTCTCATAGTTTTGGGGGTTTTTTTCCTTATGTTCTAGAGACTCTGTCTGTCGTAGGACGGCCCCTATGCAGATGAGTATTAAGGTCCTCATTAGTGATCCAGCAACCCAGGGATCTGTCCTGCCCCACCACTGCCACCAAGACAAGCAGAGACAGGGTCAGCCGAGAGACCCAACCTTCTTTTTCATCCCCTCCCTTAGAGATTGTCACTGTTTGCCATCAGGACTGAAACTCTGTCTTTGGGGGATTATGTAAATTGAAATATCGTTTTAGTCAACAAATGTTTATGATGCATTTTTAATACTGTGTAACAAATGTGTTTGTATCTCCCTTTGTCTTTATATATCTGGCTTATTATTAAATATTTATGGGAATTACTGGTTACATATTTTCTGAGTTACTGAAAGGCAGCTCATCACATTCCCTAGCACATTCATTTATTTCTCTTCCTTGAAGATACTTAGTGCAGGCACATGTTTCTGTCCTGATTGAGTTTCCGAGGAAAATAACAATTTCTGGATTCAAGATGCTAGCAAAGTGTCCTTCTGCCACTTTCTGGTGCTCCCTTTCTATCCTTTACCATGAGGTCGGTTGCACCAGTTGCACAGGTAGCTTACTGCTCCAGAGGCCAACCGGTGTTGTCACTGCCTTTGAAACCTCTGGGTCATTTGAGATATAACTTTACACCCTATGAGGGCACACATCACATTTCATTATTACATTAATCTAGCACAGAATATACAGCCCAACAGTCAATCATCCACGGCAAATTTTATAAACATACTACACACAAAGCCACTGGAATTTATAGAACTTCTATTTGTACAATTGAAATAAAATCTCACACGTGAGGGTCCTTAGGCTGAGTCACTACCAAAGTACAGTCCCCTGGGTCTATGCTAATGAAAGTTGGGATCATCCTACTTTGCAGCGAGTGAGATAAAAGAAAAAAAAAAAAAAAAAGTCCCGTTCCTGCTGGGTATTGCTGACCACGCCAAGGAGTTGTTTCTAAGTGATCTTGATGAAATCAGAATCAAAATCATTCTTGAGGATGAAGCATGGGCGTTCTACTCCATCTGAATCAAGGGTGAGGACTTGAATGAGTTTGCTCTCTGTCCCTCAAGAACCCACTTGAAATGAAGGACCGGGTATGTGTCACAACCAGGGCTGCGGGAGTAGGGTTGTGTAGACTGGGCACTCTGAGCTTTCTAGAGGGGCCACGTATGTAGTCTTCGTTATAAATGGTGCCCTCCCCCCCGGAGTTGTGTAATATATAAGAGGTGTGGCCACTCATGGCAGTCCTAGTTGGGTGATATTTTCCACAAACTCAGGCAAATGCTATCATTCATTCGGCCGTTCCAACAGGTACTTCCTTCTCCCTCTGACTTTCAGCATTTGCACAATGCCATCCAATACCATTTACTCGTCTAGTAATAGGCCCCAGATTGAGAGGCTTTTTGGCTATATACGTTCCACAGACATGTTTTGCTTGGCTCACCGCGTTTAAAAGTTTAAAAAACACTGAGCTAGTCACCAGCGCTTTAAAATCAGGAGCTTTCCTCTAAACATTCCAGTTTCGGCTGCCTTTGGACAAGCAGATTTGGCAATAAGTCGCTCTCCCAGTAGGGCAACCATGCGCCAGGGCGGCAGGCTGGGTGCCCCGTTAAGAAGAGCCACGGCCCCGGGGCGCCTGGGTGGCCCAGTCGGTTAAGCATTAACTCTTGATTTCTGTTCAGTTCATGGGACGGAGCTCTGTGCTAACAAGTGCGGAGCCTGCTGGAAATTCTTGTTCTCCGTCTCCTTCTGCCCCTTCCCTGCTCGTGCTTGCTCTCTCTCTCTCTCTCTCTCTCTCAAAATAAGTAGATAAACATTAAAGTGGGAAAAAAAAAGAAGAGCCACAATGTCACTCCAACATGCCCTCTATCTCAGGGCTGGCCTGATTCACTAACTTACGCTGGGTGCCTGTGTCCCATAGGCATGTCGGTCTATGACCTTCATTGAAAGGTGTCTTTACCATTCTAGCCTTGGAGCAATTCATTCTCATGGCTGGGGAGCAGCTGCAACATTGCTGGCAGCGACTCCCTCCCTCCTTAGGATTTCCAGAGTTTTTAACCTGCATTTGCATAACCGCCATGGTTAGATCTACGGCTCACCAAATCTCAGAAAGCACAGCCTCAGCCTTGGAGGAAGCTGTTGGCTGACAGGACAGACTCCTGTCGTATCTCAACCGCGCTGCTGGTCTACACAACAGCCTTTCCCGTAGCCCTTCTCTTCCCGCCCTCCCCGCCCCCCCCCCAAGCTTCTATTACCATCAGCTTCCATTCTGGGTGGGGAGGGGTGTTAGCCTCCGAACTGAGAGTGAGTGGCACCCCCTTACTGGGAGAGCGGCACTCTGAGGATAAAAAACCAACAATATAGTACCTTGCGCTTTAATGAGTTTATCTCTGTTTCTCCTCTTCAGAAAATGAAATGCCCTTGCCCCAAATTCCTCTCGGTGTTGGCTTTACAGGGCTCCTCTCCCTGTGTTCTGGGCTCATTAAATTAAGTTTCCGTTGATAACCTTTGGCCAGACCCATCTTCAGGAAGACTCTAATGCATGTTAATAAGCCAGACTTTAAAGGCAGCAAAGATCTCCAGGCCCGTGGTCTCTTTCATGCTTCGGCAGCTTCTGTGGCAAAAGGCTGACACGACTTTTATCAAGGCTTTGGCTACATTCATATCTCATGACATAGATTTTTTTTTTTTTTTAAGCAGAATTTCAAAGAGTCTTCTTTATCACAATATCTTTAGTCTTCCTTAACGGTTCAGATGGCTATTTTCTCAGAAGTTGCATAATCAAAGTCATAAAGTCATTTGTACATTTATATAATTTTTTTTATCTTCAGGGGCTCGCAGAGCTGGAGCATTGCGTGTTTAAAAGCAACTGCCGATGGAAAGACGGACTTCAGATCAGCCCTGACCTTTTGTTCAACAGCTCCTCCTGTTACAGAACACATTCAAATAGCTATTTAGGTATCGGTGGGGAGAAAAATCCATTGATTCTCCTAGTTGGGGGGTTGGCCGTTGCCTGCAGAAAGGATTGGCGCCCAGTGGGGCTTTGGACCTCGCAGTCTAATGGGGACGCGGGGCCAGCGTGCCTGCGGGACTCACAGCCTGCTGCCCGGTCCTCTCGGTTTCCTCAGCCCCAGCTGAGGGGCTGGCTTGGAACAAAGTGCCCGCAGGTGTATGCATATGTCTGGCCCCTAGAAGAGGACAATTTCAAGAGCTCATCAGTCCTGGTGCGTGCTGGGCCGTGGGGTGGGGTAGCATATTCCGCGGAAGTTTCTATCTCCTCCCAGAATCCAGGCTCCCTGCTTCCGGGCCCCCACCCACGCCTCCTGCCTCTGCTATTTACAAGGTGCTGTTCTGCCAGCTGGGTATTGGGTTCTTGCCGTGAACCTGGCACCGCGATCTGAACTCTCACACACGGATTATCTCGTTTCACGCTTTGCACTCGGTGAGGCCGCTGTCTTTATACCTGATGGAGCAAACTGGGGTTCAGAGCGGCAGAGAGGCGTCCCCGCAGCCGGTCGGCCTGGAGTGGCAGACCTGAGGCCCTTTGCCGAGTCCAGTCTTCTCGCCAGCAAATCACATCTTAGCCACAGGGGAAGGAACAGCTATGGGCTCAGTACCCACGGCTTAGAGAAGGGCCGTGAGCGCTTCGGCTCAGCGGAGTTTCTTAGGAGCAGCTATTGTCTGGCCCGCTTTTGCCAGAAAATCCTTACTGGCTACCTGACAGTTAACATCCCAAGAAGTGTTTGTGAAGTGCCTAGAACCGTGCCTGTTGGCTAGCCAGCAGAGGGGACAGTACGGTTATGACCACAGCGGCCTGGGTTTATTTCAGGCACTTACGCAAATGCTCACGGTTCCTTGGCAACTTCAACCAAGTTCTAGACGCTGATTGGCCCATGAGTCTCTTTTTCTTTTTCTTTTTTTTTTTTTTTTTTTTGCTAGTTAGTTAATCCTCATTGGTTAGACAAATCATCCGCCCACTCACTGTATTCCAGGTTCTGCCTTCAACATGTATTATTTCATTTATAGCTCATACAACTTCTTTTTAAAAAAAAATGGTTAATGTTTGTTTATTTTTGAGAGAGAGAGAGAGAGAGAGAGAGAGAGAGAGAGAGAGAAAGAGAGAGCATGAGCAGGGGAAGGACAGAGAGAGAGAGGGAGACACAGAATCTGAATCGGGCTCCAGGCTCGAGATGTCAGCACGGAGCCTGACGCGGGGCTCGAACCCATGAGCCATAAAATCATGACCTGAGCTGAAGTCTGACACTTAACACTTAACCGACTGAGCCACCCAGGTGCCCCTCGGCTCCTACCACTTCTGAGGAAAGCACTGTTACTCCCATTTTGCAGAGCAGAAAACTCAGGGAGAATAATTTCTCAGAATCAGCAGTGGTGCTGGGATTTGGACCCTGGTCTCTCAACGCGAAAGACCTTGTTCTCTCTCAAAACCCCGACCTTTAACGATCAGCAGTTTTGCTATGAATATGTTCTTTCCATATTCCAGAATTTGCTGCGGGGCTTAGAACCTTTCATCTGCCCTAGACCTTGGGTTTGGACCAGAGCCTAGCAATCCCCAGATTTTGCTGCACATTAGAATCACCCAGGCAGGCACCACTATAAAAAATCTTGATGCTAAGATCATGTGCTACCTTAGTCCGTTTGGGTTGCTCTAACAAAAGCACCACAGACGGGGTTGGGGGGTGTGGGGAGCAGTGGAAGCGGTTAGCAAGACAGATTTATTTCTTTCAGTTTTGGAGGCTGGAAAATCCAAGATCAAGGTGCTGGCAGAGTCAGTCTTTGGCGATGCCCCTCTTCCTGGTTGGCAGGTGTCCTTCCCTCAAAGTCCCCTCACATGACACTCCCCTCGTGTCTCTTCCTACATGGGCCCTAATCCCATCACAGGGGCTCCACCTCGTGACCTAGTCATCTCCCAAAGGCCCCATCTCCGAATACCATCAATCACACTGGGGATGAGGGTTTCAACACGGGAGTTTGGGGGAGGGCACAGACATTCCCTGCACAGCAGCCCCCATATGGAGTCAATGTCTGGGCGTGTGAGCCAGAAATCGGTATTTGTAAAAGGTTCCCTGATGAGGGGCCCCTGGGTGGCTCAGTCGGTTGAGCATCCAACTTTGGCTCAGGTCATGATCCCCCGGTTCGTGGGTTCGAGCCCCGCATCCGGCTCCATGCTGACAGCTCAGAGCCCGGAGCCTGCTTCGGATTCCGTGTCTCCCTCTCTTTCTGCCCCTCCCCTGCTCTCTCACTCTCTCTCTCTCTCTCTCTCTCTCTCAAAAATAAATAAACATTAAAAAAAAACAAACAAAGGTCCCCTATTGCCGGCAACCTTTGGGTCCCGCTGTCCCTAGACTCTCAGTCTCCCAACTTAGTTGGGACAGTTGTGCACATGTCGCAGGCTGAATCTTCACATCTTCCCTCCAGCCGCAGCCTAGGCCAATGGATTCGTCCTTAGCTCCCACGCACTTGCCGTCGGACAAAGCCCTCGCAGTCTGTGGGAGGGGACTCCAGCTGTCAGGCAGAGCCCAGAGGTGTGAGCAACCACCGTCCGCCAAACAGAACCACCCGGTACCTGCCTGGCGGCCTGGGCCTTGGCTGCCGTGGGGGCACAGATACAAAGAGGCCTGTGCCTTCACACTTTCTTCCCAGCCATCCACCCACCCTGCTCCTCTCCATACACTCGAAGTTCTCTGTTCCCGTCACCATAAGGCCCCCCACTAATGATTTATAGATCATAGCCTTCATTCGCTGATGGGAGAGCTACTCCTGGTAATTTCCTTCCATCAACTCTCACTCCTCGTAGGCTCCCAAATAATTTCACAAAGTGTGGCCTTTCGGTTAAGTTGTTAATGAAGCAAGCTGTAATTAACATTAGGGGTGTCCTTCATACATACTCTTAGAGAACGGCAAGATCTTAAAAAAAACCCCATCACCATTAAATTAGTCAATTATTATTGCAGCAGCCTCTGTGTGCTCTAACTTTTGATTTAAAAATTATCATAGTGGGTTGATATGTTGTGTTTATCTTCTGCTAATTGAACGCTACCTTGCATTTAATCAGAGTAAATTGGCCTTCCCTCTAAATAGATCTAAGGGCTTTTAACACTTGTTAGCTCGCGGCAGCTCTGAGAGTAACAGGGAAGGGTAGGGAGGAGAGAGGGAGGCTCTGGAGGAGGGCTGCGACCCAGCCGGGCCGTCGTCAGCCCCCGCTGCTCTGGGCTCACTTCTCCGGAGTTTTGGGTTGCGGCTCCCTTCAGGTTTCAGAGATGCAGCCGAACGGTCAAGGCTTTGCTTCTGGGTTGGATGCACCCGGGACATCCAGAGGGAGGTCGTCGTGGCTTCAAACACACAGAGATGAATCCTGCTTTGAGATAGAGAAATAAACAAGAGGGACCAGGGAGCTGCCAGGCATCAGACTTGCTCTCGCGGGGTCTCCTCTGAGGTTGCCAGCTTGGAGGGCCTGCTGTCACTTAGACAGTGACAGGGAACTGACAGGTAAGAGCCAGGCTTGTGGCTGCCACAGTATGTCCAGGGGGAGATGGCTGATTATCTCTAAAATGGGAAATGGGATCCGAACGGAGTTTTCCAATGGGAGAGAAGTTCAAATGAATACGTTAGTCTCTACTGCACCAGCACAGATTTGATGTTTTATCTTTAATGCGGTCCCTGGTTGCCTTGGCTGGCTTCCGTCTTTCCCTCCTGGCTCTCTTTTGCTGCCATGTGGCCATTTCTAGTAGAATCCATCCATTCCCTTGCCTTCGCAGCTGGATGTCTCCTCCGTTGCAAGCTTTGCCGGAATCAGCTGCTTATTGGGTCTGATGCTGGTCACCTCTCATACGCTCTCAACTTTCTGAAGAAATGGTCACCTTTCCTGGGGCCTTGAGACATCGGCTAATAGTAATAATAATAATAGCCGTATTTATTCAGGGCTTATGTGTGACCAGGCATGTGCTATAAGCCTTGCACATATTTTTCTCATTTAGGTCTTGCCACCAGCTTAGTAGTTAGGTACTATTATCACTATAATTTGGCCAAAGTCATGGGGAGAATGAGTGGAACAAGTGAACTCAGGCTGGCTGACTTGAAATAACCTGTATTTAAGGACTATTTTATACTGACACTTCTCTACTGAAAGATACAATTCCTCCCTGGTCTGAGTCTACCCTTGCTCCCGATCATTCTCCTTCCTTGTCATTGTTATCGCTGTCCTCGGAAAGTTTCTGAGGACGTGCCCAATAAAGGACACCGTGCTATATAAAGGAGAGATGCAAACGACGCATAGGATAATCACAGAGTTTAGGAGGCTCGTTGTCGAGAGAGAGAGACACAGAGAAAGAGAGACACAAAGAGAGACAGAGAGAGACACACGTTCAAAGAATCTGAGTATAACATTTGAAAAAATTAAAAAGCCACACACATTGACCCCACAATTCCGCTTCCAGGAATCTATCCTAAAGAAATACTAAGAACCGTGGCCTGAATTTTCTGTACAAAGATCATTATCTAAGCATTATTTATAACCGTGAAAAACTGGGAACAATCTAAATGTTCCACGATGGGAGAAAGGTTAAACCAGTATTTCCCAGACTTTTGTAGAAAATGAGTCCCATGAGATGCGTGCTTTAAGAAAAGACTCTGTTGCTAATACGTTAGGAAATTGCTGCTTGCTACGTTTCCCTTCTTAAAAGAGTCAAAATCCATGTTGTGACTCTTCAAAGACTTACAGAAGCTGGGAGAAATGAAATCATTTTAACTTGATTTAACCTGTCAATAAATCTTTTATTCACATCGCACGGAATTACGCTTGGGAAATCCGGGGTAAGACATGGAATATTATGTAGCCATTAGTTATCGATGTTTTTAAGGAATATCCAGGGATGTGGGCTTGTGCCCATTACACCCTAAGTGGCAGAAACGGGATACAAAATCCGATACCATCTTATTTCAGTTTTATAGGGAAATAGAGAGAGAGAGAGAGAGAGAGAGAGAGAGAGAGATGGGCGGGGGCATGTAAGGACCAACCAAAACGCTAACTGAGCTTTTTTTTCCCACCTGCTAGATTCAGGGCTACGTTTTAAACGTTACTGCCTTTCTGTATTTTCCAAATTTTCTTTAATGAGAAAAACTTTTGCTTTGAGAAATCTACTGATGGCAGCTGGAAGAACCGCATAGACGCCTGTGCCAACGAGATCTGGCGGAGCTGATCCCGATCGTCAAAGTCGAAGGAGCTCGGAGGAGGGCAAGAGCGGAGGACACGCTCACCTGTATTTTTGCCCAATCTCTCACATTTCTTCGTGACTCTGGTGGCAGCCAAGACAAGGCACAGGGCCTGCTGACCCTTCTGTGGCAAAATGGTTCTCGCGCTTTGAATCGCCTACAGTGCTTGCCAGAGATGGAGAGTTCCAGGCCCGGAAAGCGTGATTCAGCGGACGAGGAGAGGGACGGAGCCGTTGCACTGTTGGTGGTGATCACAAGAGGACCTTCCACAGTGTCTGGGCGCCACGCCCGAGAAGCATGGCTCATGGCTCTGCTTGTTGGCAATGGGGGAAGCCGAGGGATGCCACGGTGAGATGCCCACCGGCAGAAAAATGGCAGAGTGGTTACCAGTGGGGAGAGACAGGCAGGGCAGTGGGCAGCACTGGCCGGGAGTGAGGATCACAGTGTAGAGATTCCCTGGATTCCTTCAGCTCTGCCTCTCCCCTAAGTGCCGGAGGACTCCGAATCTAAAGGCACGAGATGGGGGCACTCCCAGATAGTCCCACACCCTTCCTTGGGCAGGCAGGGCCAGACAAGGAGAGACAGCGGGTCATGTTGAGTTTGGCGTTCTCCCTCAGCCTCTGCTTTGGGCGATTTGGCCTCCCCGGGGGAGGAGAATGTGTCTGTTTCAAACGAGAGAAAAATTCAGATGACCATCTGGGGGTGAATATCCCCATCTCACTTACTACAGAATTCCCGCCGTCTGTTTTCCCAAGACAGTTGTGTATGACATTCTGGCCTCCTATGTGCCTTTTGGACATGCAGACAGGACGGAGATCTAGAAGGGTGAGGCTTCTCGGCGTCTCTTCCAGGAAACGAGTAGAGGACGGAGAGGAAGGGGAGAACGGTGGTATGATTGACACAAAATGTCACAAAGATGGCCTCCCACCCGCCGCATTCCCAGTACCGACCTCGTCCAGCCTTCCCCCCGCCTGCCCCGCTGCTTTCGCACTCCCTTTCCTTCCCATACACACATACAGCCTTTTTATTTGGGGGGGACATTACCCCACACCCCTTGTTGCTGCCAAAACCCCCTGGGCTGGGGGCTGGGGCTGGACAGACACCTCCCCCTACCCATACCCCTCCTGTGTGTGGTTGGAAAACTTTTTTGTGTTTTGGGTGTTTTTTTTTTTTCCTAAATAGAAAAGATTCTACTAAAAAAAAGAAGAAGAAGAAGAGGAGGGGAGAGACAGGTAGAGGAATAAGGCAGACAATAGAATGATGTGTTCCTGCAGAAGGTACTTAGGAAGGTGACCGGAAGACAGGAGCTGCTCCTGAAGGTGGCAATTTGGGGAAATCTGGTTGTATGAGCTGGGAAGAGAAATTCAAACGACTGCAGCTTGAAAAGTGTCTAAAGCATCCCGGTAGCGTGGAAGGAGTTTCCGCCTGCTATGATTATGTTATATTTATCTGCATTAAGGGCTTGATCAGTCTTTGCTCTCGGCACAAGAGATCTCTGAGGTAGAGACTATGGTTACCCTTCCCACGGTGCAGACAAGGCCGTGAGGCTCGGTGGCTGTCGGGCCTGTCCTCAGTGCACACGGCTGGGATGCACTGAATGGACACTGGGGGTGGGGGTGAGTAGAAAAGAAGGGGGAGCTTGAAGACCGGGGAACAGGGGTAGACGCAGAGAGGGGCGGTGACATACACCTGGAGGTACGTGAAAGATCCCGGTGAATGAGGCGAAGTTCAACAGGTGTTTATCAGCTAGAGCTTGTTTGCCTCAACTTACCTCCTGGGGTCAAGGAAGTGCCAGGGTTTTCACCCCATTGTGAAAGAACAGCTTGTGCATCCAGCCTGACCGAGCCTGTTTCATGCTCCACCATCAGCCAGGAGCCGAGAAGAAGACAAGATCCACATTGCAACCGTGGGGCTTAAATAACGGCCAGCTCCTCAGCCCCAGAGGAGGGAGGCTTAGTTTTCCCCACAGCCCACCGTTTTCAGAGGCCCTTGCTTTCTGCTCCGCACTCAGACCCACCCCATGCTGAGTGGGTGAGAGGAGGAGAAGCCAAGCTCTCCTCTTCTGGAGTAAGCCGAGACCCCCCCCCGTGGCGCCCCGCACCTGACTTCGCAGGTCGATGTTTTGTACTTGAACTCCCGCCTTCCAATCGCGGAGTCCTCCTCTCTCCCCCACGGAAACTGAACACTGAGGGAAACAAACCCCAAGCACAGTGGAAGACACAACGTAGGGCTGACTCGCAGACAGTGCCTGCCTCCCGAGGAGCTGCGGCCCAGCGAGGAGACAGGCGTGTTCGCAGCCACGGGGCAGTGCAGTCAGCACGGGGATGCTGCAAGGCCCCTGGGGACTTGGAGGAGGTCAGCCTCGTGCAGGGGAGATTTGGCTCCGAGGAGGCCACTGGGCTGAGTTGGGAATGGCAGAGAAGAAAATTAATGAGAAGAGCACTTTGTGCAGAAGAAGGGCAGCTACAGAAGTGAGGAGGTTTAAGGGAGCGGGCACGCTGGACAATAGCCACACATTAGCTGCGTCTGATTTTTAAAAATTTTTGCATTTGCAAAATGCCCCATTGGGTATCTGGGGACCTGCTGCTCCCTTAGCCCCCCAGCCACTACCGTTGTTATGGGGGCAGACTTAGAGCCGGGCTGCCCAAGGCCCTGTAGGCTACATGGAGATTGGCCTTTGTGTGTGTATGTGTGTGTGTGTGTGTGTGTGTAGACAAATGAGGGTCACCGGATGTTTTCCCATGGGTTTCGCTATCGCCCTTGGGGAGGCCCACGATTGCCTTTGCTCATTCGGACGCTTGCACGATGAAGCCAAGAACGGATTTTTCAAGAGGGACATTGGCACAGGGAAGCTGGTGGAGAGGTCAAGTCTGCAGAAGCGGGTGAGAAGAGCTGAGAGGCAGGGGGGACGGAGCAGAGTGGGCAGACCTGAGAAAACTTTAGGAAAGTGAATTCGCAGCGCTAGGCAGCTGGTTGGATGGCGGAGAAAGGAGAGGAAGGGCCAAGGCCAACTCTCACATCCTTCAAAAGCCGTGGCTCTCACGACCTGAGATCTGGAGGCCAACCCCTCCGGTTCACCAAGAGAGACCTGCCTGAGCAAGCAGGGAAGAGGAATAGGAGCCAGGAACTCCTGGCCTGGCTCGCTTGTGAGCGCTGCCTCCGCTGGCCAGAACGCTGTGTTTACACATATGAGCTCTTTGACACTCTCCAAACCACAGGTTTCAGCTGGACCACCCACGGGAGAGCTGAGCAAGCAAGGGAGGGAGGCCGAGTTAACAGGATGCAGAATCCCCAGGCAGAGCTCTCTGCTCTGGGCTGGATCGAAGGTGCCGCCTCCGTTTGACCCATGCCCCTGTCCTGCTCTGACATCATCTCCCGGTCACCAGCGACCCTTCCCCGCAGACCAGGCTGGGAGAAGGGGGAGGTGGGGCAAGATGGGGGCACCTCATCTACAGGGGACAACAGAGAGGAAGAAGGGTTTGGTGGGTCAGACGACGACCTGGCCAGGGCCACCGAAGTCGCACTCCCACGTGGACACTGAGACTCCCCTGGAGGGTGCAGATTAATGAGCTGTGCCGTTCAAATTGGTCTCCATCCGAGTGAGCGGGACTGAGTGCCCGGGCAGCGTTGCTTCATGGAGCCCTGGTTTCATCTCTCCCGAGGGAGCGCGGGGACACGGGCTCAACCTGGCACCCAGGTGCACGTGCACTAACGCGTGCCCACACGAGCGGGGGAGAAGCTGGTCCACAGCAGGTGGGGGGGGGGGATGGGGGGGGAGGGGCAGATTTCTTATTCTTGGAGCCTCTTTGGTAGAGGGGATCAGAGGTGGAGGAGAGAGTGGGAAGCCCTGGGAAGTTTTGCTGCCCGTGTGTGAATTATAACAGAGCTTGGAGCTCTAAGGGAACTTAGAGAAAAAATCTGGTCTAATTCTTTCATGGCCCAGAAGTCGCCTGGTAATTGCCAGAGCTGGAACAACCCCAGGCGTTCTGACTCCAGCGCCCTCTGCCTCTTACCCAGACTCCAGAAGTGAGGAGCTGGGCAGGGATCTGGTTGATTTCATCAGCATCGTTGTCCAACCCCAGATACCAGCCTCCCCACCCCACGAAGAAAATGATTTTTCCTTTAATCACGGACCCTCAACTTTCTGGCCCTCAGAAGCTGACATCTGTGTTGACAACCGTTCGTATCCTCTTCATAACAAGACGACCAAGCAAAAGCACAGAAAAGGAGATTCTCCTTCTCTTAGGCATTCATTCTTTCCTTCTCCCCACCAGGCAGTATTTCCCTGTTCGCTGTCAGTGCCCCAAACAGAGCTATCCAGACCTGTCCAGAACGGTCCCCATCTTCTAAGTCTTTTCGAAGCAACAAGTCATAGATGAGCCTTTTCCTCCTCACACCACCTTCAAAGCGACATTGACCCGTTCAGGACCTCCTTTCCCGGGAGATAATGGTCACTGTGGAAAGAAAGCAATAACTTGCATCGTCCAAGATGTTGACAATGACCATGGATACCTTAATGCCGTAAGCTTCCAAAAAAAAAAAAAAAATTAACACTAGTTTGTATTCAAAGATCAAAATGATTTTTAACACTCTGAACGTAAAGTCCCTTTCCAATAAATGCTTTGGCATGGAACCTCTTAAACTTCCCCGGGGAATAAAAGGGTTCCTCTGACAAAAGCTGGCAGGAATGGCTGACGAGAGTTGGCGGGTCTTGACAACTCTGGTAGTCAGGAGGATTGCCAGGAGTCCTGGGTTCAAAAAACTTTTGCTGTCGGGACACCTGGGCGGCTCTGTCGTTTCAGCATCCACCTCTTGATTTCGGCTCAGGTCATAATCTCCGGGTTCGCGAGATGGAGTCTGATGTCAGGCTCTGTGCTAACAGGGCGGAGCCTGCTTGGGATTCTCTCTCTCTCTCTCTCTCTCTCTCTCTCTTTCTCTGCCCTTCCCCCACTTGTGAGCACTTGCCCTCTTTCTCTCTTTCAAAATAAATAAATACACTTAAAAAAAAAAACCCAGCTTAACTGTCATTAGTTCCTTTGGCAATGGCATTTATTTGCATCGAAAAATAAGTTTTCGGGGCGCCTGGGTGGCGCAGTCGGTTAAGCGTCCGACTTCAGCCAGGTCACGATCTCGCGGTCCGTGAGTTCGAGCCCCGCGTCGGGCTCTGGGCTGACGGCTCGGAGCCTGGAACCTGTTTCCGATTCTGTGTCTCCCTCTCTCTCTGCCCCTCCCCCGTTCATGCTCTGTTTCTCTCTGTCCCAAAAATAAATAAAAAACGTTGAAAAAAAAAAAAAGGAAAAAGAAGTTTTCTAAAGAATGAATTGCTGTAGCAGAATTTGAGGTATTACATCAAGCTATTGTTGCGGGTGACAGAAACGGAGCCTTTCCTTGTGCATCCAAACCACATCAGGGACACTCAGTTCACCAGTGGGGGGGGGGTGGCAAATGGAAGGAACCCTCATCTGGGAATCAGTATGGCAGGGTGCATACCTCTACCTCTCCATGCACCCTCTCTGAGCCTCCGTTTCGAGGTGTGGGAAATGGCCAGAAAACCCTTGCCCCTCTGCCGCTTGTCATAGCAAATATGAGTAAACTTCTTGGAATTCTAGTCCATGGCACAGAGATATAAAAAGAGACTCTTATTTTCTTTCTTGATCCTTTGAAGAATTCAAATTTAGGAGGGAAAGTTAATTTGGAGATGAAAAGAAATACGATGAGTCAGACTTTGTACATATCAAGTTCTTAAGAGGATTTTTAGGTATAGTTCTTAGAGTCAGGAGCGCGATCATAGTTGGAGCAAAAGAGGCAGCCATCGAGATGGACTTAATACATAAATGAAGAAATGAACGTCTCCCTGAATGAATGGAAGACAGAAAAGGCAAACAGCATCAGATTTGGGGGCAAAATAATCGTTACTTTTCTTGAGTTAGAAAAGACATTTTTTTCACGGACATTCGACTCATTTTATTCCTGAAACTTACCATACCCCTTCCAGAGTGACTTGATTCCCATAATAATAATCAAAAGGATAAGGGGGTTTGCTTTGTTTCCTGAGCTCAGACTTCTAGAACTGCAGTCAAGCTAACCAAATCCTTGGGCCTGAGTCCTCCTCTGATTGACTTTTCTGAGTGGCTTGGTTCCTCCAGTCCTTGGGATTGCTTGCCGTTGTCTACCTGTCTCTCGGCATTCAGGTTTCCCCGAGAGTGGTCTTGAAGCCATTAACATCCGAATCATCCAAAGAACTCGTTAGAAATGTCCCGAGTCAGACTTACTGATTCAACAACACTGTAGATGACGACAAAAGCGCTTCATCTTTAATTAGCCTTCTACATAATTCCTACACACATGAGAATGTAAGAATAACTATTCCATACAATAAGAGCCTGAAACCCTTATCCCTTTCTCAGACCCAAGACCTTTCTGTTGTCCCCTTGCTGACTTTTTGCCTGCCTGAATGCTTGTTTGGATTTCCACATGCAGCCTGATGTGGGCTGGCTGTTGCCATAGTTTCCACGTAAGGAGGGCTATCTACTGGACCACACGTCTTTCTGAAACCCGTAACTGAAGGTATCCTTCCTCCTGGGCCTGGCTGCACCTCAGTTAGCTGGTTCTCCTAGGTTTTGACCCTGTTCAGTTGGCCCGTTTCCCATCTGGCTGATTCAAGCTTTTAAAAAACATAAGACTACAGTCATCCTGTGTTCAGTGATAATTATGTCATTAATTACCACGTTTCATCACTATGACTTCACTCGGTAGGTATTATTATTTGGCTACATTTGGACATATCCTCGGAAAAGTTAACATAGGACTTCTAATTAGCCACAAACGTGCGACACAGCAATCTTTCTTGCCACGGTCCCCCCAGAGGGTCACACGTGAATCTCATCCTTGCCTTCGTATCTGGAAATCCAGACTAAATTGATTTGTGGATAGTTCAGTAAAACTGCTTTTGGAGAGTTCTTTGTCAACAGGTAAGAACAGCTGGTTTGGGCAAGAGGCCAGCGTCTGTGAAATCTGAAATGAGTTAGAGAATGAGGAGACCCACGTCAGGAGGTGGAGGAAACCCAAGCAAACAGGCAAACAGTTGGCAGTGGGGAAGGCTCCTGAGTGGTGGGGCTCTGATCTCTGTCCCAGAATTCAGGAGGTCGGTCCTTGTTGATGGAAATAGAGGCCACAAATAGTCCACAGTCTCCGTTCTAGAGGACCCGAGTTAGTCACAAGTTACTGTGGATAAGGGCTCACACCCAAGGATAGAGTTACCAGACAATCATGCATGGTTATGGAGTCAGTGAGCAGATTTCAGGTTCAAAGATAGTGCCAAACTGGCACCACGGGCATGAAAAGGGTGGTGTAGCGTAAGGAGCTTTAGCTCCTTAAATCCTCGGCATTTGTCTCGGGGGGGTGCTCGAGGGAATGGGGGTAGCAGCCCCAGCTATGGGGCACATGAATAGGATTTCAAAGACCAGGACCCAGCAAGCTAGTCAGAGGCTCTGCCGATGTAGCAAAGCGAGGTCCTTTGTGTTTTGGAAAAATCCACAGCAATTTCTTGACTTGCTTGGGTTTAAAACCAAAATCAATTTGTATTAGATTAGTTGTATGTCAATGTAGGCTAGGCTTTCAGGCTCCACCGGTTTTAGGTAAATTGAATTGGCAATTCAGTATCCTTTTCAGGTCTGAGGGTCATGTGGCTGACTCCAGGAAAAACAAAAAACACAAACAACCACAACAAAAAAACCTCCCACACAGATCAGAAAAGCAGGTGACGGACGCGGAAGGTCGTGCTTTCGGAGATGGGGACCCATAGCTTCTTCAGATGGAACCCTGCAGAGGGCGTCTTGTCCACCCACCTGCTTCTAGAAAGGACCGACCCAGAGAGGTTCAGACAGCTGTGAACTTAAACCGTGTTTACAGTTTTCACAGGGAGAGGGCTGCCCCTTGATGCCGGTTCAGAAACTTCTGGATATTTCAGCGGCTGTTGCCCATTACCAAGCCACTGTGTGGAGAAGTGTGCTATGTTCTATTACAAATAGCGTTTCATGGAAGCATCATTGTGTATGTGGTTAGGTGCACTGTCATCGCTATTCTAGATGAGGAAAGCAGGGGTTAGAGAGGATAAATGTATTACCCAAAGTTGCCCGGCGGATAGGTGGTGAGGCAGAATCTGAGGAATGTTCTTTTGAGGCCAACGAATTATCCACCTACCACTGAAATTTGGAGACAAAAGCCTGGTCTTCTTTTGTATCCCTCGCAGAGACTCTTTCTCCCCCCTACGTCTATCTTTTCTCTTCTCTTCTTGTCACTCCATCATTCCAGAATTCTGGGTGGGTTTTGTTCATTAGGTGGTGGTTTTTTTTCTATATTTTTCTGTTTTTTGTCCCCCCCCCCCCAGAAAATAATGTATTTCACTTGGTTTCAGATTTCTTAAACCTATGACAAGGACGTATGTCCCAAACAGAATCTTTCTTGAAAGATCACGGTATCCCATCCCCAAGCCCAGGGAAAACCAATTGCGCTAATTGGAGGCCTTTCAGCAGAAATTTCTCGACAGTGAGTAAGAGCACGGTTACATAATCCAGTATTCTCTTTCATACAACCCCAAAGGCACGGAGAGGCAGGAGGTTAGCACCCACTGGGGCCAGAGCCTTCTCCTCCCCACACATAAGTGCCCGTGAGCCCATCACCCATCCGCAGGGACGTCTCTGCCTCCATCATCAATTACTATTTCACAGGCACCCACTGGGTGCTCAGCACATCAGAGAAGAAACGAATTGACTCTGCTGTCAACAATCACCCTGCAAACAGCCAAATCATTTTGATGTTCTTCAAACATATTATAATTAAAAAATTACATGCTGGGAGAAAAATTATAAGCATTTAATCAGAAGAGAGGGTCAAGCTGATGCAATTAGGGAGGGGAGATGTGCCGGCTTTTATGAGCCAGCTTCATGACTATCTGGTGAGAGCAACTGGATGTGAGGCTAAGATGTTTCCGTCAAGCTCCTTCGGAATCGAGAAAATGTAATTTCATTTTGTTTGCTCGGGAGCGTCTTTGGCCTCACGTTACTCTCTGAGGTCACTCTCCTTCCGCAACCCGTTCACCGGCCACGGTTTGCTTCTTGCTGTGGCTCTCGGGCCGGTTGTGGCCCATTACGTAAACGCGCTCACAAAACAGGTAGCCCCAGTGAAAAGATGGCAAACGTCACCTCAGAGAAAGCCCCCAGATGGCAACCACTGAAGTATTTGCCAGAAAGGAAATCTGTCGGTAAGCCGACGTGCTTTTGAGAGAGCCGAATCATTCAGCGAGTCAGAAAACTAGCCAGGTCTGGGAGCCGTGACTGAGAGAGGCCGGAGAAAACCAAGAGAAAAAGAAAGAGGCAGATGTGATTTTCCGTACTGTGCCCTTGAGCAGAATTCGGGGCTGGCTGTATGGTGACTTGTCAGGTGGGTCACAGGTGCTCAGGCCCGACACCTCTTCCAAGAGTCACTGACATGGCGAGAGAGCCAAGGCTTCTCTACCCAGAAAGTGGAAGGCTGGGTGGGGGTGGGAAGATCACATTTGTCCTCCCCCCGTGCCCTGGTGCAAAAAAGGCGCCTTAGAGGCCTCTCTCAGTATTGGCACAGGTAGCACAACGGGGAGGGAAAACCTCTGGAATGGGAGTTAGGAGACTTGGGTTCTGATCATCAAAAATTGCCTGTATCCCTAGAATTTCCCCATATATTATACATAATAATAATGCTTTAGTAATGACCATCCCCATCTTTTTTTGATAATGCCCCATGACTTCAAAAACTCTTTCATCCAGGCAATCTTCTTCGAGCCTTCTCAAAATCGTGTGAAGTAGTTAGGCGTATGCTATTTTATATACTTGTTCTGACTTACAAGATAGGAAAGTGATAGGTATTACTTATCACCTTGGAAGAGGTGGGAAAAAAGAGGCTCAGGGCCGGCAGTGACCTGCCGATAGTCCCACTGGCAGGTAGAAAGAGCTCCAGCCCAAATTAGGCCCGACTGCTCTTTTCAAAACTCGGATCTATTTTTAGAGGATGACACCTGTCCTAAATTAGCCTTGTGAGACTCAATTGCACGGATGCTTTTGAAACGGCTTTGAGGAGTGTGTACTCAGTGCACAGTGTTAAATTTCTACGGTCCCTGATGGGTGTGCGAATGTTCTGCTTCCTACGTAGCTGGGTTCGGTAGGGACCAGGGCCGTACATATCTAGCTCCGGAAGGCGCCCTGTCATCTTTTCTGAAAGCAAATGCTAAGGCTGAGGCCTCATCTACAGATGAATGCAGAGGGGGAGAAAAATACAATAAAAATGACAAACAGATATTGGACAAAGACATAAAGTAAACACCGCAAGAAAGCAAATCACCGGTGCCCTCCTCTTAACAGGGAGAAAATGCCAAGCAGCCACCAAGGAGGAGAGGTTGGAAGGATGGGCACAGATGCCAGAAATGGTGATGGAATGTCTGAAGACACTCCAAATTCGCGTGGCTGATATTAAACACGACAGTTAGAGACATGATGAGCTGCAACTGTTGACAGCTGAAAGCAGTCTCTCCTAGGATTACTTTCAACAGCACAGAGAGGTCTGACCTTGGGACGAGCATCAGAGGAGCACAGAAGGAGCCTGTGAGCCCGGCTGTTTGCATCTGTGTGTGTTTATGTGGATGCATGTGAGGTGCTCCTCTCTCCACTCTTGTATTCATCCAACTATATCTCTTCATTCATTCGTCATCATCTCTGTAGGCCGGGCACTGGGCTAGGTCCTGGGGTTTCAAAGATGAAGGACAGAAGTCCCTGCCCTTCAGAAGCTCATAGTGTAATGAAGGAGACAAAGAGGTAAATAAATGATCACTGCACATATAAGGCAGACACGGAGGGAGGATGCTGTGGGTGCTCAGACAAAGGCTACCAAAGTCAGAATGGGTGGGAGCACGGCAGGGGAGAGAGACAGGGGGTGGAAACAGGATAAGCTCCCGTGCGGGGTGCTGATTACACGCGGATTACTCACAGCAGCGAGGGGCTCACTTTCTGAATCACTGCTGTCACCTAAGAGGTCAATGGAGAGGTGTCTTCAGCTCAGACTATGTTGATGGCCACGGGCTTTTTGAAGACACGCTTCTTGCCCCTACCACGTAGAACTTTACTTTGCCAACGGATCAAAATAATCAAAGCCATTTTGTAATGAAAATATTATTACAGTTTTCTCCAGGCGCTCTCCTCTACCGCTGTCCATTAGCTCAAAGGTTTGCTTCCAAGACTCAGACATGTGAGGCATCTGGTCCACACCCGCCATGAACCAGTCCACTCATCATATTACATCTCCCACTCATGGCACCTCTTTGCCATGTTTGGCTTCTGATCAAAGCCATTCTAAATCTGCAGGTATTTTCTACCAAAACAGCTAAGGGCAGTTGGTTTTTGCTGTAGGACTCCTGGGTTTACTCTTCTCTGCTCTTAGTATCTGTTCTTTGCATCTCTTCTCAATAATAATTCCTTTCTCACCTCTGGCTCCTGTCTCTGACCCAGGGGTTCCTTGTGAGCGCTGCCTCTACCCCTGAGATATCTTAGGTCCTCTCCTACCTTGTTATCGCATTACACATGCATCCGGGATTCTTTGATACTTTGTCCTAACCTTTATTTTTCCCTCTATATCCTCATTTCAATCAATGAAAAATTTTACATCTTCCCAGGTCTGCTCTGATGTGGCTCAGTAGAAGAACCCCACTTCTCTCCGGCCAAGTGGGCTAACTCCCTACCTCTCACATGCTACTCACATACATCATATATCAACCTCCAACACACATTTAAAACAAACAAACAAACAATGAAAGTCCAATGGATGTAGCTTAAAAAAAATTACCTTCTCCTTGTTGAAATGGGCTGGTGATCAGTTTGCCAGAAAGCAATTTGGCTGAAACCAGTCCCTTGCTAATCAATTTGCCTAGTTCTTCTAAAATTCAACTCTTTTAAAAAACCTCTTGATCACCCTTTGAGGATCTCATTTTATGAACATATTTCTGCCACAGATAGGAGTTTTTTAAGTAATTTAAGCCAATTTCCCAAAAAAGGTATTTCCAAGTTAATTTCACATTTTTTGATAAGTACACATCGTATTTGCATAATTTTGTGAATGATAAAATTATTTTGAATCCTTGGGTACTCTTTCACACTGATTTTATTTTTAGATAACAGAAGGACTTTAGCTGGATTTCCTAGGAACTTTATTTTTCAAAGTTCTTTTCTCACAATAAATATTTGCCAAATTTGCACAAAACTGATTTTTACATAACTTTTTGTTACTAATAAGCCACTGATAAAAAACCCAGCCCTCCCCAATTTACTATCATTTGGGGGGAAGAGTATGATTTTTTTCCAGGTGCTCATTCTCATCCCAGCTCATGTCACCAGGTGTCCACTCTGCCACTTGTTGTGCGGGGATCAGAAGGGATTTTTCAAAGAGGAACAGACTGCAATTCATGTATGTTGGCCCATTTGTGGAATCTCAGTTGGATGGACGCATACGAAAAGTACAAATCATTTAGGGCGTTGAAAAGCCATTGACCTGTTGAATCTGGGTTGAGATAAAAAAGACAAAAACAAATTCTTTTCTAGGGGAATATTTTTGGTTGTATTTTTACAGCAGGTGTATATATTTCTAGGGCTAAATTGTCCTCCAAGTACATTTTAATGGGCCATTTGTGTCCTACTTGTCACAAATCAGAGGAAACTTGACATTTGTTTTACTTAAAGCTCTCTTTCATTGTGTTGCTCCTTCAATTGATTCTCAATTTCCCCTAAAGCATTTTCCAGATTTAGCAGGTCCCCCGTGGCTGTGCACAGATGAGTCAACTTTCCACAGTCTCTTGTTTCTGTGTATAGGAAATCAAATATGAAAACTCACAAAGAACTTCTAGCGGTGAGTACATAAGTTGGTCATAGAAATTAATCTTCTTGTATTAAAACAATATTGACCTAAAAAGCTTGAAGATATAGCTAAAGAAATTGGCGCAATGATTTATAAAGAGGTAAAGAGATGAAAAATGTGAACAAGAGATACAAGGAGGAAAAATAGAGGCAGTTCAAAAACTGTGTAATAGAAATTTTGTAGGGTGTCTGGCTGCCTCAGTCAGTAGAGTGTTGGACTCTTGATCTTGGGGTTGTGAGTTTGAGCCCCACATTGGTGGTAAAGATTAATTTAAAAAAATGGCTTGAACAAATAAAGAGAACCTTAAAAAGATAGATAGATAGATAGATAGATAGATGATAGATAGATAGATAGATAGAACGAACAAGCACCTGTATAACTCCCACCTTTAAAAAAAAAAAAAAAAAAAAGAAGGAGAAGAAGAAATTCCAGAAGTAAAGAATGGTGGAGATGTAATAATTAAGGGGAAATTTCCAGACCTGAATAAGTATGGGAGTCTGCAGAGTGAAGAAGAATTCAGAAACCAAAGTGGATAAATTAAACATCCTAATATAGGTACACTGTAGGGGAATTTCAGATCGGAAATGAAAAACTCTTAAAATGAACTAGAAAGAAAATCAGATTATCTACAAAGAAATGATAACTATATTGATAGCAATATCCTATCAACAACAAAAGATGCCCAAAGGTAATGAAATAGTGTCTTCGAAATGCTGATGATCTTATCTGATACAGAAAATCACACACATGTATAATAAAAATCTAGCAAACCAGGAGTAAAAGGGGGCTTTCTAACTTGACAAAAGTATCAAGCAAACATTATACGTAATGGAGAATTTTTAGACACTTTTACTTTGAGACTTGGGATTCACAGATGATTGCTATTACTAATGGTCCTGGCTGATGTCGTATGGAAAGAAAAGAAATAGGACTTGAAGGATTCGAAGGGGGTAAAATTGTCAATATTCGCAGACGAGATGATCATCTATATAGAAAATGCACAAATTTACAGGAAACATTTTGTAACGAAGGTGAATAGCAAGGTCGCTAGGTTAAAGATCACCTCATAAAAATACGTCAAGAAAATACTGAAAATAAAATGCCACCCACAAGAGTGACAACAACAAAAGAGGATCAAGGAATTTACAATGAGTACGCAAGATTTTGATGAAGAAAATAGAAACATATTAGAAGCAAACTGGTGCAGCCACTCTGGGAAACTCTATGGAGGTGCCTTAAAAAATTAAAAATAGAACTACCTTATGCTCCAGCAATTGGATTCCTAGAAATTTATCCAAAGGATACAAAGGTGCTTATTTGAAGAGGCACGTGCACCCCAATGTTTATAGCGGTGCTATCAACAATGGCCAAATTATGGAAAGAGCCCAAATGTCCATCGATGGATGAATGGATAAAGAAGATGTGGTATATAAATACAATGGAATGTTACTCGGGGATGAAAAAGAATGAAATCTTGCCATCTGCAACCACATGGATGGAACTAGAAGTATTACTAAGTGAAATGAGTCAGTCAGAGAAAGACAGATATCATATGATTTCACTCATATGTGGAATTTGAGAAACTCAACAGATGAACATAGGGGAAGGGAAGGAAAAATAAGACAAAAATAGTGAGAGAAGCAAACCATAAAAGACTCTGAAATACAGAGAACAACCTGAGGGTTGCTGGAGGGGACGTGGGTGGGGGGGATGGGTTAAATGGGTGATGGGCATTAAGGAGGGCACTTTTCAGGATGAGCCCTGGGTACCATATCCACCAGGATGAATTACTGGGTTCTACTCCTGAAGCCAAGACCACACTCGTTGCTAACTAACTTGAATTTAAATAAAAGTAAACAAATAAATAAACACATAAATAATAAAGGATGCATATCTAAGCATAAAAAAAGTAAAAGAAATATTTTAAAGGACACAGAGGAAGCTCTGAGAACAGGCAAAAAATCTTACAGATTCATGAATGAGATATGATGAACATAGCACAAGGACACTAATTATAATTTCATTTATAAATTCAATTTCAATAAACAGGCCAGCTGCGTTTTTTAAGGAATGAATACATTTCTTTGGAAGTTTATAGAAATAAGTTTCGCAAGTAGCTAAGCGAACCTTGAAAAACAGCAAAAAGATGTTTTTCATTACAAGGTGTCTTGTGAGTGTGCTACAAAGCCACGTCAATGAAAACAGTATGGCACTGCTTCACGAGAAAACAGAGAGAACAATGGAAAAGACTAGAGCCTCAGAGCCCCACGTGCACACGAGAATTTGATAAGCAATTGTGGAGGCCACAAGGGTAGGGTTACTGGCAAACCTGGCTCACCTGTGCAGAAAAATAAAATTGATCCCTACATAAAAGTCAGACGAGGACTTCCAGATTAAGCAAGGGTTTACCAATGGAAGGCAAGTCATTTAATCATGATTATATCTGTGACCTAGGACTTGCTTAAAACTGTTAAAATCTTAAAGGTAAGACATTGGAAGGTGAAATGTTGGCAGATTGGATTCAAAGATGTTTAAGAACTTCTTTAAGGTAGGACCCAGTGTGTAAAGTTAATCAACGTTGATGAAAAAAAGTCAAGGGATTAAATATCCAAAATATATGAGAAATATCTATACATCCACTAGAAAATATTGAAACTCAAAGAAATAGGGTAAAAGATGTGAACAGATCATTTGCAGAAGGCAATCATTGCTAATCAGAAAGAAGCATTAATACAATGATACATCGCTCTGCGCATATCAGGTAGGCAGATATTAAAAAGCTGGGGAAGCGTTAGCAAGGATGTGAGAAGAAACATACCGAAGGCACGCATAGTCACGTGGATAAACCCTAGAAGCGTGGTCCTGGGGAGAGATGTGGAATATAGAATGAAGTCTAGAACAATGTTATTGATGTAAATTAGAAATACATGAACACTTATTCACATTCTACGATAACACATGAAAGTAACATACATGAAACAAACTAAAATGGGAGTGCAGAATAACAATATGGAAGGAAGATAATGAATACACACATATATGTGCCCTACATATGTATACATACACATACACATAAAACAACCCCGGGCCTTGAATGGACTGATGGTGATGCTCTGATTTCTTGCTATTACAAATAAAGCTACTAAGAATATTTATGTCCAAGTTTTTGTACGGACATCTACTTTCAGTTCTTTTGAATCAATGCCTAGAGATGGAATGCCTGGAGCACAGGTAAATGTTTAACATTTTAAGAAACTAAAACACTATTTTCTAAAATGCTTGCACCATAAACATTCCCAACAGCAATGCCTGTTCTCTTCCTCCATATCCTTGCCAACACTTGGTACAACCAATTATTTAATTTTAGTTATCCTAATAACTGGGTAGTGGTATCTTATTGTGGTTTTAATTTGTATTTCCCTAAAACTAATGATGTTGACCATCTTTTCATGTGCTTATTTGCTATCCATGTATTGTCTTTGGTAAAGTTTCTGTTCAAATCTCTGTTGTATGTTTCAAATGGAGTTGTTTTGTTATCATTGAGTTTTGGGAGTTCTTACATATTTTGGATATAAGTCCTTCATGTTTTGCAAATATTTTCTTCCACTCTATGAATTATCTTCTCATTCTTTTTTTTTTTTTTCAATTTTTTTTAATGTTTATTTTTGGCAGAGAGAGACAGAGCATGAGCAGGGGAGGGGCAGGGAGAGAGGGAGACACAGAATCCAAAGCAGTCTCCAGGCTCTGAGCTGTCAGCACAGAGCCTGACGCGGAGCTTGAGCCCACAAACCGGGAGATCATGACCTGAGCTGAAGTCGGACGCTCAACCGACTGAGCCACCCAGGCGCCCCTTGTCTTTTCATTCTTAATGATGCTTTTATCAGAGCAGATTTTCAGATATTTGATGAAGATCAATTCATCAGTTCTTTTTCCTTTTTGCATCCATTTGGCATCGTATTTAATACATCTTGGCCTGACTCAATTTTTCTATGTTTTCTTTTATAAGTTTTATAGTTTTAGATTTTACATGTAGGTCATTTTTTGTACCTGGTGCAAGACACGGATCAAAGTTTGGCTTTGTTTTTGCTTTGCATGTGAATGTCCAACTCTTCCAACACCGTTCCATGAAAAGACTATTCTCTGACCACTGAGTTGGTTTTGCACTTTTGTCAAAATGAGTTGTTTATTTACGTGTGAATCTATATCTGGACTCTCTTCTGTTCCATTGATCTATCTGTCTAACTTGATGGCAATACAAGTTTACTAATCATTTCTGCTATGTCTAATCCGCCATTAATCTCAAACAATGTGTTTTTCACTTCACAAACTATTTTTTTCATCTAGAGAAGTTCAGTGTGTATCTTTTTTGTATCTTCCATGATTCTACCTTACTTTTTAAACGTGTGGAACACAACTATAGTTGTTACAAGGTCTTGTCTGCCAATTCCACCATCATGTCACGTTCTCAGTTGGTTTTCTTCCCCTTGTTCTTGAATTTGGGTTTACATGCTTTTACTTCTCATGCCTTGTGATTTCTTTTTTCTTGGGTGCCAGATATTATGAATTTTACCTTGGGTCCTGGATCGTTTCACACTCCTAAAATAGCCTTGAACTTTGTTCTCGGATACAATGAAGTTATCTTGACGCAGTTGGGTCCTTTTGGGTCTCACTTTCAACCTTTGTCAGGAGGGACCAGAGCAGTGCTTGGTCTAACACGAATTATTCTCCACCACTGAGGAAAGATACTTCATATTACTCTACCCAAAAGCCCATAATTATGAAATGTTCCAGTCTGGTTGGCAGAAAAGGGAACTATTCCCTGTCCTTCTGAGTTTTGCTCAATGTTCTTTCTAATCCTTTCTGGATGGATCTTTCCCCAGCCTCTCGTATTTTTTTCCCCACAGGCTTATACTGTTCAGTATTCAGCTGAATAGTGGAAGATTTGTGGGGTTCTATTTGTGTGATGCTCTTCAGTATTCTGTCCTGTGAACCCCAGCCACCTTGTTTTCCCCTGACTTGTGGCTCTGTTGCTTTCGCTCAGAGAGTCTGTCAAACTACCTGGGGTTTTCCTCCTCACAGCGCATCCTGGAAACTCTCAAGTCAGTAAACTGGACCCATTTCTCACTTCGTTTGTGTCCCATCTATCAGGAATCACTACTCTCCATTACCTGCTGTGTGGTGGTTTGAAAATTATTGCTTCACTCTTTGGTTTGTCTGTTTGGTTTGCTTTGTGCTGTTGTTTCAGGAAGGATGGCAAAATCCAGTCATTGTTACCCCCCGTCTTGTGGGAAGTAGAAGCCCTGATATAATAATATTAATTTAAAAAAATGGACTCTAACAAAAATAAATATGATGGAGACTCAGTAAGGTCATTACAAAAAATAAAGAATTCACCAGGAAATGTGAAATTCAGAAATATCGAGGAATTGCTGTCATAGATTGCAAATTCCACAATACAGCAAAATTAATAATTCCGAACAAAAAAAATAGATAGCCTCACATAATCTCCCCAATTATTGGTGCATGATCTGGGAATTTGGGGGTCGGCAGTGAAAGGATTAATACTGAGACTATATAATAAATTTGCATAAATCGATATTAAAACCGTGTAGGAAAATGGGCGCGGAAGTCAGCAGCCATTTCATAAAAGAAGAAGCCTGAGTGACCAATAAAGGCGAAAATGTGCTCAGTTTCACATTAATTACAGAAATGGAGATTAGAGCAACAGTGACTCTATGGTTCATCTGGAACGTGGAGCATACGGCTTTTCGATATCCCTTGCTCTGTGCAACATAATCATTTTCAGCAACAATCATGAAATGAGGCTCCGTGTGAGAGTGAAGGCGCTACATATTTCAAAATAGAGCTATTGATTCGCTGTCCCTTATTTGTTTCTGTTTTCATTGTTCTTGGATGAGCTTCACCGGGCCAATGGCATTTTATGTTCGTTCCTCACTTCAAGTTTCTTTGCGAAAATTATAGAGCAATTATGAGCAAATCCTGCGATGACTTCTAGTTCCTCCAGGTTCCCTCCGGACAAAACAGACAAAACCCCGAAACTATTTACCGTCAACTTTCATATCTACCCAACAGTCTGAACTTTGATCCTTCGATGATAGTCTGAAAAAATAACATTTGATGTACATAACTGCCTAGTACGTTATGATGAAACTTCATTTTTTTTTTCTTAAGTCATATTCTAGTTTTCAACAGTTCATTAACACGAGTAGATTTCCACTTTAAAGGCATTGCTCGGGGCGCCTGGGTGGCGCAGTCGGTTAAGCGTCCGACTTCAGCCAGGTCACGATCTCGCGGTCCATGAGTTCGAGCCCCGCGTCAGGCTCTGGGCTGATGGCTCAGAGCCTGGAGCCTGTTTCCGATTCTCTGTCTCCCTCTCTCTCTGCCCCTCCCCCGTTCATGCTCTGTCTCTCCCTGTCCCAAAAATAAATAAACGTTGAAAAAAAAAAGTTAAAAAAAAAATAAATAAATAAAGGCATTGCTCAGGTTCACTAAGACAATTCATGGTTTACACTGTTTTATTGTTTTAAATATTAAACACAAATAAATACTCCAAGTGGTCACATAGAATAACAAAGCCAAAATTACTCACATTCTTTCTTTGCTTTTCCTATCACTGTGCTATCCTTGTTTATCCCAAATATACTGTTTAAACATGAGAACATGTGGTGCCACAGGGGTTGGAGTTATGGTTCGTGCAGAAGCCAGTGCAAACATTCAGGCCACTGTAAATCGACTCTTGAAACGAAAGCGGGTAGCTGAATCCATGTGTATTCGGGATCAACCGTATAACTAACAGTTCTCCAATTTAACTCTCATATAAAAGGTAACGTGCAGTAAAAGACAAAAGTAAAGTCTTCTCGTTTAGCGTTTGCATAACCTATTATTAAATTTCAACAATAACTGTCACCAGGCAGGTTTCCTTACCTGGAGAAGTAGTGTGGATATTTGTAGCACGTGACGAACGCTCCACAGCTGATGCTTTGCAAGTTCATGGATAGCAGGAGTTAGGTTTGTCTGAGAAGGGCAGTCCCCTAGCCAAAAGGGACAGGCGTACTTGGGTCATCCGGGCAACGGTGTCTGCGAGCAACAGTAGCCATAGCTGTGCAGAGAGAGTGGATGAGGCTTCCCTGGTGGACAGGGCTGTGAAGTAATTAGTGCCTCTGAAAGCCATTTAAGCATCTGGTAATAATGACGTCTCCGGACGGGGGAGACCAGCATTCTGATTCCAAAGGACACATACTTTAGGTGGATTAAGAAACGAAATTATATGAAATTAGGAAGGTACGATTAACCCAAGGATCTTGGCGGTGGCAGGATATTGTTAGGGGGAAGACCTTGAAGAAACTCCGAGCACATTAGGCGTATGGATGAAAAACTAAGGCAGCCCCACCGCCGTGGGAGTATTGCTCTGTGAGCGAATTTCAGTGTGTGGGGCGACAAAGCGTGGTGGAGGCTGTGTCCAATGCTTTTTCAGAGAAGGCCTTCCTAAAGCACCACAGGTATGTGTATGCATAGGAAGTGGCTATTTCTTTGCTTCAAGATATTTGGAAATAATCTTTTCCAATTAGATAGCGGACACAGGTGCCAAAGCAAGCTTTGTGTGAGCTCCAGGCACAGCCCTCTGCTGGAGTTCGACCACTGGGGTCTGGAGGAAGCAGAGCGGAGTGAGACCCTTCTCTGGGAATTTGGGGGCCACCAAGTTTAAGGCGGGGGGGGGCAGGAAACGGAAGACAAAGCCAGGACCGTTGGCTCATGTATAGAGACCAAGGAGGAAAACCCTGGGGCGGAGGCAGAGTGAGAAATATTGGAAGTAAGAGCAAGGAAATGGTCACCAGAAAGAAAGAAGGAAGCTGGAAAGCCATCGGACACGTAGGTCTGGGAGTGTGGACACCGCTGAGTTCCGTGAAGTCCTTTGAGAGATGAAGATCTCTGAGCCAAGATGCAACTGGTCGAGGCAAACGGGATTCTGGAGAAGGGGGCAGACAATCAGGAGGCACAAAAACAGATAGAGAGAAGGTGGACTGGCTCCCAGGGGCTGCGTAGCTCCCTCCCCTATTGACGGCACCGTGGGCTTTCCTCCACCGCTTTTGTTTCATCGTTGTGCTCATCATCACCTGACCTGTTATTTTTATCTCCTTATTTATCTAACAAAGTGGGCAGGGATTTTTTGATCAGTCCTGTTTACTGCTATAGCCCCAACACCTAAGGGGGTGGCGCTTGGCATTTGTTGGATGAATAAATGAACATTTATTGCACTGACCAGAGATATCCCATCGTGCCACCGGGGCAGAGGCTGGCCTACCAGTGAATCAAAGCTTAACAGTGGCAACGCCCTTGCCGTTCTAATTCAATACATCTGTGGTATGGATTCCATGCATTTTCTTACAAGGTAAAGTGAGAATTGCACAGAAACAGGTCTGGGAGACTAGACATGGTGCTCATTCTCCTTCTTGGAGATATTTCTCCAGAATGAAAATTTGATTTAATTCAAAAAAAAAAATGCTTCTTTTCCTTTAGGTGTTCTGATATGCCAGTACCCTTGAAGAATAGATTCTGTGGCAAAACAAGCCAGTAGATGGTTACGGGGACATCAATGAGAAAGTCCCAATGCAAATCTTATCTTCATTTACAGGGCTATAATTCACTGAATTGTTAGGGATTCTATTCTCAAAAAAAAAAAAAAAAAATATATATATATATATATAGTTGAGATCGAAATATCTCTCTCCAATATGGTTCACTCCTACCTTCCTTCCTTTTTACTCTCTGTTAGCAACAGACATAACTATAGCCTAGAATGCTGTGTCTCTCACGTTACCCTCCTCTTGTTCTGAGACAAACAACGGGACCACGTGACTCCAGATAAAATGGGAAAAGATCTTTCGTCAATTGCGGGAGGCCTATTTCATAGAAATTTAAGAAATCCTAAAGAAAAGCTCAGACTTGTTCTTATTTTGCATGGCCGTGGTGGGTACTTTGTTGTTTTGTTTTTGTCTCCATATTCCCAATAAAAGAATCTCAAATTAGGCAGTAAATAAGCGAAATAAGCCATAAGGAGTTTATGAACGGTGGACAGGCCATTTTAGTGTAAGCACCGGATGCACTCGGGTCTGGCAATCTTTGCACCCATATTGAAGCAACAGTTTCCTCTAGGAGGGAATGGCATGGGTTTGGCTTTGTTCCTTTGACTTTGAACCTCAGTCTCTTTATCTCCTTGACTGGGATACCCAGTATGGTGCATAATACTGCAATCGTTAGAATCATCACGACACAAGCCCAAGTCTCACTTTGCCCACTCAAACAGCTGTATGACCTCAGGTGAGTCACACGGGGCCTCTGGGCTTCGGTTTTTTCACTGGTTAATTTCAAGTTTTCTGCCAATTGGCCTGTAAGGGCACGAAGAAAACCATGTTCTATTTTCTCGGGAGGAAATTGCATGGTAACTTAAAAGCCGTGAGATGCAGGTAGCTTTAGGATCAAAAGACCAGGATCCAAAATCTGACTCTACCTCTTTCTAGACAGGTCACCTTTACGCCCCAGTGGGGGTGGTTTTAAGAACGAAGTGATGTCAAACACACTGTCACAAATAAAAGCACCTGGCACAGAACTTGCCCTACTGGAGTTAAATGAGTGGACAAGGGCCAAGACCACAGGGAGGTGGGGAGCTGTGTCCGCGTAGACCTCTTGGGCAGAGCGACCACACTGAGACAGTTGCTCCCACATCAGGGATTGGCTGATGCTGGCCAGGCTCAGAGCATCCATGGTTTACACCCTGGGAGAGGAGGTGCACTCCCGAGAGACTTCTCTGGGACCTCTGGTTGGGGACTGTCCAGAGTCAGTAAGAGGCAACTCTCTGGAATGTTGAAGTTCAGATCTAATTTTTACATAATTCTTCAGCAAAGAAGAAAGTGTTGGGGGGGGGCCCCACGGAGAAAGTTGGTAGGAGAAGAGAAGTAAAGGTGAAAAGGGGGGAGCCAGGGAAAGAATCACCGAGATCACATTGAATAAACAAGAATGGAATTCAGACGAGTAAGTGTCTCTCAAAAGCCATCCTAGAAACATGATGTGAATTGGCCGTGTCTTGTTTTGTTTCTTGTTCCATCGAAAAGTTGATCAGATCACTGCTTCTGTCTAATCAAAAGCAAGATGTACACCTGAGAAAAACGAACAGCCTGCTGGTGAGTGAAATGTTTTAAAATGGGGGTTTGGTTTTGATTAGCTTGCCTCGCAGCGCTGCAGGGTAAAGCACGCTTGAGTGTATGCTTTCCCCCTACAATGACCAAGGCTCCCCTCGGCTACCCAGGCATGATTAATATTTGAGGTCAGAATCTGGCCTGTAGAATTCTAACCCAATTTCACATTAGCATTTTTAAGACTTCCAGGCAAATGAATACTCATGTGCACGCAGGGGTTAGATATGCACACCAGTGCTTCAGAAATGAAAGTAAAGCAATGTGGAAAGATTGATGTTTGTGACCTCAAAGTCAAGGGAATTCAAAGCTAAACCCCAAAGAACTGTGGTGAGTCACCAGGGCTGCCCGGGATTAAGATACATGAGATAGCCCCTCGCCCAGGAATACGTAATAGCGCTTTCAGCCCGGGATCCTGGGAACCGTGTATGTTGGAACAAGATGGTCCCAGCTGATTCTCTCCAAGCGTGCCAAAAAATAGGAGATATATTTGTCCAAGCACAGACTCATTCTGGAAGTAGCAGGTAGCTGGGCTCAGGGAGTTGCCAGTAGAGACCATTTTGCAGCCTCACAATTCAAAATATTGTCAAGAGTAGACAGTGACGTTTGCCTTCCCTTTCCTAGAAATGCTTTCCTTTTTTTTTTCCTTTTTTTAAGGATTTATTAATTTTGATGGGTGAAGTAACGGTACATGGTTGCTTTCTGAAACATTAATTTTTAGAGAAGCAACATAAAGTATTTATAGATTAAATGGTGTGCTAAGGTTTGCTTTCAAATACTCTAGCTAAAGGAAAAAAAAAGGAAGATTTCCACTTCCAGGAAGACAAGAGTGGACGGGGTGGGGCCAAGAGAAAAATGGTGTGGTTATGAAAAAGTCACATGAGGGATCCTGGTGGTGATAGACTGTTCTGTGTATTGACTGGACCCGTGTCAGCACCCTGGTGGTGATATTGTACTGTAACACCGCCAGGTGGTACCGTGAAAAAAAAACTGGTAAAACGTTCCCGATATCCCTCTTTATTCTTTCTTTGTTTCGCTTGAATTACACAATACCGAATCGACATCCAGGATTATATTCGTTTCAGGTATACAGGATAGTGATTCGATATTTTTATACATTATGAAATGATCACTGATAGGTCTAGCTGTATCACCGTACACTTATTACAATATTATTGACTATATTCCCTAGGCTATAGTTTTGGTTTTTTTCTTTATTTTGTTACTATAGGTTTGTACCTCTTAATCTCCCTCACCGACTTCACCCGCCTCCCAATCCCCCTGCCCTCTGGCAGTTTGTTCTCGGTATCTGTGAGTCTGTTTCTGTTTTATTTTGTTTATTCACTTGTGTTTTTTTTTGTTTGTTTGTTTGTTTGTTTTTTACATTCCACATATAAGTGAAGTCGTATAGTGTTTGTCCTTCTATGTCTGGCTTACTTCACGTAGCATAATTCCCTCTAGGTCCATCCATGTTGTCACAACTGACAAGATTTCATTCTTTGTATGACTGAGTAATATTCCATTGTGTGTGTATATATATATATATACATATATATATATATACATATATACGTATATATATCCTTATCCATTCCTGGAATGTCTGGTATTCCTGGAACGTATTCCTTATCCATTCATCCATCCATGGTCCTTTAGGTTGTTACCATACCTTGACTGTTGTAAAAAAATACGGCAGGGAACAGGAGGGTACCTATATCTTTTTGAATTTGTGTCTTTGTTTTCTTCGGATAAATACCCAGAAGTAAAATTTCTGGATCATTTGGTAGTTCTATTTTCACTTTTTTTTTGGAGGAAACTCCATATTGTCTTCCATGATGGCTGCTCCAATCTACATTCCCACCAACACTGCACAGACTTTCCCTCTTCTGCACATTTTTGCCAACACTTGTTATGTCTTGTCTTTTTGATAATATCCATGCTGACAGGCATAAAGTGGAGGCTCCTTGTGGTTTTGATGTGTATTTCCCTGATGATGAGTGATACTGAGCCTCTTCTCATGTGTCAGTTGGCCCTCTTGGGTGTCTTCTTTGGAAAATGTCTATTCAAGTTCTCTGCCCATTTTTTCATCAGGTTGTTTGGGGGTTCCTGTCTGTTTGTTTCTTATAGAGTTGTAGGAGTTATTTATATATTTTGGTTATCAACACCTTGTCAGATACATAATTTGCAAGTATTTTCTCCCATTCAGTAGGTTGCATTTTTGTTTTGTTGATGTTTTCCTTTACTGTGCAAATCTTTACAATTTGGTGAAATCCCATTTGTTTATTTTATTTTTTTCTTTTGTTTCCCTTACCTGAGGAGACATCCAAAACAATATTGCTTAGACCAATCGTCAGAGAGATTACTGCTTATGTTTTCTTCTAGGGGTTTTATTGTTTCAGGTCCTACGTTTAAGTCTTTCATCCGTTTTGGGCTCATTTTTGTGTATGGTGTAAAAAGTGGTCCAGTTTCATTTTCGTGCATGTGGCTGTCCAGTTTTCCCAGCAGCATTTATTTATATCAACAGCATTTATACCACTTAATAGACTGGCTTTTCTCCATTGTGTGTTCTTGCCTCCTCTGTCATGGGTTGACTGGCCATATAAGCAAGGGTTTATTTTCGAGCTCTCTGTTCTGTTCCATTGATCTATGTGTCTGTTTTCATGTCAGTACCACACTGTTTTGATTATGATAGCTCTGTAGCATAGTTTGAAACCAGGAGCATGGTACCTCCAGCTATGTTCTTTCTCTAGATTGCTTTGGCTCTTCAGGGTCATTTATAGCTCCACAGAAATTTTAAGATCACTGTGTCTCATTCTACGACAATTGGTATTTCGTTGGCATTTCAATAGGAATTGCGTTGAATCTGCCGATTGCTTTGGGTAGTATGGACATTTTAACAATACTCATTTTTCCGATTCATGAGCACAGTACATCTTTCCTTTTATTTCGTGTTGTCTTCAATTTCTTTCATCAGTGTCTTCGAGTTGCCACCACCTTGGTTACGTTTATTCCTGGGTATGCCATGCTCTCCTTTTTAAACAAAGCCTCTATTAATCAGAACTTCAGATCACACATGGCAATCGATTCAAGCCGTTTAGGGTATTTACGGGAATTGATCTGCTACAAGTTCTTCAGAAGTGGATTGCACTGTACATATGTATGTACTTTTCAAAGAATTCAAAAGCCATTAGGATGTTCTCAACTCCTATCTGATAGCTGGGGGGCCATTGACTGGATGTGATCATCAGAAATGAGCGCGGGGTCAGCAGCAGGGGGCATTTTGATTTGAAAAGAGAAAGTAGCTCCGAATGAAGGTTATGAATCCTGGAAACAGTGGTTGAGGAAGGCTGAGCAGACTTCCTCATCATAATTATAAAAGCTGCCACAATGCACCAGACATTTCACATGCACTTATTATATATATCCTTTAAGGATCACAAAAAAAAGTAAAGATCTTTATATTCTTCACTTTAAGATCAGGAAACTGAGGCTACACAGTTAAATGCTTTGCACAAAACGGCACAATAAGGGCCAGGATTATGATCTGGACCCAAGTCCCAAACCCACAGGCTCCCACCCTCCCCCGGCCAGGTCACATTGCCTCTCATCTAAATACTTAGATATTTGTCTTCCAGAAGATGTTAGGAGAGAGACTTGCATGGAGGCTGGGGACACATAAGGGAAACGTTTTTGATCAGATGGAGCAGTGAATTTGTAAGTCTCCCCTTCTGGATTATGATGTGGGTGTCTTTGTCAGAAGAAAGCATCCAGCCAAAAGCTGATAGTTACTCCTTAAACACAAAAGGCCAGAGAAGGGCAGCCTAGGAAGGTGGAGGGCAGATTAAGCACTGGCACATCTAAGTGAGCAGAAGGACCCACGGGAGCCAACGGTCCAGATTAACTTGGATCCAGAGAAAGTAGTGAGAGGCAGAAAGCTGGCCACATGCAGCATGGGGGATACAAGTGGCTTGATCTTATAACCTCATTGGTTTTTCTAGTATTTAGTAGTAAACTACTCTGGCCACCTTTCCTGGAGTGTTTCCAGCGGGTTCCCCTGCTAAGAGTTCTTGTCTTCCTCATTCAGAACCTGTCCTTGTGATAGAGCTACAGCCCTGATTCTAATCTTGTCTTGCTGATTAACAACTCATTTAACTGAGGATCAGGAAGGTGGGCAATTACCCTGTGTTACAACTTAGGATATGGAAAACTGATCCAAACTCAGGGCGTCGGCTGTCAGAGCCCAAGACATCAACCACCCAGCACGTCAGTGGCTTCCTAAAAGCAGTGATGAGCTGACTGTCATAACACCAGCTCCTTACAGGGATTAAGTCACATCTCTCTTTCTGCCTTCAGCCTCTCTGTATTTAAAAGACAACCAGTTAGAAAAGAAGCATAAACTCAGACAGGGCCACAGGCTTAAGTATATAATTTAAAACTTTAGAACTTCGAGAGGAAACATAGGACAAAATCTTTGTGGCCTTTGGTTAAACAAAGATTCCTTAGACGTGACATCAAAAGCATGATCTGTTAAATGAAAACATTGATCAATGGGACCTCATAAAAATGGGAGATTTCTGTTCTTCATGCGACACTGATAAAGGAATGAAAAAGATAAGCCACAGACGAGGAGGAAATATTTGCCAGACACAAAGGCTTTGAATCCAGAACATATCAAAGCTTTCCAGACTCAATAAGAAAATAAAGTACCCAATAAAAAAATGGATTAAAAGATTTTAAAAGACTCTTCACCAACAATCTGCACAGATGGCAAATCAGCAAGTAAGATGCTTACCATCATTGGTCATTAGAGAAAATGCAAGTTAAAACCACAACTGGGATATCACTCCATAACTGCCGAAAAACTGGAGTACGAAACGGGAGGGAGGACTGACAATTTCAAGTGCTAGTCAGGACACAGGGCAACGGGAACTCACACACACGGCTGGTGGGAATGCAAACTGACGCAGCCATTGTGCAAAAACAGTTTTACAACTTCTTACAAAAGTACACGTGTCCGGGGGCGCCCGGGGGGCTCAGTCAGTTAAGCACCGGACTCTCGGTTTCAGCTCAGGTCATGATCTCACAGTTCATGAGTTCGAGCCCCACGTTGGCCTCCACGCTTGCAGTTCAGAGTCAGCTTGGGATTCTCTCTCCCCCTCTCCCTCTGCCCTTCCCCTGCTCACGTGCTCCCTCTCAGAATAAATATACTTAAAAAAAAATAAATAGACATATACTTACCAAATGACCCAGCAGTCCCATTTTTAGGTATTTACCTTAAAAGAAGTGAAAACGTATTAACACAGAGACCGGCATGTGAACGTTATTAGCAGGTTTATCCATAATCACCTCCAACTTCTGACAAGTCAAACATCCTTCTACTGGTGAACAGAAGCCATGGTACATCCATATAAGGGGCTGTACCCATAGAATGGGCTGCTATTTGGCATTAAAAAAAAAAAAAGGAACACACTGCTGATGAGGGCAAGAACACGGATGAATTTCAACTGCATCACTCTCAGAGAAAGAAGTCAGAATTTGAAAGCTGCATCCCATGTAATGCGAATGACTTTATATGCTGGAAAAGGCAAACCTATAAGGACAGAAAACAGATCAGTGGTTGGTGGGCCTGAAGTGGGGGAGGGGTTGGCTGCAGATGGGCCTTGTGGGATTAAAAAAAAAAATTTTTTTTAATGTTTATTTTTGAGAGAGAGAGAGAGAGAGAGAGAGAGCAGGGGAGGGACAGAGAGAGGGGGAGACACAGAATCCAAAGCAGGCTCCAGGCTCCGAGCTCAGCACAGGGCCCTACGCGGGGCTCAAACCCACAAACCACGAGATCATGACCTGAGCCAAAGTCTGACGCTTAACCGACTGAGCCACCCAGGTGCCCCGGATTTTTTGTTGTTATAGAGATTTTCTTTATCTCGATCGTGGTGGCGGTGACATGACTGTCTAACAATACAATAGTACAGGGAAAGGTGAATTATACGGCGGCGAGAACAGAAGAAGACAAAGGTGCGGGAGGTGGGGGAGGGGGAGCAGGAGCATAAAACCAAGCAGGGCCCTGAGCTAAAGGAGACGATTATTGCAGATTAGATTTGGGGCAACCTGAGAGGCGGCTGAGCCTGCCTCCCACTGTGTGGGAGTGCTGGCCCCTCATTCTCCCCAGAATTTTCTTTTGCCTCGCTCCTGAAGTCTTAGCACATTTCGGTTGTCAATAAAGGGAATTTCAGAGAAAATGCAGACAGAAGCCAACAACGAATCCCAGGCATTAGGTGCCATCTGCATTAAAGGCCAGACGTGGCGGGGAGAGCTAGTTTCCCTGACATTTGCTTTATAGATAGAACCGGGGTTCCTAGGACCTGCCTGGGCAAGAGGGAGAAATAAATGTCCATGAGCCTGGCCTAATAGATTCTCTATAACTTCAAGCAATGGCCTCTGAATGATCCATCCTCCATGTGAGGCAAATGCCCTTTCTTATTCTTTTATAGCTTTTGCCTTTTTCGTTTAAAGGACACTGGTGTTCTATCCCTCCCAGTAACCATGTGAGGGGGGAACAGAGAAAGGAGGAATTCTCAGTGTTGCGGTTGAATGGGTATGGACACGAGGGGGAAACAGCCATCTACACCACTGGGAAGGGTCCAGGCTTAGTGGAAACAGAAGGATACAGTGGATGGTACACGGGAAATAGGTGCATTTGCTTTGGGGCTAGGGAAGAAAATAGTCTCAGGTCTATAGCAACATGGCCTGAGGTTCATAAGTTTTGTTTGTTTGTTTGTTTAAGTTCATTTTGAGAGAGAGTGGGGGGGGGGGGCGCCTGGGTGGCGCAGTCGGTTGAGCGTCCGACTTCAGCCAGGTCACGATCTCGCGGTCCGTGAGTTCGAGCCCCGCGTCAGGCTCTGGGCTGATGGCTCGGAGCCTGGAGCCTGTTTCCGATTCTGTGTCTCCCTCTCTCTCTGCCCCTCCCCCGTTCATGCTTTGTCTCTCTCTGTCCCAAAAATAAATAAAAAACGTTGAAAAAAAATTAAAAAAAAAAAAAGAGAGAGAGAGAGAGTGGGGAGGGGACCGCGAGAGGGGGAGACAGAGGATCCAAAGCTGGCTTTGTGCTGACAGAAGAGAGCCCAACGGGGATGGGGGGGCGGTGCTGGAACTCACAAACCACCAGATCCAGACCTGAGACGAAGTCACTTAACCAATTGAGCCACGCAGGTGTCCCCGGGGATCGTCAGGGTTTAAAGTACTCGGAAGTAAGATGCCTGGATGTCCCCGCCGGTTGGGTCATGTGGCATCCCTGCGGGGCAAATCACATTTTCAAAGAAGCGGCATAGGGCTGAAAGTTCAGTCTCTGCGGTCAGAAAGACAGGCGTTCGAGGCCCGGCCTCACTGCTTCCGCTCCGTGTAACTGCTCTGAGCCGCGATTGCTTCACGGTTTTATGGACAGACAGTGGAATGTACCTTCTAGATGGGTACGTTCTAAACATAAATTCATGAATATAAAGGTCTTACCACAGTGCCAGGCATGGCAGGCTCAACAGCCACTTAAAGTATTCGTAATGCCTAACTGAAAGTCCGCACAGGAAATGTAAGCGTGAAGAATGACGCACGCGACCCAGATCACATGGGCAGCTGACCTGCTTTGCCTTATGCTATGGCCTCCTCGTCTGTTTCTCTGCCACCAGCATGTTTACGACCGAACCTAGCCGTGCACACGCTTGGGAGACACGATCGGCATCCAAACTGCCAAAGCATAAGCTGCTTCTTTGGTCCCAGCGCCTGGGCAATGAAAGAAGATGTGCAAAGTTCTTCTAGTGTCTCAAACCAGGGTGCCCTAAGAACCTCTTCTAAGTAGAGACATGACTCGCTCCTCAAAGTCTGCTGAGAGGTCAGAGGGGCAAGTAATTCGGTGAGGCGCGCGCTGAGACTTTTTTCTGAAGGCTGCGGGGAGGAGGAGGTTTAGATAGGGGTTTAGGAAATGGGACTGAAGAGCCCAGTCCCCAAACTCTGTGCCCGAGCCCTGGGCGGTAAACTCACAGAGATGCCGGAGGATGGTTCCAATTTTCGAGGGAAATTCGGCGATAGTTGGCATCTGTCAGACCCTAAAATAACAGCTTCAGGTGCTGTTCAGTTGCAACACTGGATTCGACACCCTTGCTTTCGGTGACATCACGGTGTACAAAGCTAGATTATTCGCAGTCGCTGGGGAAAAGGAGCAAATGCCACGCGAAGGGTCAAGAAAAAGTAGGAAATGAGGCAGACGGTGTCCGGTCTGATTTACCGTTTCAGAAGTTGTGCACTGCCCATCAGGCACACACGTTCCGTGCGTTAAGTAATTGTTATTATTCAAGAATACACTAACAAATGTTATTTGTCTTTCAATTTAGGTGTATATTTTTTTTTTCAAATGGCTGCTAATGGCTGGGACATAAATCCTCATTAAGTTCTTTGGCTCCAACTACACAATAAGTCGATCTGGTAGGTATTTCTTTTGGCCTATGGATACTGTGGAAAAACTTACCAAGACTTTGAGGGTGTCAGGAATGGAAAAAGCGTGAGGACCTGTGCTGTAAGCATCTCAAGGATGCCAGCTGTACCTGGCCCAATGCCTGAGGACAGCTAAGAATGACCAAGCTTGAGAACCACAGCACGTTAGAGGCGGCAAAGATTTTCCAATCCTAGTTGCTTATGTCTGGGTTGCAGGGGGGAAGGAGAAGGGAAGCATGTGTGTGAAGGGGGCAGTCACGGAGAGGCCCAGTCTCTAAGGGAGCAAATACCTGACTCAACAACAAAAGGTTACCTGGACCCATGGAAACCAAATGCCTGTCCCCTCCCCTCTACCAAGAGTATCTTAAGAAAGCTGGAGGGTGTCTCAACACAGATACCCCTTAAATCTTTGCGAGAGACAGAGAAAGGCGACAGCAGGATTCTGGGATGTGGGGACTATGTTGCTGTGTTCCAGCGTCTGGCTCCAAGAGGCTCTTGCCTTGTTTGTTCCTCAAGGGTAGGCTGGGACATCCATATCGCAAAAAAAAATCATCTCTATCTAAATTAAATCTCCCCCGGTCTCCAAAAGGCAGGGCTGGCATCTGGGAGGGGAGTGGTTGGGCTTTGTATTCTTGCGTGCTTAGCATTAAGTCAGCATCAACACGAGTAGAGCATCCCTGAGCAAAAGTGTCAGGGTGTGCTTGTCAAAGGGAAGGAGGGGAGGGGGTGGGTGGGGAGAAAGGCAAAAGATCCAGAGCCCTGGGGGCAGGTCGTGGAGGTCAGGTGTGGAGGCTGTGCAATTTACCTAAATGCTAGAAGATGGGCTACCTGTCAGATAATGCAAACTGAGTTATATCTGAAGGGATTCTAGAGGTCAACTGAGCTCCGGCTGGTTATCTGTTTGCAAGATACAAAGCAACATCCTGATAAATTGCTAATGAAAGGAAGCCATGGAGCGCTTTGCCCAGCCACCTGGAGACAGGTACTTGGAAGAGAAGCATTTAGGGAAAATCAGGGCTTAAAAGAGGCAGCTTGGTGTGGGGGAAACCGTGCTGGCTTAGGAGTTAGGCATTCTGGGTGTTACTCCTGCCGGGCTGCTAATTAGCTATGTGACCTCTGGTAACTCATTTTGCTTTTGTAGATATCAGCTTCCTGTCCACCCACGCACAGGGCTGCTGAGAGGTCAGGGTGACATAATAAACGTGACCATTTATCAAGGGCTTTCTAGGTGCCAAGAGCTGTTTTAAGCACTGCATATACTTCCCCTTGTTTAACCCTCACGGCCCCTATCTGGGGAAGAGATTCATATAAAATATAATCCATAATCAAAAGTATTGATGAGGCGACTGAGGTCAAGTTGTGCTCATGTCTTTGTGGGTGAGTTGAAAGCATGGCTTTCTATAGACCACGGCAGAGCTGAGAACTTTGATTTTTCAGAAGGTGTGATTTTGTAGAGCTGGGGTAAGGCCCACACATTTGCAGGTTTAATAAACGCCTGGGTCGTTTTGATGTGGGTGGTCCATGAACTGTCCTTTGAAAGTTACTTCCCTGGGGTGCCTGGGGAGCTCAGTTGGTTGAGCATCCATATTCGGCTCAGGTCATGATCTCACGGTTCTCCAGGTCGAGCCCCGCATTGGGCTCTCTGTTATCAGCAAAAGAGCCCGCTTCAGGTCCTCTGTCCCCCTCTCTCCCTGACCCTCCGCCGCTCATGCTCAAAAATAAATAAACATTAAAAAGTAAATTAACTAATCAAAGTTACTTCCCTAAAGCCACAGTGCCCTGCTTCTCCCCCAAGAAACAATAAAGTCACCACATGAACCTATGAAGAAATGTGTTGACAAGATGGCACCTTAGATATCAGAGAGAGCCAAATGCAGGTTGTAAGAGGAACACACGGTTTTCCCGGGCTCCCTGGTCCTGGCCATAGCCTCACCCTGTCACCCGGAAAGACTGCCAAGTCTGAAATAAGCCCAAAAGTCCAAATGGGCAGCTTGGGGGTGGGTAATTTGAACAGGAAGGTAAATAAGAGGGCTGTGTTGGGTGAAGACTGGGCCCATTGTCCCGAACCACTTTACCTGTCGTTAATTATGCCATCTTACGCATGCACAGCGTTCTAGAACTTTTGCCTGTGGTATCTTAGTCGGTTCTTTCACAAACACTTTAAAGAACGCGTGTGATTTTGTCGCTGAAAAACTCAAGTTCAGCTGCTCATCGCTCAAAAAGCCAATACTCAAGAGATTAGCTTGATTGGAACGGAATATAAGCTTTATTCAGGAGGCCAGCTACCTGGGGAGAAGGCAGAAAACCAGGTTACTGCCTGGCCCAAAGATTTTTAAAGGAACTTTAGAGCATTTAATCAGGAAAAGGGGAACACAGTGATCTGCAACACTTTTGATTGTGTGTAGACTCAAGTGTGCTGGCTGTAGACATAGTGCTAGGAGGTCTGTATTGTGCTCTTTGGGGTGGGGGAAAGTCGTGCAAGAGGGTTTGGTTCCAGGTCTTTCTAGGAAACAATGCATGATCTGTAGACATACAAAGAAAGGTTTAGTTAATCAATCACCTAGGCTAAAGGTACTTGTGAACGGGCGGGCCTACTCCGGGTCGACTCCATCTTGTTCTGTGTCCTTCACCTTGACCACGCCTCCTCCCCTTGAGTAACCTCCCGCTCACCTGCCTGACAGGACTCGGACCCTTCCCCAGCCAATCGGCTGAGGCCACAGCCATTACCTCACCAACTGCCCCCAGGCCCCAATAAAACCTTTGTCCTTTTGAAACTCGCTCTCTTTCCCTGGTATCTCACCGCTGCGTCGGTGCAGGTAGGGGATTGAGCTCGAGCTAGCTCGAATAAAGGCTCTTTGCTTTTGCATCAGACTCGGCTCCCTAGTGGTCTTTGGGGATCACGAATTCTGGGCATAACACTTGCTGAAACTTAAAGACTAAGTTGGCTGGAGGGGTCAAGATGGCAACTTCCATTTATTTCTCCAAGCTGGTAAATGAGAATTTGACTGGAAGCCTGATATCCTTTTAGTAGTAAGTCAAGTGATCTTCTTGGTACCAGTGACTCTTCACGAGTGACCCAGGGAGCACCCAGCACCACTATAGGCACAAGGGGACAACAGAAAGAATAAAGATCGCATCCTTGACGTTGAGCAGTTTGGTTTCATCGGATGATAAGAGTAGCACAACCAGAGGATGACTGAGAATGGTATGGCTGCCCTAAAGAGAACTCGGAACAAGCTCAGCCAGAACCTTGCGTAATGGGACATATTGTCTGGGTTTGTGATTCAGAAACAACACACCCAAGAACACGTGGGCCGCACCACCTCCAAAGGCAACGTTTTCTTGGGCCAGATGGGAGCTTGCACTCCTCTGCTTGTGATCCTTCCAGGGTACCCCTTGTTATGAAGATAACATTTAGAACCCACCTCTCTTTCCAGCCTTCTCTCCTGCCACACTTCCCTTCCCTGTGCTCCTGCTTCCCTGGAATACATACTCCTGCCACATACCTGCTGCTACCATCTCCTTGCGTTGGGAAACTCTTACCCATACTTCGGGATTCAATTTGACCTTTCCTCAGAATGTCCTTTCTTGACTCCTTACCCTATTGGATGCCCTCATGCATCCTGGGATTTCTCTTTGAAGCACTCATTGCAAATCTAATTTATATTTAATATTTGTCTTCCCTATCTCAGCTCCATAGGTCAGATATTGTGCCTATCGCATTCACTATTACATTTCCAGGATCCCGTGACTGGCGCATAGTACGGATTCAAATATCCATTGCACAAGTGAATGAACTTGATAGACGGACAGGCAAATAAAGATCGGAAGAGTGATGGAAACCCTGAGATCTGTATTTCACGTGCAAGCCAGTATACCATGCTCATTTCCGTTCAGTGACTGTTGACTGGCGCTGGGCTAGACAGGGACCATAATAATGACAAAGACCTGGTTCCTTACATTCACGTTATGAAAAAGGAGGGGTGCAAACAAAAGAGGGCAGCATATGTGGCTTCCTTTTGGAAAACTGGTATATTTCACTTTCCCAAACATGACAGCCCAGAGACCATGCGGTGGTTAAGGGTTCTTTCCAGGTCCCTTCAGGATATAAGGGGGAAAAGAAGATGAGGTCCTAAGAGAGGGTATTTGGAAAGTGGCAAGGTCTCCAAAGTCCAAGGAAATTCCCATGATACCTGACACCTAATAACTCTGGACTAGCGCCAATTGCACCACCCCCCGGGAACCTGTTGGAAGTACAAATTCTCAGGCCCTCCATTGACCTGCTAAATCAGAAACCGTGAAGGTGGGGCTCCCCTTCCTGGTGCTGGAGCTGGCTAGTATGAGCTCCGCATCTCTTCCCAATTTGGACGTAGCTGGAAATTGACTATTGCGGGAGTATTTACACCACAGAAATTGGCAAGTGCAAATCACATCTTTTCTTCCAAAGAGAGCAGGTCGTTAAATATTTACCAGGATGCGATTTGACCCAGAAATCCATGTTTTAACAAGTCCTCCAGGGGATTCTAATGCCTTCTAGTTTTCCCTCCCCATTGCTAAAAAAAAAAAAAAAAAATCACAATTCGAATTTGTTCACATTTTTTGAGCTTGAGCTTGGATGGCTCCAGGGACTGTTTGTTCCTGGTTGTGACAAGCATATTGGCAAGGAGACAGCGGTACCTTCTCCAGGGATCCCATCCTCCCCAAGTAGAAAGAGGCTGAGGTGGAGAGAAGAGACTTTAGAATTGCTATTTTGGTCCCCCACACCCAGCATTGTTGAAAAGAGCCCTGATTTGCAAAAAAAGACTTCATGGCTATGACTCTCAACAGGGTAAAAAGAGCCCCATTCTGTCTGCCTTGCAAATTGAGGCTTTTTTTTTTGTTTTTGACAGAATTCAGAACCACTCTGGATGACAGTGATTTACGGAAATAGCCAAGCCAGATTTTTGCCTACATCAGCGTAGAACTTGTCTCCCACTTGCCTGTGGTCCCTCAGGATACACTGATAGGCAATAAGGTATTAAGGGGTGGGGGGAAGAGGAGAACAGAAGTAAACAAAGTTGCTCTGACCAGTTACATCTCCCACTACTGTAGGGGATAAAGGTTAGTGGGGGGGAGGGAAGGGTCTGTTTTTTAAAAGAAATCATGTTTCACTGTTTAATCAGATGTATTATCCGCTGAACCAGGTATATCAGCTAATGAACCAGACAGTTTCCCTAATGAGTCAAGCAGATCACCTGCTGAAAACATTTCCAAAACTAATTCATTCATCAGCTGTGATCCATCTTCTGAAAGCAGGGGGTTTAACCTTGGCCTTGGTTCCTGTCCCATCCGAGGCTTACAGGTTTCATAGCCAGTCTAAATCAAAAATGAAGAACTTACATTCTGGAGGACAAGGACAAGGAATTTGGTTGACCATCTATAAAGAACTTCTTACTGGCTTCCATAAATAAAAATTTGTTACCAAGAAATAGAAAATGATATCATTTCATTGATTTTGTGATCTAATACCTGGCAGTTTGTTGATCCTTGATAAAGGTTTGTTAAATAAATGAATAGGGAAGATGGATGGATGGATGGATGGATGGATGGACAATGAACGAATGGACAAATGAAGGTTTTACAAATATATGCTTGTAGATTTTACTTTTATTTGCAAGTCGAACTTAGATTTTCTCTCAAAGCCAACTCTACCTTGCCTTTCTTAAAGAATTGCAGACATTTGCTGCCAAATCTGTAAGGAGCCATTATGGCTATTGTAGTTTCTAACACCTTCAGTAACGACTATAGATTTATCAGGCTGAGCATTTGAAATACACAGGGCGAGGACTTTCCATTTTTCTCCCGAGGAGACAAAGATGAAAATTCCCAGTTTTGACTCTCTTGCTACCAAACCTGAATTGGAGAAGGCGATCTTGCCCATTCAGCAGTTATATGAGTCATCCAGGCTACATTATATCCAATTGGGAAAAGAGGTCCATAGTGCACCTCCCCGCCCCCAGAGACAGATTGGGCTTCCATCATACTCCCAGATGGTGAGGGACCATAAGGCAAACAGAGGGCCAAGGACAAGCTAGCACAAGCCCCACCACCACCCCCAACCCCAGGTGGGATATGTGTGATATTCCTCAGGCATTCTTGGCTGCTCAAGTACAAAGAAAGGGGAAAAAAAATGGTTAATTGATAGAGATCACTCATGCAAGACTTGAGTCTCCATCAGTTTGCAAATGTCTTAGTAAATTACAAGAAAAAGCCAATCTTATCAATAGCCTAATCTCCAGAAACCTATGGACTCAGTTTTCTGGAGCCCTGATATCACCTTCCCCCTCATCAGTGATGTGGGGAACAAAGGCAAGAAGGAAATGGCAGGTAAAATTAATTTCTTTATAACCTGCATCCCATTTACTGGAGGCAAATACAGAGGATAACATTTCTCCAGGAACCCCCTCCTCTCCTAATGTTGATGTCTTACTAGAGGAAAAACAACCTTAACTTGACAATAGCAAGGTCCCTAGCATCTCTTTAGCATATCAAAGTCCTTCTGGAGGCCTCCTTTTTGTCTTTACTTCCCCAAACTCCACAGTATATCAGCAGTCACTCTTCACAACCCCAGTGCAGCACTTTCTGCCCCTGGGTCCTGTCCCCTTGCTTTAATAAAATCACCTTTTTGCAACAAAGACCTCTCAAGAATTCTTTCTAGGCCTTTGGCTCCAGACCCCCTCCAACTCCCAAACCCTATCACCTGATATGCACAAAATATCTTCATGTCTTACAGGAATTGGGACAACAGGGTCCACACTGAGCTTATACTCTATGCCCTTCACATAAATTAGCTCATTTATTCATCTTAACAATCTTGTGAAATAAGGATTATTAATGCATTTTACAGTGGAGGAAGTGTGTTTGGGGAGGGGCTAAGTAATTTGTCCAAGTTCACATAGTTCAATAACAGTACGGCTGGGATTTGAACACAGTCTGGCTTCATGTTCTTTCTGCCTTTGCAAATTGCTCTTGGGTCCTTGCGAATTCTAATCATAGCAAGAACAAAAATTAACATACATAGGTGTGTATGGAAGGATGTGAGAAAGCATAATTTGAATGCTTTGTTAAGCATCAGAAAAGAAATGTTACCATTGCCTAAGCGGTAAGAGAGGAGAGGTTATTATGGCTTTGTCAACAAATGGTACCAACTCCCAAATTCATGGGCACCTGCTGACAGGTCGAGCGCCCAACTCGCCGTTGGGCTCTCTCCTAGCCTTACATTAACTGTGAGTCATTTTCCAGTTATCTGAGATGGTTGCAAATCTCATTACAATTACTACTAGAGGCAAGTACTGACTATTCATTCACCTATGTTAAGAACTCTGCTTCAACTTTCTTTTGACTAGTGTTTTCATTGTGTATCTGTTACCATCCTTTTATTTTCACACACACACACACACACACACACACACACACACACACATATATCTTTTTTATTAAAATATAGTTGACCTACAGTGTTCTGTTAGTTTCAGGTATACATCATAGGGATCTGACAATTCTATACCTCACGAAACGGTCACCGTGATGACTGTAAGTCAGCATCTGTCACCATGCAAAGCTATTCGATGTTATTGGCTATATTTCCTATGCTATACTTTTCATCCCTGGGTCTTTTTTATTTTATGACTAGAATTTGTGCCTTAGCCTATCTATATCTTTGTATTTCATGTAGGTATCTTCTAAGTCGCGTGTGTTTGCATCTTTTCTTTTTATCCAATCTGACAATTTCTGTCTTCAGTGAAGGGTTTAGACCTTTCATATTCAGTGCAAATATTGATGATTGTATTTAAGAACGCAGTCCTACTAGTCATCTTCTCTTTGTGCGTCTGTTATTTATTACTCTCCCCCTCTTTTCCTGCCTAATTTTGAGCTGAATACTTATTGCAATTCCTTTTTGTTTCCACTCCTCCCTTTCCAGTCATATATGTTCAAAAAATTATTTCAGTGGTTGCTTAGGGTTTATAACGTATCCTAAGCTTATCACGCTCAATCTTAGAACAGTACTGTACCTTTAACATATAGCACAGGAGCCCCCTCAGTCAACTTCCCTTTTTTCTCTCCAATCTTTCATCTTCTTGTTCCCACACAGTTTTCGTCTGTATGTGATATAACCTACAAAAAGACTTTATTTTTACTTTTGGTTATCAATTTTCTTTTCAAATGATGGAAATAAGGAAAATACAGTCTTTTATCTTTACCTTTATTTTTTTATTGTTTCTGGAACTCTTCATTTAGTTGTGCATATCCAAATGTTCCCTTCGATACAGAGAACAAACTGATGGTGGCCAGAGGCAGACGGCATTGGGGGACGGACAAAAACGGTAAACGGGGAGTGGAAGGCTTCCAGTTAGGGAATGTGTAAGTCATGGGGATTAAAGGGACAGCGTAGGGAATATAGTCAGTTGTAATAGCATTGTGTGGTGACAGATGGTAGGTAGCTACACTTGGGGTGAGCATAGCATAACACATAGACTTGTCAAATCACTGTGTTGGACATCTGAAACTAACGTAATATGTATGTCACCTATACTTGAATTAAAAAAAAATTTCCTTTACTATAATGATCCTTCTATGGAAGAACCTGTTAACACTTCTTGTAGTGTAATCTGCTTTCAATGCTTTCTCTTTGTTTTTGTTTGCTTCAAAAAGTCTCTTTGGGGGCACCTGGGTGGCTCAGTCATCTGAGCATCCAACTTCAGCCCAGTGCTCAGTTCGTGAGTTTGAGTCCCACATCGGGCTCTCTGCTGTCAGGTCAGAGCCCTCTTCAGATTTCCTATCCCCCCTCTCTCTCTCTCTCTCTCTGCCCCTCCCTCCCCCCACCTCTCTCTCACTCAAAAATAAATAAACATTTAAAAAAAGCCTATTTTGCATTCATATTTAAAGGATGTTTTGGCTGGGTATAGAATTCTCTACTGATTAATTCACTTGTGAAATTAATTACTGAGAGAATAATGTTAAAGTTTTTAGTTATCATTATGTATTTGTCTATTTCTATTTACTTCAGTCAATTTCTTGGTTTATGTGCTTATAAGGTTTGTTATTAGGTGCATACACATTTAAGATTGCTGTGTCTTACAGTAAATTAATTTGAAGGCTGCTAAGAGAGTAGATCCTGAAAGTTCTCAGCACAAGGGAAAAAAAAAACTATATATGAGGTGATGAATGTTAATTAAATGTATTGTAGTAATCATTTCATAGTGTATGTATTTCAAGTCATTATCCTGAATACCTTAAATTTATATCTCAGGAAATCTGTAAACAAACTTGAAAAAAAAATATTGACTCCATAAATTTACCTTGTTATCTTTAGGAAATATTTTTTCTCTGTCTCTAGTAATTCTCTTCAACTTGAAAACTACTTTGTCTGTTATTAATATAGCCACATCAGCATTCCTATGTTGAGTGTTTGTATAGTGTATTTGCTTTCCATTGCTGCATAAAAATATTTCCACATACTTAGTGACATAAAACAGAACACATGGACTATTCACAATGTTGATCAAGAGTCTGAGCGTGGCTTAGATAAGTTCTCCGCAAAGTCACAATGACTATCACTGGCAGGGCTGGGTTCTCATCTAAAGACCTGACTGAGAAAGGATCCACTTCTAAGCTCATGTGGTTACTGGCAGAACTCAGTTACTGAGATCTTGTTGGACTGAGCGACTCAGTTTGGGGCCAGCGGACTGAAGGCTACTCTCGGTCCCTCTCTGATTGCTGGCTGACGGCTGCCCTCAGTCCTTACCACAAATGCTTTACTTTTTCCCAATTTTTACTTTCAACCTGTGACTTTATGTTCTACTGTGCTACCTACAAATAGCATATGGTTCATTTTTAATTTTTTTTGCATTTATTTCTTTTTGATAGAGAGAGACAGAACACAAGTGGGGGAGGGGCAGAGAGAGAAAGAGACACAGAATCAGAAGCAGGCTCCAGACTCCGAGCTGTCAGCACAGAGCCCGACACGCGGCTCGAACTCACAAACCGTGAGATCGTGACCTGAGCCGAAATTGTATGCTCAACCAACGGAGCCACCCAGGCGCCCCTGGTTTATTTATTTATTTATTTATTTATTTATTTATTATCTGGTCTGGCAATCTCTACCTTTTAATCGGGGTGTTTGGGGCACTTTAATTAAGTTATTGATCTGTTTGTAACTGAGTCGTATGTGTTTTTAAAATTTGTCCTGTGTGCATTTTGTTACTCAATTCTTCGTTTGCTATCTGCTGTGTGGTGAATGAAGTGATTTATTTTAGTGAGCTAGTTCATCTCCTCTAGAGGCCTCATTTTATTGTGCTTCATTTAAATCACACTTCCCAGGTATTGCGTTGTTTACGAATTGAAGCTTTCTGGCAACCCTGTGTCAAGCCAGTCTATTGGCACCATTTTTCCGACACCATTTGCTCACTTTTGTGCCTGGGTCACATTTTGGCAATTCCCACAATATTTCCAGCGTTGTCGTTATTGTGGTGGTGATCTGTGATCAGCGATGACGGCTCACTGAAAGCTCATATGATGGTGAGAACTTTTTAGCAAGAAGGTATTTGTTAATTACGCTGTGCGTATTTTTCTCACGCATAATGCTATTTCGCACTTACTAGTCTACCGTATAATGTAAACATAACTTTTATAGGCACTGGGAAAACAGAAAAGTCATTTGACTCTCTACTTCGATATTTACTTTATTGCAATCGTCTGGAACCGAATGTGCCGTGTCTCCAGGGTCTGCCCGTGTTAACTTTTTCATCATGTGTATTATTTGTATGGGTATGCATGGTTTCACAAGAGATGACAATATGTATTTTTGAGGTATCAGAGACATTCCTATTTTTCTAAGTTTATTTATTTATTTTGAGAGAGAGAGAGCAAGAGCAAGGGGGGGCCAGAGAGGGAGGGAAAGACAGAGAGAGAGGGAGAGAGAGAGAGAGAGAGAGAGAGAGAGAGAGAGAATCCCAAGCAGGCTCAGCACTGTCAGCTCAGGGCCCAACCTGGGGCTCATTCTCACAAACCATGAGCTCATGACCTGAGCTGAAATCCAGATCGGATGCTCAACCCACTGAGCCACCCAGGCACCCCTGTATCCGAAATATTCTACTTAAATATTCTACTACTTGTTAAACATTGTAAAAGCCTTGGAACAATATACTCACGATTGATTACCATCTCTCTGCCTTTTGGGCTGCTTTTGCCCTATATTTTACTTTTACATAGATTCAAATCCCACAGTATATGGCAATAATTTTTACTTTAAACATCCAACTATATGAGTTCCTGTCATATTTGCCATTTTTAGCGTTCTTCATTTCTTCCTGCAGAATGAGGTTTTTGTCTAGTGTCATTTCTTTCAGCTTGAAGAGCTTTATTCGTTATGTCTCATCGTGCATATCTTCCGAAGCAAATGAAGCATTTGTTTGTTGGAACTTGTCTTTCTTTTTTGTTTTTTAATTTGTTTAATGTTTATTTATTTTTGAGAGAGAGAGAGAGAGCGCGAGAGAGAGAGCGAGAGAGAGAGAGAATGCGAATGGAAGAGGGGCAGAGAGAGGGAGACACAGAATCCGAAGCAGGCTCCAGGCTCTGAGCTGTCAGCACAGAGCCCAACGTGGGGCTCAAACTCACAACCTGTGAGATCATGACCTGAGCCAAAGTCAGCCGCTTAACCGATGGAGCCTCCCAGTCTCCCCGGAACTTGTCTTTCTTTTACCTATATTTTTCAAGGATATATTCTGTGGGTATGGAACTCTAGGTTTGTTTTGTCTTGTCCTGTCTCTCTGTCAGTGCTCTACAAATATTATTCCATCATCTTCTAGCCTGCATGATTTCAGATGAGAGAATAGCTGTCATTCTTATTTTGTCTTCTGTATGTGATGTGTCTTTTTATTTTCTGTCTGCTTTCAAAAATGTCTCTAAATGTGGTTTCCTTTGCGCTTATTCTGCTTAGGTTTGCTGAACTCATAACTGTGGGGTTTTGTCTTCCATCCATTTTGGAAATTTTCCAGTCTCTTCAAACATTTCTTTTTCCTTGTTCTTCCTCTCTTTTCCTCCTGGGGTTCCAATTACACAAATGTTAGTTCACTTAATAATGTGCCACATCGCTCAGATCCTCTGTTCTTTAAAAAAAAAAAAACAAAAAAAAACACTCTTTTTTTCTGTTTATGTTTTTCTTTGGATAATTTCTACTGACCTTCCATTAAGTTCACTGATTCCTTTCTCTGGTTTGGTTTGTTAATAACCCACCAAGGAAAATAATTCTTTTCATCCATTATACTTTTCATTCTTAGCTTTTCCATTTAGGTTTTTTTGTTAATAGAAAATAGAAATGCCTCTGCTGAATTTTCCTTTCTGTATTCTCATGTTATCTACAAAATTGTGTAACATTAACCATAGTTATTTTAAAGTTCCTTTCATAATTTCAATATCTGGACCATCTCTGTGACTATTTCTGTTGACTCTTTACTCTCTTGATAATAGGTCATATCTTCTTGCTTTCTATGCATCTCATAATTTTTTGTTTAAATTTTGAAATGATTTAAAACTTATAGAAGAGTTGCAATGATAGTGTAGAGAATTGAAGGATACTCTTCCCCCAGATTCCCCTAATGTTAACATCTTACGTAACCACACAGTTCAAAACTAAGACGTTAACATTAATACAATACTATTCATTCAACTATAATTTTTATTCAGATTTCCCTAGCTTTTCTGCTAACTCTGTTCCCGGATCCAATACAGATACCACATTGCATTTATTTGTCATGTCTTCTAGTCTCTTCCAATCTGTGAAATTCCCTAAGTCTTTCCTTGTCTTTCACAGCCTTGACATTTTGCCTCATGGTTTTTGATTGAATGTCAGACATCTTGGATAAAAATACAGCGGAAGCTGAAGTAAATAATATTTACTCCAGAAATAGGACCTCCCGTTTTTTCTGTCAGGCTTCTGGTTTGTGGGTTTGAGATGATCTAGTTTGTAGTTGAGCTGAATCAGGGCTTGGTTGTTGCTTTCATTAGATTTGGTTTATCGTAGGCTTAACATTATTTGAGGGCAGTGTTAGAACCTTACCTTCACCAGGGCTTGGGGTCTGAATTCTTATAGGGTTTGTCTCAATTCCGCTGCTCTTTGGTTTTAACAGATTCCATATGTCTGCATTTCAAGAAAACTTTCACAGTTCTCTTGCCCTTATGCACAATATTCTGTGTGAGCACTTAAAGCTAATGAAAGAGTTCATGAATAGATTCAGACTCTATTTCTAGGGTTCCTACAGATCTTACCCATCATTCCTATCCAATTTCAACCATTAAAATTTCATTAATATTTTAGCTGTTTTCTTCTTACACATATCTATCATGGCTTCCTCCTTCTGCCACTATTTTACAATGAAAAAAAAATAACATTTTTATGGGCCTCTTCTTTCATAGGAGGGCTATGTGATTTTCTGAATTTTAGTTTGTGTGTGTGTGTGTGTGTGTGTGTGTGTGTGTGTGTCTTTGGCTCTTTGGTTGGCCTAAGAACTATGATTTTGTATGTTATCCAGATTGTTCTTATTGTTAGAGTGATAGCAACACTTTCTTATGATTTTCTACACCCTATGTAGAAGTTGAAGTTGGCTTTTGTTGTTTTACGACTTCGAATTTTTAAACACAGAATTATCTAGAATATCTTGACTGATTCATTGGAGGTTTGCACTGTTTGGCCATCTATACCTCTAACTCCTTTATCCATAAATCTAATTTCTTTTCTACATCATGTCAACAAAAATCAATTCTCTTACTGGCTTCCAGAAGAAATCAGCTCACATCACATTTTTAGTAGGATTTAACTAATACTTTAAGTGGTCATTGGGAAGGGGATCATTTGATAGAACTTTGTCCTGGCATCTTTCTTTCTCCTTTTTCTTCTCTCTGTTCTTTACCCCCTTCCCTCCTGACATCACTGTTGACAGGCCTTTATTTTCTTTCTCTATTAGGCTGAGAAATCGGTCTTAATTCACGTTCCAACACTTGTACCCTAAAGTGACTGGTACGATGAAATATGTTCCATATAACCAAATCTATCCTCTGCAGGAAGCAGTTGGGTTTATAATTGCAAAATCTTTTCTCTTGTTTTGTTATAAAAGAAAGGAATGGATATCTGTATGGCATAAGGTTGGATTCTATGACTCATAAGCCTCCTTCAAGTCTGAGACCCATAGAGAAGCATAGAGGGGAACAAGGAGAGAGTTGAGAAGGAAAGCCACATTTTCTGCATGCCCACTACAAATTTCAGAAAAACAGGGGCGCCTGGGTGGCTCAGTCGGTTGAGCATCCGACTTCGGCTCAAGTCATGATCTCACGGCTCGTGAGTTCGAGCCCCACGTCGGGCTCTGTGCTGGCAGCTCAGAGCCTGGAGACTGCTTCGGATACTGTGTCTCCCTCTCTCTCTGCTCCTCCCCAGCTCATGCTCTGTCTCTCTCTCTCCTTCAAAAATAAAAAAAATTTAAAAAAATTTAAAAAAATTAAAAAAAATAATAATAGTAACATTCCTGAATATTATTTAAGGTTTGTTATTTCTCACGCCATCTCCTTAGCACGTCTATGGCTTAGGTAATTTAATCCTACCTATGAGATCTTATTTTCATCCCATTTTATAGGTGGAAAAAACAAGGCTTGGAAAGGTTATTTCTTGCTCAAAGTTACCCCACTGGTGGTGAGTGGAGTGTAGACCAGGAACTGGAACCCCAGGTAGGCAGACTCCAGAGCCTGAGTGCTTAATCACTACTAAAAGGCCAAACATTTTTTTGGTATGCTTCCACGAACCTTAGCACCTTAGAGGGTCGGTATTTTTACCGCCTCATTTGACAACCGAGAAAGCTCCAGGAGGGTCAGAACTAATTTGTTCTTGGTCACACATCCTGTAAGTGTCAGAGAGCCAGGGTGCGACTGAGCTTGTGTATCCCTCAAAGTGCTGCTCTTCAGAGGATGCCCTGGGCATCCAGCTGGGTGTGTTTCCATAACAGGTGGTGACACGGTCTAGCCAGGAGGGAGAGCGGTTTACCGAGAAACTGTGCCATGAGGGCAGAGACCAGAGGTTCTGGGCCAGAACCCACCTCTGTGGTTCCCTTATCTCTGTAATTGCAATTCCTCTCAAAGGAGCAGCCTCTTTTCTTTCTTTCTTTTTTTTTTTTCAAACATTTATTTATTTTTGGGACAGAGAGAGACAGAGCATGAACGGGGGAGGGGCAGAGAGAGAGGGAGACACAGAATCGGAAACAGGCTCCAGGCTCTGAGCCATCAGCCCAGAGCCGGACGCGGGGCTCGAACTCACGGACCGCGAGATCGTGACCTGGCTGAAGTCGGACGCTTAACCGACTGCGCCACCCAGGCGCCCCTCTTTTCTTTAGCCCAAAGCTGGTTGGCAGTTCTCACTCCCTTGAAACTTTCTTGGGACAGATCATTGGCCGACAGTGGCCTCGAACAGCCGTTGCAAGGAACACGAGACTCAGGAGCATCTGACCGAGTCAATGCCAGCCGTGTGTAGGCTAATGTCTCCCTGAACCAGACCAGGAACGGTGGAATCAACGGCTGAATCTGTGGTGACGGGAGGTGGGGAAACAGATGTACCTTGACTGAAGTTAGCCCAACATCTGGTGAACCTGGCCCATTGCTTCGTAATTAATCTTGGTGTTGAATCTAATGACATGATGGGATTGAGAAATTGAGCAATTTGATTGGACACATTTTGATAGTTTAATTTTCAATAACACATGGTCAGAGCTTGTTCGCATAATTACTAAATAGATTAATATGCCAATATCTCTGACCTGCTGGAAGGGAAAGATTTAGGCCTTCAAAGATCTCTGACGGGGCTTTAAATTAAAGCTGATGTTCTGGAGAGAATGGGGTGCAAACCTCTGGAGAATGAATATAAAGTCAAATCAGGGCTAGTGGTGAAAGCCTTGGAAATGGCAATTTTATCATTACCCCTAAAAATAAGCCTTTCATGCCTGTGGAATCCCAATTTGTCTGCAGAGGCTTTATACCACACGTTACAGGACCGTTGGGAAACCCATCATGCCTTCCTAAGGTGTTTGAAATAACTACCACCGTGCTCACGATAGAGGTCAAGAAAAAGCATACCAATGAGTCAACAAGGGGCATAGAACATGGTCTCGTGCCAACTCTTCCCCGAGCCTGTGGTCTCCTCTTTCAGATGGAGTGTTCTGGACAATCCAGTTGCTGCTGTCTGTAAAGAACAGAAAGGAGGAAGCTAAGGGCCTCCACGCCAGTGACCCCATGACACGCAGGAGCCAGGAAGCTGATACTGCTTCTTTGTGGAAAGAGAGCAAGGGTCTGTCACCGAGAGAGACCAGGATCAAAAGCAACACAGGTTCATGAGACAGGAAAGCAGGCAGGTTGACTCAGCAGCCAGATGGCCTGAGCTCGTGATCGACGGGAATGAGCTGCTTCGCAAAGGCGAGCCTCAGTTTCCTCATCTGCACCGCGGGGCGTTTGTAGTGCCGACGTCAGAAGTAAGGCCCATGAAGTGCTTAGAACAGCAAGGGCCGCCCCGTAAACCTGGGTAAGTGTTAAGCAGGTTAAAGAAACGTGATCCAGGAGGATTCTATAGACTCAGGTTAAGAACTCAGGGAAGGTGGCGGGGAGGGCAACTTATCTTTGTGGGGAGGTGGAGTGGATGGTAAGTGTAAGGGAAGGTGGGGAGGTTTTGCCCATTTTCCCTTGTTCAGGGTCAGGTCATGAACCCTCGGGTCCCCCCACCTTGGGTTTTCGTCAGTACAAGGGCAAGGGGAGACCACAGAGCTTCTAAGGATAGAGGCTGGGTCTTACTCATCTAACCAGTGAGTGGGACCCGGCATGATATCGACGACTGGTGTTTGTATGGATAAAACATCGTAGTTGGCCACCCCTCCCTGGTTCTATTCCCCTTTCCTTTTTGTGGGAAGGAGCAACCACACCCGGCCAGTATCTAATGAACACCCATCAGTGGTTTAGACAAAAGGACTGAGCATCACTGTCCATCGGTCACGATCTGCAGGCCTTGGCCCTACCCTGCCCCCTGCAGCCTGGACGTGAACTCCCAGCCCCAGGAGAGGGTGACTGGATGGCACCTGCTTGCATCACAGGGGAGAGTGAGGATGTCCCAGGGCATGTGGCCTCCCTGGGGTCCATGGAAAGGCATGAGACGGTCCTCCCCCCAACCCAAGTCAAGTGGTCCGTAGAAGGCAGGGCTTTTTCTTTCTCTTTCTGCCCTTTTCTTCTGGGCCTTTATGGCTAGAACGGCTCAGCGCTCTGAGCGTTGCGGTCACTTGAAGACGCTTCCAGAGGAAGATGGCAAAAAAGGTGGAAACGACATGAGAGGGAGACCGCAGCTGTCTACACAGTCCCACCGCCTCCTTCCCGCGGCGACCCCCCTTCCCGCCCCCTCCCTCTTGCCCCCCCCCTCACTTTCTCACATATGCTTTGGAAATCAGAGACTGTCATCAAGGCCATTAGCAACGTCTATTCTGGGGATGTACAGTACAAAGCTGAGACCTGGTATTTACTGCTGACTGACAAGTGGAACGTTTTAGCTGTCGCCGGGTGGGGATGCGACAGAGGGGCTGGAAGGCTGGAGAAAGTCTGCTCCCGTTCTTTCCTTCACTAATCTAGGAAAAAAAAAAAAACCCACAACACTGTTTTAAGTGAATTTGGTGCTGGGGGAGAGGGTCGTGATTGGCAGCCCCTGGGGGGGGGCCCCCTTGTAAGAAATGGTGCTCAGGGGGAGGCTGTCTCTTACGAACCACTTATCGTCTGCCAGGTCTTTCGTCTCAGAGTCACCTGTTCCAGCTCTTGGTGGCCATCTGATAAGAAGAACGGTGACCGGTGACCGGGAGGATGACATCCTTTGCATCCGCCTCTGAGGAGGTCGGGCTGCTGGTTTAGCTACCCCTGGGGCAAGGATTTATTTTGTGCATTTCCACCTCGCTGTGAGAAGGGGGCGAAGTCATTTTCTTCTCCTGGAAGGAAATTCGATCCAGTTCAACAAACGTGTATTGATTTATTGAGCACCTACTATGTGAGCGGCTGTCCCCCATGCAGAGTCAATGAAGGGCTCCTGCTAAGCCATGGAGACGTGGCCCAAGGCCGAGAAGATGCGTAGGAAGGGAAGAGGGGGTGCAGAGCGCTGGGCAGCAGCCGAGGGGAGAGTTGGATCTGGGAGTGGAGACAGCCCTGCGTCTGAATCCCGGCTTCGCCGCCTACCAGACCCGTATGGTGGCACGTTTATTTTCTCTGAGCCTTGGCCTTCTCACCTAGGAAGTGGGCTTAGTAATTGCTACTTGGTAGAGGTGACAGATATTAAGCAGCAGCGAGGAGCCGTCGCTCGTTTGCTCCTGCAAACACCGTGTGCCAGAGCCAACTCGCCCCAGAAAGTTGGCGGACAAATCCAGCCTCCTGCTCGGAGAAGTGTCCGTCTTGTGCCGCTCTTACAGGCCCCTCACTGCACACGGCGGGGAGTGACCCCTCTCGGACGTCCACCTCCTTTGTTCCATGAACTATTCGGAGTCTGTGTGATCCGCCTGCAAAGTCATTAACGCTGCCTCACGTTCCTCTTGCCACAGGGAGGAGGCGACTCCTGAAGATCTACGCATGTGGCTTTGCTTTGTGTTTCTCTCTTTTTCTTTTTCTTTTTCTAAACTCATTTCGGGATTTACGGGATCCTTCCGGAGCACGCACAAGCCACGCTCTGTGCTAAAGAGCGCCTCAGGCTAAATCCTTCGGGGTGTCGTGGGCCAGGGCTATTCCGTGTCCGGCCAGTCTCTGTTTGCTCAGATCCCCGGGCAGAGGCCTGTAGGGCAGTCTTTGACCCCCCGCGCATGGCTGGCCTCCGTGTGCTGTCACTGAGGTTGGGAATCAGCAGCCTGTCCCTATCCCTGTCTTCTGTTTCTGGAGAGCCAGAGTCCCTGACGAGGGAGTCGCCACAGGCCCTTTGCTCAGACACGACACGCACGGCCTGCTCTGGCCCTGCTCCCTTCCAGGAGCTGAAGGTGCTTGTGCCAGACAGGGAGAAGCCGGCCCCGCGGGGACCGGTCCCCGCTTCCCTGCATCTGGAAGCGGCCTCCATGCAGCCGGATGGGCAAGCGCGTGAGGAGACTGGCTTCCAGGCCTCGGGGAGCGAGCCGTCTCCCGCAGCCGGTGCAGAGCTCCAGGGCCGCCGCGTCAGAGGTGGACCTTTCCGCCAGGCCAGCCTCCGGGTGCTCGGGCTCGTTTGCACATCCAGAAGCCCCCACCCCTCCTTCCCCCCTCTTCCCAAAGCGCTGCCTCTGTTGTGGATGCTGCTGCACAGACAGCATTGTGTCTGGCCCTGATGTTCTGTGCTGCGTCTTAAGTCGGATGAGGGAGAGTCAGAGCCGGGGAAGGGAGGGCACGTCCGGCTTCAACCGGACAGGTGTTTCTCAACCGACCCTTGCGCGTCCCTGGGCGCTGTAGCCCGCGCTGAGCCTGGGTGAGGTTCATCTGGGGGGTACATTGGAGTGAAGTCTGTCAGCACGTACAAAAGGACGGAAGGGGATTTGGTGTTTCTCTAGCAATTATGGCGGGGGGGGGGGTGTGGGGGGGTGGGAAGAATATTGCTGATGAAAATAAAACCTGCAAATGTGCCCCTGACATGTGACTGCTTTATTCTCTGCTCTCAGACAGGAGAGGGAGACAGTTTGCTCTGTGTTTGATTCAGGTTTTTTGAAAAGGGAGGCAAACTGACAGACAGGCAAGAGACAGATACAACGAGACGCAGAAGGAGGCTTGAAGTTCGGGAAGAGAAAAAGATTACAAATGGGCAATGATCCCAGAGGCTGCAGAAACTGGTTTTCTTTTTCTTTTTTCTTTTTTTTTTTTTCTTTTTGGACTTGTCGTAGGGAGTCTGCAGTCTAGCACATCCACTAGAGGGTGGGGGTGGGAAGTGTGGCTGGGTGGAGCTGGACCAGCGTCCCCTGGCTCGGCTCGCCTTTTTTTTTTTTTAACCACTAGCGTCCCTGGAGCCCTTACCAAGGGCCTGACGGCTGGTGCACCTGCCGATGGCGCTCTGCAGCTGCTCCCCTGGGACCCAGCAAAGGGAACCGGACGGAAACTAAGTTTGACGTGCAAATACCACTCCCCTTCGCCCCAGCCGCCATTCCTAGAGCTGGCTGGCACCCAGGAGGGAGACCCCACATTCCATCAGCAATGGAATTGCTGATTAAGCACTTCCCACTCTGGGGTCAAGGACCCTGTGAGCAACGGGGAAGTGCAAGCCACGCTTCTTATTTTAAGGGGACTGTCTGGCTGGTCGTCACATTACGATGCCAACCAACCAGTCTCTAAAGAGAATTACAAATGTGGCAGAAGTTAAGAGAAGCAGACAATGAGGAAGGTTGGAGTGTGCCAGAAAGGTGTCACAGAGAGAGTAGGGCTGGGTCGGGCCCTTGAAGGGCAGACAGAATTTAGAAGGCAAGAAAACACCACCAAGGTGCTAAGGCAGTACTTCCTGGAAGATTTCCTGAGGTAGGAAGGCCAAGCTGGCGGAAAAGTATGGGGGCGGTTGGGGTTACACAGTCGAGGCCACCCAATGTTGGGGGGTAACACGGCACAGAGGAGGGTACGCTCGGGGATCTCCAGCCAGGCAGGCTGCCCTGTGAGGGGGGAAAGGGGTTCCACATTTCAGTAAGCTTTAACCTTCTTTCTAAGACTAGCAATTCATATCTAAATTTTCAAGGCTCTGAGTAGTCCTGCACTAAGGAAATCCTTTCACTTAATTTAATCCGGAATTTAAAAATGTTTAAATGTACGTCGCTACAGATTTTGTTTTTTAAATGCCTCTTACCAAGCCTCGGAACGAGTGTTCTAAGACTCACACACACAGGGAAACACAAACACGAAAGCCAGTGTCTTGGGCTCTCTGGTCAGGTCATCTCTGATCTGTCCCCACCTTGGCCCTTATTTGCCTATGACTATGTTCACATCCCTTAGCCTCACCTGAGCTATCCCACCGATTGTCGTGAAGGTAGAGTGTGCCGTGAGGCAGGTGTATGCAGCCCCATTGGGGAGACCACACTCACTGAAGGCTGGCAGCTCAGGGCAGGTCGGGGGCCTTCAACCTGAAGTAGTAGAAAATAGGGGGTCCATTATGCGTATCGGGCCACCTAACGAAGCAGCTGTTGACAGACGTCAACAGGAATGGCAGGGTGGATGGGGAATCCATGAGGCTGGGACGTTGTTTCGTCCCCGTCACACTTTCACTCCTTCGCAGGGTCCTCAAGTCAAACGGACCTGCTGGGGCTCTATCTATGCTATAGGTCAAGGTTATAAGATCAAGCCAAGCCTGTGCATTGGTTTTTCCAAAGCGGAAGCAGGAGAGACCCAGGGCCGGGCCGGGCAATTACGCTGTGGTTGCCTCTGACGACGTAGGGCTGGGGAGGTGCGCCTCCCGTTCCCCAACTGCGATGTGGTGAGAGCCCCAGCTCCCCGGGGGCCGATACATTAAGATCCAGCACAGATTGGTGCCGTCTGGACTCTCACGCACATCAGCACATCATCAGCTCGGGGAGTGATTGCCAGGGACCGAAGGGCACTGTCTCGTATTATTTGCATCGTGGCACAGGTCTTTCTACAACTAGGGAAACGGTGGCTCAGACAAATGGTGACTAGTCCAGGGTTACACGGCAGAGGTTAAATGGTGGAGTCGTAAATTCGAACCTGGGTCGTTTCCCTTCGAGTAGAGGGCTGACTCCCCACCTCCACGAGGCTGGCTCTCATCTCCACGGCCCGTCTTCTCCTACCGTCCTGTATCTGAGAGGCATTGTGCACGGTGACAGGCTGGTACTGGGGCAGGAGCTACGCCGGCCCCAGAAGGCAGCACTTCCAGAACGCAACTGCGTTTCCCAAGCCAGCCAGGATGGGTGTGCGGAGGCAGGCACCGCAGGCTAGCTCAGGGGTCAGAATGCTGAGATTTCCCACTAGGCTCGTGTCAGGCTCGGGTCGGGACAGTTCTCTTTACCCTGCTAAGAGGGTGAGGAAGAGAAGCCTGGAGGGGCACCTGGGTGGCTCAGTGGGTTAAGCCACCGACTCTTGCTTTCCACTCAGGTCATGATCTCACACGTTGTGAGTTCGAGCCCCACATTGGGCTTCATGCTGTCAGTGGGGAGCCTGCTTGGGATTCTCTCTCTCTCTCTATCTCTCAAAATAAATAAATATTAAAAAAAAAAAAAAAAGGAAGAGGAGCTTGGAGCCTGGAGGAAGGAATCTGGGAGACTGTTCTTTGCTCAAACTTTAACATGCATATGGGTCTCCTGACGGTACGTCTGGAGGAGCCCGAGGTTCTGCATTTGCACCGAGTTCACAGATGCTGCTGGTGCTGCTGCTCTGGGGACCACGCTGACCAGGTCTCCTGGGAATGTATCGTCTGTGGGTTTCAGGCGTGTTATTGGGGTAAGGGTTGTGGTTGACGAGATGGTGACTGGTGCAATCCCCTGCTAATTCCGGGAGGGTGGGGAGGATGGGCAGGGATTCAGCCTGAGCAGCGAAAGTCTTTCCTCTGCCAATTTTCTAGGACACCTCTGCCCTTTGGCTCCACTCAAAGCCTCACTGTTCTACAAGGCTCGCCTTGGACTCCCCTCCTCTGAGCCCTCTCTGACCAGGTCAAGACCCCAAGCATCTCTCTCCATAGCAACACTGGGCTTGTTATCTCTCGCCGTCTATCCTCCCTGACAGTTGCCTTAGACTGGTTCTGGAATGGCCTCATCTACGTATGTCCCCCTCTCTCCGACGAGGCAGCTCCTTAATCACCTTGCCTGGTATCTGGGATGCCCTCCAAAATGTTAAGTAAATGAATGAATGAATGAATGAATGAAGTGAAGCCCCTTTCAAAACGTTCATTTCTATTGAGACTCCCCGGGAGGGATGTTTAACAATAGCTTCAGGTGTCAGGGAAACATTTTTATCTGCTTTACATTTCAGAGGTCTTCCCAGGGGCCCAAATTCGGGGGGACAGAAAGCAGAGAGGGCTGGCTGGAGAAACTTCCGTGGGGCACAGAGAGCAGCTCAGAGGGGCGTGTGAATTTGCTCCGTGAATCAGGAGGATGAAAAGTATGAAGCCTGCCGCCAGGAAGCCGTCCATCCTCGGCCCAGGCCAGAGTCGGCAGCTCGCTCTCCCCTTGGCTTCTCACAGGTCATATTTCAGCCTCCACAAACTCCATAATCTTCTGCTCACGCTCCCCTTTTGTCCCCCGACTGTGATCTCCATCCCCAATAGCATTCATCAAATCCGTGAAAAGGTCCCCCTCCTGTCCCCTGAGGGGGTGGCTTCCCTGGGGGAAATTGGGGGAGTCTGATAAGCTTTCCTGCTGGCTAATCAGTTGCCTGCGGCCAACACTAGCAGCCCTGGGCTCCCGGAGGGCGTGGGGATAGATGCTGGCCTGGACGAGCAGCCACAGCCAGCCGAGCCAGCGCTGAGAACCCGGCGGGCACACTGCGTTCTGTTTGCCTGCTTTCCCTGGACGGAGTTTCCCCAGGACTCCCGGAGCGTAGGTAGCTCTGGTTCTATCCCTGTGAAAGAGACCCAGATCTTCTCCTGTTGTGGTTTGTTTTCAAAGACCACCAGCTTGGATTGGATGTAGGCTGTCTTCGGTCCTCCTCCTTTCCCTGCGGCCCATCTTTTCTCTCCCCAAGAGTAGAGGCGGGGCCATCCGTGGGGATGCCGGACATTCTGAATGTTTGCTAGACTCTCAGTTCCAGTTCTGGTCAAGAGGTCTGTGCTTGCAAAGGACCCTGGGAGAATCCGGGGCCTCACGATCGCGAAGGGGTTTGGAGAACGGTTGCTGCTTCCCGGACTGACCCTTCGCTGCACGACACTCTCAAGACTCTGAAGCAGAGGCCCCGGGGCTGGAGAACGCACCTCCGGTCCCTGACCTTCCTTTTGGCCTCACAGACCCCTGACCCTCTTTCCTGCGCTCTGCAGCTGGCCAGCCTCTCCACCGCCAACCCTCGGTGGGTCCCTTTCTGCGAGTACTTCTGAGCTCACGTCTCGCTTTCAAACAGCCCCCTTGCATTCATCTCCTTCCAGATTTCCAGCTTGATGAAGGCTCAGATGAAGAGTTCCAGAGAACAGATGGGAGGTTGTCATTACACGTTACTGATACACAGAACTGCTTCAGCCTCACGCATGCCAGTGTGTTCAACCAAACTCGTAATTCTTCCTCTGTTCCCCAGCCTGAGCCAGGAGCTCAGCCAGCTTTGGCAAGGAGTGAAAGTATGAGCTTTCTAGGGGCATTTATATAAAACATGCTAGGATTGATGATGAACTAGGGAACGAAACCTTTCTTCTTTGATTGGGGGAGAAAAATACTGTTGGTCTCCAATTCCCTTGCAAGATCTAAAATCAGAAGTCAAAAACATGCTAGCCTAACGTGGGTGTCACTGCACTTACTTAATGTGGGAAGTTTCTGGAGATGGGCTTCTTTGTCTGGTCCCAGAACTCCCCAAGGGAGCGTGTTCTAGCAACCCCCACAAGGTCACAGCCTTATACCAGGAGAGAAAGCCGCAGGCACCTTACATTTTGCCTTCGTTTATTTGGCAGAGGAACGCACACACTGGCAGAGACGGGAAGGGACTAGCCAAGGACTAGTTAGTAGAAAAAGTGGGAACCGAACTCAGGTCTAGTTCAATGCTTTTTCAGGAAAGGACAAAGACACCACGTTGTACAGAGAAGCATTTTTTTAAATTTTTTTTCCAGAGGAAAGATAATAGGGGTGGCTTCTTTGTAAAATTTTATACAAAGACTCAGAATTTTCCTTTAAGCCTGGCATGGTTTCATAATGTGCCATTAGGAAAGGACATCAGCTATCTCCTGGACAATCTAAAACTTTTGGTAAAAAATCCACTTTGCCTCTCTTCAAATGGTCTGAAGAGATAGGGGAAAAAACATTTTTTTGAACTTTTTTTCCTATATAAAACTTGGTCGTGGGGCATTTGAAACCTTGATAGAGGGACTCATGGGTGGCTCAGTGGGTTAAGCGTCCGGCTTTGGCTCAGGTCATGATCTCGCGGTTCTTGAGTTCGAGCCCCGCGTCAGGCTCTGTGCTGACAGCTCGGAGCCTGGAGCCTGCTTCCGATTCTGTGTCTCCCTCTCTCTCTGCCCCTCCCCTGCCTGTCTCTCTCTCTCTCTCTTTCTCAAAAATAAACATTAAAAACAAAAAAAAAGAAAGAAAGAAAGAAAGAAAGAAAGAAAGAAAGAAACCTTGATAGAAATAGTGAGGCTGGAAAACCTCATTTGGAAGTTGGCCCGGGGTCCAGACTTTTCCTTTTCCTGCCCTGTGAGAAGGGGAGACTTGTATACATTTTTCCAACGATGTTCCAGGAAATCTCTCACGGGGTATGGAAGTTTGAAACCGAAGTGCCAATCTGTCATGGAGAAGAGAGAGAAGCATTTGCTTCAAGGAGCCGCACATCACCAGACTCTTCTCTCTGAAGGAACGTTTCTTTTCTCAGCGTGCATTTGAGCGGAACGCTGCCCACAGACCATTGCTTGTTCCTCTATAGATGTCTGAGTTCTTGTCTGGAGTCGGCTCCCGAGGAGACAGAGGAGGTAGGCGACAATGGCAGGAGCTGTACCGTAAGTCCTCGCTTCCCACTGGAGAAAGGACCGGCCAGAGGAAACGCCCAGGGATCGGAAAACAGCCGGAGCACTTCTACGCTTTGGCCACCATAGCATGACGCGCCATTGAACACAGTGAACTTGAAGAGATGTTGAAAATGAAAGGCAGCAAGTGAAAGAGAGAAAACGCTGTTGCAGATTTTCGGGCCTTAGGGTGAGGACGGCGTGGGATGGGCAGGACTCGCTGTGACGGGTGATGACCAAGGAAGAAGGCAGGGGAGTTAGCAGCAGGCAGCACCTAGGGGATTAAGGAAAGGAAGTGACTGATGCTATCTGCAGGAGTGGGAGCCTGCTTGACTGGAGATCCAGAGAGCCATCAACTGAACAAAGGAATTCGGGAAAAGAAGTCAGCTGAGGTCTGCCTTCTGCTCTCAGCGCTGATAGGCGCTCTCGCCCCGACAACACGATGGGCCACCCGGGTATGTCGCCATCCCCTTCCACAAACATACGGAGGTAGGTCTCGACCGGTATGCGGCCACAGGGTCTTTACGCATTTTTCTGTAGGTTCACCTTCGATTTCCTAAAAAACCTTACACTCTTTGCGAAGCAGCCATGCAGAGCCAAAGTATGTGGACCGGTGTAAGGGGGAAAGCGTGTAGTGAAAAGATAAGGGCTAGCCACTGCTTCGCCAAAGACAAGAGAAAGGGGAGACGTACGTCTCTTTATGGAGCAGATATCTTCTTGATGAATTTACATGAATTGATTTTTTTGAAGTTGGCAACCTTCCTCCCCCTGACTCTTATTTTCCTCTCAAATCAATGAATGCCTCTCCGTTTGATTTTCTATAATCAGTGGCTTGCCATAAGCATTTCTATCCTACATTTTAAAGACCTGTAAATAAACACTAGAGTGCCCCCGGAGGAAAAGATCCTTGAAGGCGTTCTTTGATAATGCACACGAGCAACACTCACTACATCTCTGACAGGTTTCCATTTCCGTGTAAACAAGTCTTCCTAAGGGGAGCCATTCCTCAAGTGGAGGATCGGATCCTTCCGGAAGCCCCCATTCCGCGCCAGGCTTAGGCGGGTGGCGAGGCTAAGCTTTGTCTCCATGGCGTCTTGACAACAATGGGCTCTCCTCACTTGGATGTTCAACAGCCTCTGGGAACAATGAACTCACACACCATCAGTGAGCATCCAAAGTCACGTAGTGCTCTTGACCTTGCCTTTCAAAAGCTGATCCTTATTAACCATCAGCCGAGGTGGGGAGTCGCTGAGACAACCCTCAGCAGCGGGGTGACCCCTGAGTTGTGTCTGCTCTGAGATGATATAACCCCAGAGCTTCAGGGCTGTGAGGGTGGTGATTTAACAAGTCATATGTTTAAACAATGTGACGGCACACGGCCGTTCGAGGGGTCTTTGAAGTACATTTCTAAATAATGGGGGAAATAATGAACAGCTCTCACAAGTGTATTTAAGTGACACATGCATTAGGATGGGGGGGCCGCTCTAGTACGTCTGGATAATGGACATTTTTTTCCTGTGCTCTCATCTGCTTTCACTTCATGCTTCAAAAATGGTCACTCCGTGAGCAGACCTCTGGACGCTTTGTAAACAGAAGGAGGACGGCAGTGATGGCCCGTGACCGGCCTTCCAGAGAGGCTCAAGCTGGGGCCCTGACACAGAGTGAAGGGTGGGTGGCCCAGAGCCTTCCTGCTCCGCAATCTCATCCCTCACCTACCACTGGAAACAATTCTTTACGGAGAGCATGGCTTACCTTCACAGGGGAGGTGGCGTAGGAATCTGTCCCTGGGCGGTAACACCTTGATGCGTATTTGTTACCCAGACTGTAGTTCAAGGAAAATATTAGCGGGGAGAGAATGGGGCACAGGATTGGCAAGTTTTGATTTGGTGCAGCGGGTTAAGTGGGAGCCTGGAAGGTACAGGTTATGGCAAATTCCAGGTCGTTGATAATGGTGGCTGAGTCCTCTCTCTGTCACGTCCCTGCCTTCGTCTTGCCCTAATCCCTCGCTACCTCCTGGGTGCAAGAGGCTCCCTAGCATCTCTGGGTTGCTGGGATTCCTGACCTATGGTTACCCTGGTCCCTCAACCAGCAGGTCTCCTCCACTCTTCCCACGTTTCCTAGATATCTTCTCCTCTGCCTTGAAGTCACCTCATCCAGATGGGGCCACATTGTGACTCTTGTTGGCCCTATGCCATGTGGTCTTTATGGGCCACTCTCCCAAATAATAATAATAATAATAATTAATAATAATATGTTTTACAACTACGTTGATTTAAAGGCTGAATATGGGGTGCCTGGGTGGCTCAGTCGGTTAAGCGGCCGACTTCGGCTCAGGTCATGATCTCATGGTTCGTGGGTTTGAGCCCCACGTCAGGCTCTGTGCTGACGGCTCAGAGCCTGGAGCCTGCTTCGGCTTCCGTGTCTCCCTCTCTCTCTCTCTGCCCCTCCTCTTCTTCACTCTGTCTCTCTAAAATAAATAAAAATATTTTAAAAATAAAGGCTAAATTTATTGTTATATATTCATTATAATTCTATTCATCTTTTTTTCCTGATTTTAAAAGAACTTAAACATTTTTAAAAATGTTCGTGAGTTTCTGAAAGTATTGTGGGCCCTGAGCCTGAGCCTCCTGGCCCAGTGGGTAAGTCAACCCTGCATCTAAGAGGCCTTTCCTCCCTCCAGAGCCAGTTAGGGAGACCTACTCCGTTGTTCCCCTAAACATTCCTCGGATGCTGCATTTGCCACAGAAGCAAAGTGGGAGCTTCTTGAGTAGAAAGAATCGCGCTTTCTTCATTGTGGGCTCCCGAACCTAACTTAGGGCCTACGCCACAAGTAGCTACTCCATAACATTCTTGTTGAGCTGGGTGGTTGAGGAAGACAGCTCGTGGGGGGGGGGGGGTCCTGAGGGGGCAGCCAACAAGGCACTGGTCAGCAGAGACCGTGTCTATGGGGTGACTGGGCTGGACAGTTTTAGAGCTTGGCCTGGCCAGTTCTACCCATTTGCTGGAGGGCCCGACCTGCCTCTGCCGGTGGTCGAAGAGGCCCACGGATCCAGGAGGAGGAATGGCTCAGCTGATATGGCATCAGTGCCCTGAAGGAGAACGTCTTTCAGAGCACTGCAAAGAAGCTCTACCTGCGACGAGGGCTCTGTGAGCCCCCAGAAAACGCAGAAAACAAAACCAACGCCATAAATAAACTTGAGCAATTTCGTAAGTAAGCTTTGGGGTCAGTATGGCTGGAGGGGAGAATTTAATTGCAAAGCTCCTGTGTCTCAAATGCCTGAGGCTAGAAATCAGACCAGGAATACTAGGAGACTAGCATGTCGGTGATACGCAGGAATTGAGAGTCGAGAACATACACAGGAAGGCCTGCCGAGGACTGAGGTTAAAATGATGCCCCTTAGAGGAGGGCTTTGGATGTCAACGCTTCTTCTCCATGTGGCTCCTGACTGAAGGCGAATGCTGACCTGCGCTGGCATTTCAGAATTTGTTCTTGTAAAAATTAAAAGCCCAGGAGGAGATCGTGCCCACAATCTGCAACAACGCCATTTGGTAGAAAAGAAAGACAAGTTTAAGGCATGGTCCCTACCATCAAATAGCTTGGAATCTAAACCAGTAACGCAGGTCGTGGGTGACTCTCTTGTTGGAAATGGCAGAGTCAAAAGTCACGTAGCGTTCGTAAGGGGCAAAAAGGCAGATGGGCAAGAGGAATGAGAGAATCCAGGCTCTTCTGTGTAAGTGGGTGGGGGTGCCCCAGCATTTTCTTCCAGCTGACCCTGCCTACAGGGTACAAGACTGGGACCGTCTAAGGGATGATTTCTAAATCTACATCTGCAGACCTTCTCGTTTCGGAGCCCCGCATGCATTTCAATCAGCCTTTGGGATATGCATTTCATAGAAGGCTTCAAATTATGTCCCCCAATTCCGACCCTACCATTTCCTTCCCACTTCTGCTGACGCCCCGGTAGCTATTAATGACGCCATCACTATCCAATCAGAATCGACGTTTCTGAATCTTCCAAGATTCTATTCTTTCCTTTGTGCTCTGGTTAATTGGAACTGTGGCCTCACAGATTTCTTCAGTCTCACTTGGGCCAAATTCTGTCTTAACTCCCTTAATTTCATCTCATGTCACCTTCTTCTGGACCACTAAAATATTCTACTTGTTTCTTCTCAGAAGTATTTCAACATACGCACTGGCGTCGGAGTAGTTTTACTCACCATGTCCTGCCCCCAGTGTCTCCAACAGCTTCTCACCGTCTCCCCAGAAAGCTCTTCACTCAGCCATTCCAGAGAAGCGCTTAAGAACAAAGACCCTTGGCATCACGCAGACTTAGTCTGAGCCCCGATTCTATCACTTATTACCTGTGTGACATTTGCTGAGTTACCCACTTTAATCCTGATCGTTAAAATACGAATAATAGTTGTATCTACATCACGGTGTTCTAAAAAAGGTAATTTATGCAAAGCCCTTAGCACAGTGCCTGGCACAGTAAGTGCTGAATGAGGGAGCTATTATTACTGAAAATTATGGTGTTTTTGGTTTCTTATCAATCTGGCTATAACTATCTTTAAAAAAAAAATGGCTGACACGGATCCCTCTACACTTACTTAGGTGCCTCCGCGTGAGATCCTTCACGTGCCTGTTGCAGAGTCATCTTGGACATCTGTTGTGCCATCAGACACCGGGGATCCAGGGTAGTGGGAATAAGGACTCTGGACCAACTGCCCCTTGAATGCAGCCAACCGTATGTTTCCTGAGCTGTGGGTTCAGGCTTCTTATTCAGTCCCTAGTTGGATCTGATCCTTTCTTCTCTACCTGGACCGTCCCCCAAATCTCCATCAGGTGGACCACATTTGAAACCCTTCTCATTCTTGCCAACCTGCTGTAACTTTATCATTGACCCAGAGTTTTGTCTGCTCCCAGCAGGAAGGACCATCCAGACAAGAAAAACTCCTACCTGTCAAATTCTGAGTAGGAGGCAGCATCATGGAGTGTTTAAGGGCATGGTTGCTGGAGCTAGATAAACCTTAATTTCATTCCTGAATCCAGCATGACCTTGGAAAATTCAGCCTTACTTCCTCATCTGTAAAGTGGGGCTGGTGATATTGTCTTATGCTTGGAGACACCTACACGCCACGCCTGCTAAATATACAGGAAGTTTATTTAGGAATCCGATCCCAGACAGAAGGAACGCGAGAGACAGAGAGTGAAAGCAGGGAGGAGGGGACAGGCAGGGTGATACAAGGAGGCATCGTGGAGGTGGACCCCGAGCAAGAGACGGATGCTTGATCCTACTGGGATTTCTAAGGGGAGTATGAAATCCAAACGAGAGCTGGCTTCCAGGGGAACGTAAAGGGAAGTGTGCCTCCATCACTGTCTGGTCCCCTTTGGTCAAGGGAGAGCCTGACTGGGCATTAACTGCTGGCCCTTCCAGATCAGACTTGTGAGTCCGAGTTGGAAATGAGAGAAGCTCTGAGGCAGGGAGCGAGCAGTGAATGATGAGGCTAAGATATGGTGCTGTTGGAATGTGTCTGAGCAAAGCTGGTGGGAGCCCTGGACCTTCAGAGGTGGCTGAAGTAAGAGGTGAAGCCTAGAGACCTCTCTCTCTCTCTCTCTCTCTGTCTCTCCAAGTATAAATCTAGATACATCTATACCTATACATTTAAGCTCTCTCAGGCACATGATAATTGTGTCCTGTATGAGAAACTTTCCCATTGCTTTACATCAAATTAGAATAAAATTCAAAGTCCCTGAACTTGGCGGCCATGTCTCTGCATGATCTCGACCTGGTCTCCCTAAGTGTGCTTTGGCCTCAGTGCCTTTGCACTTTTGATTGCCTCGGCTTAGAACTCTCTTTCCTCAGATGTGTTCATGGCTTTCCCCTCCCTTTGTTTGAGGTTCTGCTCAAGTATCACCCCCTCAGACAGGCACTCCCTAACCACTTTCCACCCCCCTCCCATCACTGTGGTTACACCCTTTCTCTTCACCATGCCCCCTCATGGTGAATTATAAGTTCCTTATTTGTTCATCATCTATATCCCATTTTAGCATATAAGCTCTATAAAGAAGAGAAATGTTTTGATTTGGTTCACAGCATGCTCTATTTGCAATGCCCAGAACCGTGACTGGTGCATAGTAAGTGCTCGATGAATGTCTGTTACATGGATGGATGGATGGATGGATGGGTGATAAGCACTCCTACCTCCACATTCCCCTTTGGATATGGGCATGCAAACAAAAGACTGCAGTCTCTTGTCCCTGCAGGGGCCAGCCCCACAGGTACCTTCTCCATCCACCACTCAAGACCCTGCCCTGACCAGACTTCCTCCCCTTCTCTGCCCCCCTGTGCTCCTGAAGACCTTTCAGCAGGTTTTGTTGAGTTATAACAGGTATCACAGATAGAAGCCACGTCCCACCTTTCTGTGTCACACACACAGGTTTTCCCTTAGAGACAAGGTTGATTGGAAACAGTACATGCCTTCATGCTGCTGGGCAAAAGTGACGATTATTCAATTTGGATATGAAACTATGTAATAGCCTGAGCGGAACCAAATGGTGTGCCAGGCATCATGACGTTCAGTATTCTCACATGTGCTCCAGTCAACGTAGAAGTATTGGTACGTGCACACGTGCTCAGGCACGCCCACACGGAAACACACGCACCTGCTCAACCCTCCGCAACCTCAGCTGTGCTCATCCCCACCTACCACGTTTTCTTTGTCCTCTATCGCCTGTCAGTGAATAGATTTTTCAGCAGACATTCCATGAGATGTTGGACGATATGACACGGGAGTCATGGAGGAGTCCAGTTTTTAGAAAGTCGAACTTGGAGATCAGCCCTCACCCAACCATGCTGATGCTGTGATCGTGGACTTCCAAGCCTCTAGAACCACGAGAAATAAATTTTATCATTTATGAGCTACCCAGTCTGCGTCATCTTGTTATAGTGGCCCCAAGGGATTAAGACAAGAGGATTTCTTCCCATTTTATTGGCCAGCTAGCCCCAAATCCCTTCTCTTCTGAGCCATGGGTGTGGGGATTCAATTAGAAAGTTCTGCTTATTTTTAACACTGAAAGTATAGGACTCTGGAGAATGTGTTCTAATTTTCTGTATTTCTATACTCTCTCCAATCCAATGTTCTGTAGAAGACTTGTCTGCTCTTTTAGGTTGATGGTGGTGGAGGTGGGGGAGATATACATGACAATTTTGTCTTTTAAGGGATGGGATTGGCAGCATTTCGAAATGGAAACACCACAAATGTTCTCCTACCTGGTCTGACGAGTAGGATGTTACCCACTGAAAACTAGCTCCCCTTTTTATATCAGCTAGAAGTATCTTAAATCTCAAAATTTTATTTTTTATTTTTTAAATGTTTTTCATGTTTATTTTTGAGAGAGAGAGAGAGAGAGAGAGAGAGAGAGAGAGACCACGAACAGGGGAGGGGCAGAGAGAGAGGAAGACACAGAATCTGAAACAGGCTCCAGGCTCGGAGCTGTCAGCACAGTGCCTGATGTGGGGTTTGAACTCAGGAACCGTGAGATCATAACCTGAACCAAAATCAAGAGTAGGTTGCTTAATGGGCTGAGCCACCTGGGTGTCCCAGAAAATAAATTTAAAAACAAGTTTAAAAATACCCAGAAGTACTCAGGATCACCCCCATTTACATGTTGCTCCATTGTTTTTTTCCCATTAGCTCACCTGTCCTTCCTTCCTCCCTCCTTCCCTCCTTCCTTCTTCCTTCCTCCCTCCCTTCCTTCCTTTCTGTTTCCTTCCTTCCTTCCTTCCTTCCTCCCTCTTTCTGTCCTTCCTTCC
>NW_024412426.1:732676-750103 GCF_014898765.1 Herpailurus yagouaroundi
CTTTCTGTCCTTCCTTCCATCCTTCTTCCCTTCCTTCCTCCTTCCTTTCTTCCCTCCCTCCTTCCTTCCTCCCTCCTTCCTTCCTTCCTTCCTCCTTCCTTTCTTCCTTCTTTCCTTCCTTCCTTCCTCCTTTCCTTCCTTCCTTCATTGTTTCTCACCATCTTTTATCTTTATACACTAACATTGACATCACATATTATATTTATGTTAAAATTATATATATATATGTATATAAAGCAAGTTTATGTAGTGAGATTTTCTCATGTCATTAAACATATCTTCAAAAATGTTTTTAAGGTATGAGTAATATTACATCACAAAGATATCCCATAATGTATTTATAGGGCTGACTACCAAGGCTATTTCCATTTTATTTTTCTTACGGAAAGGTCATGTTCCCAGGGCCATCGGAGCGTCCTACTTCAGGCAGCCACACCCATTTCTTGAGCTGGTTCCATGCACATAGTTATGCATATGTGATCAGAAGGGGTGCAAATAGAAAACAGAATCACCACCTTTGGGGACTTTTCCTCCCGTTCTGGAGAGAGACTGAAATGAAGCCACAACATTTATAAAATAACATATCATCAAGTGAGAATTGCGGGGCAGTGGAGCCGTATTATAAAGCTGGCACCTGGGGAAGGATCAAGATCAGACTTAGTGGCTAACTTGGGCATCCAGGAAGGATTTTAGGGATCACTGTTTATCCCATAGATATCCCGGTCCGGCCCAAGCTGGGGTATAATATCCAGCTGCAGTGGCTATGAACAGGAACGTGTGCTTTTCAGTTGACCTTGAAGGGCAATCAGGGGCATGGTTAACAGAGAGGAAGGGGAGAATGTTTCAGATCAGGGGAATGATATGTAAAGGTTATGAAAGAAAATCATCTGTAGGCCTTGAGAAGCCACTGGGCTCGGCCGCAGTGGAGGGGAGCGTGAGGAACAATGAGGATGGGGACCAGAGAGGTGGGAAGCAGGAGGGAACCAGAGACCCCGCGGGCCCTTGAGATGGGGGATGATGTGACGCAAACGTTGCCTAAGGAGGATTTTCCTGGCAGCTGTGCTGGATATATTGGAGTCGGCAGACCCTGGAGACAGGGACATCTGCGTGGAAGGTGCTGAATTAAATCAGGCATGAGCTGACAAGGGCTGGATGTGGAGTGGTAACCGTGAAACCGAAATGGAAAGGGAAGGCAAGGGAAACATTGTAGCAGAAGAGAAGGCTCAGTGTGCAAAGGACCGATTAGGTAATGGGAAGTGAAGGAAAGAAAACTTAAAATGGGCTCCACCGTGTTGAGCATACGGGCCAGAGCCCTTGTGTTCGGAAAGATGAGAAGACTCGTTCCTTTGCCTCCCCTTGCTGCTGCACGGATTCCCATGCGTCTAGAGAGCTCCATGAGCCAGTGAGGGAGAAGGTGGAACGGCCGTGCAAACCAGCGTTAGGTGCTCAGGAAAGAGACTCTTGCAGGGACAGCCAGATATTTAAAATCCGCAGGCACGCATGCTTATTCTGACCTGCCTGTCTGCTCTTCCTAGGAACAGAAAGTCAAAACTCAACTTTCGTTGTTGTGGACTCTGACTGCGCACGTTCCTGACCTTACCTCCTTTTGGTCTCCAAGGCCTTGGAATCACTTCGGATCGCTCCCATTGGTCAACAGGATGTCCGGTGCTCCCGAACCGGGACTGTGGCTGATGTAGAACTGATATGACAGCAGCACATCCAGAGGAAGGGCTCAGACCTGTTCCTCCCTGAGCCCCTTGGTGATGATGATGATGGTGATGATTTTAGTATTATTATTTCTTTCACTGAGATCACTTTACATTACAGGCTCATATGCATTGATTTCCGTCTTCAATGTTAGTATTACTGTCTCCATTTCAGTGAAAGAGCACAGTGATTCAGGGGAGTGATATATGTTTATCCGAGGTCTCCCAACTGGGAAGTGTTGGAGCTGGGATTCTCTTCTCCTTCTCTTCCTTCTTCTTCTTTTTAATTTTATTATTAGGCTTTTTAGAGTTGACCAAGTCTACACAGGGAAAAGTACCAGGGACCACCAGGGTGTCAGAAACTTAGCTAGACAGCTGTAACCAATCCCTCTCTCAAAGTCTGTTCTTTGCTGCCCGGTTCCTAAGGCCTGGAATGGAGAGGCAGTAGGAAAACAGGTGAAAAACTCTAGAATCTGCCTCTCCCCTTTTCTCAGGGTCGGAACCAGGACTCAGCCATTGATCTTCAAATCTAATTTTTTTTTTTTTTTTTTTAAATAACGGCTTTCTCTGTTTCATTTGTTGTGCCAGCTAATTGCTTTAGGAAATCTTGGCAAAACCCTGCATTCTCACCATCTCGAGTATTTCACCAGCCTCTTCTCTGATATGCAAAATGGAGATAACTTGGAGTCTTCAAAGCAGGATGTCTAGGATCAGAATGGTTTCACGGAATGCCAAAGCAAGAGGGGAGTCCTGGGAGGGGAGTGACACCAGAAGCTTTCCCCCAGCTCTCCATTATTAATGAGGTGTGCGTTGTCATGGTGATAGGAGAGCAAATGGAATTGGGAGAAGACTTGAGAAAATATTGTGACACCGGGAGCTATAACATTTTTGTGACAGTGTGTATCTTGTGATAAGCTTGGGACATCACATCGCTCTCTCCCATGACATGCCTCAGACGTTATGAGGTCAATAAAGCATCCTAGGATTATTCGAACCAGATGGCTCTCTGCCTCCCCGTAGTTAGCTTGGACCCTAGGAGGTTACAGTTAGGGCAAGGGATCCAGATACTTGTTATTGGCGAGAGCCAAAATACACGTACGTTATCTACAAAACCCAAAAAAGAGGCACACTGAGGAACCCTAGGCGGGGACATCCATATCAATACATACTTTGTTTTTATACTTTTATACAACGTGCTCTTATATGCCCTGCAACCCTTTCCTACAGAGAAGTAAAAACAGTATGCGTATATTAAGTACGTACAGACATAGATCATGAGATCTGGTTGGGTGATGATCATATGTCCTGGTTTTCCAGGAAAGGTCTGGTTTATATCCATTGTCTTGGTATAATTATCGAGTGACTCCTTACAGCAAAAGAAGTGTCCAGATTCGGATGATATATGGTTATTCTCGATTGAGCTGATAGTATGGTTATGGGGTGTGCTCGTGTGGGAAGGCCCCGTACATTAGCAAAAAAGGATACCGTTGAACACACGGGACCCTGTCAAGCCTGTGTGCAGCACTGGTCCAAGGTGAACCCAAGTGACCAACAGGAGATAACCTGATGGCTCCAACGCCGTGTGACTTCCCCAACTCGGGAAGCCACAACTACCTGAAGGTCTGAATGAGACTGCCAAGATGTTGATGCTTCTAGTGGGTGAAGAGTGAGAAGGAAGGCATTCCCTGTGGGAAAAGCATAGGGACATGCATGGTGGTTAGAACATTTGGAAAAACTAGCGTCCAGTTTATCTCTAGAATAGGATATAAGTACAGGAAATCCTAGGGGTGGACTTCAGAAGTGTGTATAATGGCCACAATATGGAGGACCTTGAATGGAAGGCAAGAGCTTGAAACTTAGTACCTGGTGAGAAACCAGCTAAGGTATTTTAAGGAGACAAAAGATGACAGTTGCATCTTTGGAGGATTAACCACAAGACGAGACAGAATCTGGCTGACTTTTGAAAATTGCTCCTTGGTTAAAGAGATAATAAGAGCGAGACACGGCTTTAAGTGTTTTCATTATTAAATAGAAAGTCAACAAAAAAAGAATAAATAAGTCAAGCAGTCAACTCAACAGATTAGAGACAAACCGAAGTAAGGGCAAAAATGAAAGATAAAAGGAGAAATCAAGAAATCAGTAAGATGAACAGCAAATTTATAAATGTTTTTAAGAGATAGTTCTGTGAGAAAAAAAAGTTTTTCATCTTTTGACATCTCCAAGTAAGAAATAAAGAGTACAAGTGTATAAAATTTGTAACCGGAAGAGGGATATATGATCAGTATAAAGGACATTTTAAAAATTCGTAAGCCACGGGGCACCTGGCTGGCTCAGTCGGTGAAGCGTCCGACTTCTGCTCAGGTCATGATCTCACAGTTTGTGAGTTCGAGCCCCGCGTTGGGCTCTGTGCTGTCCGCTCAGAGCCTGGAGCCTGCTTCGGATCCTCTGTCTCCCTTTCACTTTGGGCACCCCCACCCCCCCCCTCTCTCTCTGGGTCTCTCAAAAATAAATAAATATTTAAAAAATTCATAAGCCAGACTGTACTTATCAACAGTGATAAGTTTTAAGTTCCTAATGAAATTGATGATATGCTGGACAAAGTCTATATACTAAATTTATTTTTTTTAAGAAAACCTAATAACTTGCCTTAAGAATCACTCTTCTCCCACAAAACTCAGCTGTAGATTATTTTATAGTTGCTTTCTGTCAATTTTTCAAACAACAATCTCCAAAAAGTACAATTGATTAGTCTGCCTAGAAAAAAAAAAAAATAAAAAATCTTCTAATTCATTTTAAGAAGCAAGCATTAACATGATACTAAAACTTGACAGAGTGCCACCTCCACAAAATGAAACAAAACAAAACAGAGCAGAACACTGGCAGGACAATCTGAGTTATAAATATTGATGCCGAAATCCAAAACAAAAGATCAGCAAATCACATTCATAAGTACATTAAAAGAACTGTGGTATCATATAAAAAAAGTACAGTTTATCCCAGGATTGCAACACAATAAATATGACAAAGTAAAGGGCTTAGCCTTAATAGAACTCATTTGAATTCATAAGAAAGCTCCTAAAATCCCAATAGAAAAATGGGCAGGATATGAATGGACAATTCACATAAAAAAATAAAAATGGCTAATAAGCATATGAAAAAGTATTAACCCTGTTCGTTATCAAAGAAATGTAAATGAGGCATCACTTTTTGTAAATCAAATTAGCAAAGCTTAAAAATAAATAATAGTAACACGAATGCCAATAAACATATGAAAATACGCTCACCCTCATTAAAGCAGGAAAATGCAAATTGAAACCACAATGAAATGCCATTTTACACCCACTAGCTTGGCAAAAATGGAAAACTCTGGCAATACTCAACGTTTGGAAGGATGTTCGGCAATTAGGAGCTCTGCGGTTCCGAGGGGGTTGGACAGCTTGAAAAGCAGTGTAATATTATCTAGAAATATTGGAGGTATGCACACCATTTGATATCCTTCCACATGGGGGTGTATTCCCTCAAATAGTGGTTGTCAGTATTTTCACCTGCATACATACCCCTAAAAGAATTCTGAAGAACTCTGCGGCACTGGCACGATTTTACGTTGTTATCTCAGGTTTTCATTGGATATTTTAATGTAGGCCACAAGTATAATTTCCTGCGTATTGACTTTAAATGAAAACAAACAGGAACACTTGGCTGGCTCAGTTGGTAGACCACGTGACTTGATCTCGGGGTCATGAGTTTGAGCCCCATGTTGGGTGTAGAGGTTGCTTAAAAAAAACTCAGGGTCAAGTTCTTAAATGGTTTAAGATTTTGTAATCACTTCTTTTACTCCTTAGGCCTGTGTTTTTTATTCCATGTCTCCCTACATAATTTTATCCAAGTTGAATAATTTTCTTCGCTTGAAAATCTTTAATTGGTTACCCTGCCACACATCTTTAGAGCAAAAATATATGTATAAGTTCAGTTTTTCAAAGGTATGCTGTATGACCATGAGGTTCTAAGTATCAAACATTTCTTCTGGTATTAAAGTATCTAAGTATCAGGATACCTAAATATCAAAAAGTGAGTTATCATTACAGTTATTGATAGTACATGGTTGATTAAAACAATACGAATAAAAAAATTTTTAATAATTATGAAACTAAAATTTTATTGAAAACATATTGAAGTGGATAGAAATTTTTTCCATTGGTTTCATGTATCTAAGGATAAATATTATTTATGGCTAGCATGAGACAGATTACAGCATTAATTTTATTCCGATTTATTGTTTTTATGGACATAGGTGCTAAGAATTTCCGTTCTTGTAAATAAACACAGGAATAGAAGGAGTTTTGTTTAGCAATGTCGCTCAATTCTTTGAATTTATCCCCAACTATAAGCTAAGTATCACCTAGTGATTTATGATTGACCATTTTATCATTGGAAATTACTTTTAATAACCTAGCAGCTGAAAGCTGGGTTCTGTGGACAACAAAGGACTGGAATGCACCTGCCTTGCAAAATGATTTGTTATCCACTCATTAAAGTCATTCGCTTTCTCAACATCATCATAAAAATTTAAAATATCCCTTTGTTTGTCATTCTGGAGTTTTTTAGACTCCAGTTTAATGCGGTGTATTAAGAATCTGGATGAGTGAGAGGTATGCTTTTCTTTTGTAAAATGGGAAAAGAGCTATCAAATATGAGAGGCTAGAAAGCTTTAGTTAAAGGGAAATGTATGAACAGAAATTGGTGATTTGTAAATTGATTCCCTGAAAGCTGTCTGTGCTCCTGTGCCTTTGGAAAGCCCCATGTCTCCTCAGAGCCACACACATTCCTGGTTGTAAATCACAGCCAGGGAGAAACTCTCCTTCAAGAATCTTCGCAGCAGCATTATCCAAAAATAGACCCAAACGAGAAACGACCCAAATATCTATTAACAGGAGAAAGGATCAACCACGATGCATTTACACAGTGAAATACTTCACAGCGGTGAAATAAATGAGTAAAAAAAAAAAAAAATAAAAATAAAAGGAGACTTGCTGAAAAATACATACGGCATCATGTTTGTAAAGTTCAAAATCAAGCTGAATTATGTTGTGTGGCATTTAGGTGATATGCGTATATGGCAAAACTATAAAAATAGGAAGCAGCTGACAAAAACTTCAATGTCATGTTGACTTCCTGGAGGTGGGGAGGCTGCGGGAGTGTAGGGGAGAAGCACGTAAGGAACTTCAACACTTCATTATATTCTCGTAACTTGTCTGGCAGGTTTCACATATTTCTTCATGCCTTAAAGCTCTCATAAATTATTTTAAATTGTATACACATTTGATACCTGCAAAGAATAATATATTTCTTTGCATGTATCATATAGTTTGAAATTTTAATTTTTTTTTCAACGTTTTTATTTTTATTTTTGGGACAGAGAGAGACAGAGCATGAACAGGGGAGGGGCAGAGAGAGAGGGAGACACAGAATCGGAAACAGGCTCCAGGCTCTGAGCCATCAGCCCAGAGCCCGACGCGGGGCTCGAACTCCCGGACCGCGAGATCGTGACCTGGCTGAAGTCGGACGCTTAACCGACTGCGCCACCCAGGCGCCCCTATAGTTTGAAATTTTAAATGGAAAAAAGTGCACGCAGTATTCCATGTTTGAGATGGTTTTAGTAAAACCAATATATATATATATATATATATATATATATATATATATATATATATATTTTTTAACCTTCCTCTTCTGGTACCATGCTTCTGGAAAGTGATTAGAACTATTTATAAAGAGCCTTAAACCATTCATACTTGGTAATTCAATAATACTACTTGTAGGAATATGTCTCAAAAATCATTAGAAATGTTATCAAAGATTAATACACGGGTATTTATCACCGTATTTTTTGTAATGGAGAAAAATTGGAAATAATATAAATGGGCAATAATAGGAGAGGGTTTTAATATATTGTAGCAAAGCAATAGGATAGATCATTCAGCCATTAAATTATATTTTAAAATAATATTTAATTATCAGCATAGCCAAAGCAGGTCATGATTTATTAAGGAAATAAAACCAGAAAGTTCTGTGTACATTACGGTTCTAATTACGTGCACGTGAATGTACAGCTGGTACGCCACGCTTTTGAATTTTTTTTTTCAACGTTTATTTATTTTTTTGGGACAGAGAGAGACAGAGCATGAATGGGGGAGGGGCAGAGAGAGAGGGAGACACAGAATCGGAAACAGGCTCCAGGCTCTGAGCCATCAGCCCAGAGCCCGACGCGGGGCTCGAACTCACGGACCGCGAGATCGTGACCTGGCTGAAGTCGGACGCTTAACCGACTGCGCCACCCAGGCGCCCCGCCACGCTTTTGTATTACACAACAGTTGAGCCTAAGAAATGTCACTTTCCTTTATCTTCCTAAGTCTGCGGCATCATCTCCTACCTGAGAGGGCATCCACTTTCAACCGGATTCCCTCTCTGACTTTCTCTAGTGGATTACCTCCCCGGCCACCCAGCCTAACTCACCTGGAGCCTGGGAGGGCGTGATGCCTCCGTGGATGTCAGAGGGCCACAGTGCACGTGGTAGACACGGGAGAGAGTCAGGCCATGTGAAATCAAGTCCCCCTTGTCTTCTACAACCACGGTTAATAATTGATGGGTCTCCCTACTTGGTTATGACTTTCCTTGTCTACTGCCATCCAAGTTCTACCCAATTCCCCAACCTATATACCCCTGCTCCTCCTCTGTGAACCTTTTCTTTCTGTATACAGCCCTCATGACCTCGCTCCCTGCTTTTATCTGCAGCTTTCCTGCCCCCGGCACATAATTTTACAATTTCCCTAGTGTATACAGAACGCTTTAATTTTATCTGCACCTAAGAGACTCCTTTTTAAATGACTTTTATTCTTACAGTCACCAAAGTACTTAGTAGAGGGCTGGGGACCTAGGTGGCAACTACCTAGTGGCGAATTGATTAATTGATCAAATTGTAAGAGGTTAAACCTAGCTTTCGGTATTAGATCTGAAATCCAGACTATGACACATCAACTTTCCCTTCTCTCTCTAAAATCGCTCCATCCTTTTCAAAGAGTTCGGCTAAACACAGTTCAGGTACTGAGAAGGAAAAAAGAAAAGGCAGGGGGAGTTAGGCCCTTTGATGTGCTCGCTACACAGAGAACTAAGGAAAAATTCAAATGTTCCCTTCAACTAAGAGAAGCTTATCAATATTAAGAAGTACAGGGACGAGAAGAAAGAGCGAAGAAGAAAATATATAACCCTTAACAAGAGGATAATTTAGCTTGTTGGCAAGCACTTAGGAGTCGGGTTCATGAAAAATGACTCACACAATTGCATAGCAGGTTTTTCTGGGCTTTTGTGTGTGAATCGTGGTATTGATTTCATGCAAATAATCACATTCTGTTGGGTTGTTAGGCAGAAGAAGGGTTGGTTGGGGAGGGAGGGGTAATTGAGGGAGAAATCAAAGGGGGTGGAGAAAGAGAAGCCTGTTGATCTTCCAGGCCTTGCTAGAATGACCAGAAGCTAGAGGGCACACACTGCTAATTAAAATATGGCAGCGGCCTCCTTCTGCTTCCTTTCCTCAAGGGTTGCTCTGGAGAGACACGTGCCAAATGGAGCCTTTTATTCTCCTGTTTTGGTTGAGATCAAATTACTGGAAGGGAGAAGAAAGGAGAACTGTGGAGGTACCTTAGGGATAAACAGAGACTTCGTTTTCGTTAAAAAGACAACCTCTGTCCACGATGGTGGCAGCACACAGTTGGGACTTATTTGGCTGAGAAGAGCCCACTAATTTGTTGGCCAGTTGGCCCATTTTGGTGCCTTTCCAGAAGCGACAAAGTTCGCCTTTTATTTACTTTTCTAAATAATTCGTTGGCTTTCGTTTTTCTCTAACAGCCGACAGAGAGGAGCATTCAGAGGAACTTGGGTTGGGACGATGCGGTGATGACAGCAAAAATATTTTAAGATTTATCGGGCGTTCACTCGTTGGCCACCCGCTTCCTGGGCACTCTATGTGCTTCTATTCCCTTCGTCTTCAACGTTTGTTTTTTTTTTTTTTTTTTTTTTTTTTTTGGGGACAGAGAGAGACAGAGCATGAACGGGGGAGGGGCAGAGAGAGAGGGAGACACAGAATCGGAAACAGGCTCCAGGCTCTGAGCCATCCGCCCAGAGCCTGACGCGGGGCCCGAACTCACGGACCGCGAGATCGTGACCTGGTTGAAGCCGGACGCTTAACCGACTGCGCCACCCAGGCGCCCCTATTCCCTTCGTCTTCAAACCAGTCCTATGAGTTAGGGAGTCGCCGATGAAGAAATGTTAATATTCTGGCATTAGGAAGCATGGACGCCCTGGAGCTCACTTCTGTTCATTCGTGTCTCTTGGGTCCAGAAGGGACCCATGATTAATCACAGGTGAGGTCGCAAGAAGTAGTCATAATGGTAAGGATTGCAGAGGGCTGGAGTTATAAAGGGACCTAAGATGTTACCCACGAGTGAAAGCCCCCAGAGGCGCCAAAGATAGAGAAAAGAAACATCGCACCCAGAAGTCATGGGGCCAAGAGTCCCACGTCTCATCTATGCGATGGATGTTCAGACCACCCAACACAGGGGTGGATGAAGCCCCGCAACGAGCAGGTGGAGCCTTGGGAGAACACCGCAGGTCCCAACACTGACAAGCAGGCCCAGAGGTGGTTGCTACGTCACGGCGCTCGATACTAACCACTTACACGGAACCGTGATACTCAAGAAAGTCAGTGGATGGAATGAAATCTTGCAGCCACTCGTTGGGATGATTCTGAGGCTATGCTCCTAGTGAGCTCAGGGGAAGAAAAACAAAACATAAGAGAGGAGTACATTTATCTCAAGTCTGCTGGTTGTCAGTGCAGGGAGGGTAGGGGAGCCCTGCTTGTCTGAGATGGGATTATTGCTCGGAATAGAGTCATGATTCTGTTTCTCTTTACTCTGTTCCTTGGCTACAAAGAGACAGGCTGTCGCTACTTTATTTCGGGGGGAGATTGTCAAAATCAGGGGTAAACTCTTCTCTCATTTACATGTGTTTTCCAGTGCTTTCCCTCCCACTGGGCCCCTTGAAAAGCCTTTTCCTTATGATTTTTTAATCGCCCGTGTTTTGAAGCTTGGCTAACTGCATGGCTAACCTGGGCAGCTGGTCCAAATCTCAGGGCCACGCTATTTGGCTGGAAAGAAGGAACCGGCTTCATGAAGTTGCTGCGGCGTTCCTTTGGGCTTTGAACAAATTGCTCTAATCTGAGAAGTCACCACCACTCTGCTTCCCGGTGTCATTAAGGAGCCCCATGTGAAGGAACGATATTAGTTTTCACTTAGAGAGTGAAGGCCACCAACAACGGGAGAAAAGAAACCTGAAATGTGGTTAATGGGCCAATTTGGTGACCCGTTTGGGAGCCCAGACATTTTGCCTCCTGCCAAGCTCTCTTGAATTTGTATGATACAGAAACAGATCAGGAAAAGACTTGCAGGGCATGGCGGGAAGAGTAAGTCCACGCATTTGCTCATTCTCTTAAGGAGAAAAGGGAAAAGGGTAGTTTTTGTTTCTGTCTTTCAAAATCAATTCCTCCACCTCCTAGGCGTGAGAATTGCATAGCACTGTCTTTTGTTCAGAAAGCTGGAAAGTGTCCCAGCAGGAATAGGTCAAGTTTTATGTAAGAAAATTTGATGAAATAATCAGGCTTTCACCCCAACGCTGTGTGTTGTCTTAAAAACTTAATAAATATTAATTACATGCTAAGCCTTGCCCCATTTCCTTTTACAGAGCTAACACACCTAAATCTTTTTCTTTTTTTTAAAGTAGGCCTCACACCTATCGCAGACCCCCACGGGGGGCTTGAACGCATGGCCCCGAGATCAAGACCTGCGCTGAGATCAAGAGCCAGATGCTTAACCAACTGAACTACTCAGGTGCGCCATGTCTGAGACCTTTTTAAGTCTGCAAAGAAAGGACTATTTTTTTCTTTTATAAGAACTCCTGTAGCATGACTTGGCATTCTATCTGTTTCGTGTTTTCTTTCTAATTCTGAGGTTATGACAAAATTGGACTATGTTTTAATATCTAACTGAATTGGGGTTTTTTTGGGGGGGGGTTGTTTTGTTTTGTTTTGTTTTGTGTTTTTTACCATGGGCAATGAACAAAGATAGATCTGACAGGGAAGCAGAAGACCCGCAGAGCAAGGAATTCCTCTCAGAATTGTCCAACCTTGGATCTCCTTCCCCTTGCCAGAACACTCAGTCTCACCGGATCGTGACAAGCGGAGAATTGCATCCTCGTTGGGGCCTTGTTGCTTTCACCTGTGCAGCATTCCTTCTCCTCTCCTGACAACAAACACCTAATTCACTTGACGAAAACCCCTTCCTCATCCTCGGTCCCTGTCATTCGAGCGGTGGCTTCGGGAGTAGACAAATGACCTGGGCTAGCTCGGCCAGAGCATCCGATGCCCTCACCTCATTGATGGACCCGGGGACGGATGTGTGATCCAGCTCCAGCCAGGCAACACCATCCCCATTTTGTAGGCCACGATGAAGAGTTTAAGGATGCGCACACACCTAGGTTAGTCCAATAAAAATCAATTCCAGGGTGATCATTTGAAAGGGGATTTCCTTTTGGGTAGGCTTAGAGCTGGAAAGTCATATGCCTGGAGTGGATGGAGGCCACTCACAGAGAAGCTCTGCTTCGGAGTGAGGCCACCATGAAGAAGAGCAGAGTTAAGACTTAAGAGTTAGGACTTGAGCCCCTAGTCCAGCCATGTCATGGACTGATTTTACCTCTGGACCTTCCTGAGAAGTTAGCCATGTGCAGTTATCAATGCTACCATTGCTTCCAAAACATGATTAGTCCATTCAACAAGGATTCACTTAAAAAAATGTTTACTTATTTATTTATTTTGAGAGAGAGAGAGAGAGAGAGAACAAGTTGGGAAGGGGCAGAGAGAGAGGAAGAGAGAGAATCCCAAGGAGGCTGTGTGGCTCGATCCCACAAACCATGAGATCACGACCTGAGCCGAGATCAAAACTCAGTCATTTAACTGACTGAACCACCCAGATGCCCCAACAAGTATTCACTTTTGTATCTCTTATTATACTTGACTATTTGGACATTTTAACAAGCGCTGGTTTGTTAAGTCATTTAATATGCATTTAGGGAAATAAGATAGGAGAAAATTGGAATATGTACATTAAAAAAACCACGTATAGATGAATGAATAAGTGTCCCAAGAAATGTGTTGAGAGAACTCCAACTCAAAACCCACTGAAGAGTACAAGTGATCTGGGAAAGCTCCACTTGGGTTGGAGATCTGAATTAGACCCATAAGGAAATAGGCAGATTGGATTTGTAGGGGGTAAGAGAAGAACACTCACAAGAAGGGAACAGTATTGGCAGATATCCAAGACATGGAGGGGTATGGTGAGTGGTGAAAGCTTTGTATGGCAATGAATACGATTGGAGAGAAAAAGGGTAAGGTTGGGTGTAGAAACGGGGAAGTCTTGAATTTGGATGTGACCCGGTTGGTGCTGAGAATGCTGTGGTCTCACAAGCAAGAATTCCGAGGCCAGAGTGATATTTTGCAGAGCCTTGTGTCGGTAACGCAGACTTTGGAGACGAAGATGACAGACAACTGGGCAGAGGACAAAACAGGGAATGTGTTGCACAGATCTAGGGATGTATTGATAAAGATGTGTTGGCTGAGGGATCGGTGAGCAAGAGAGAATGTAAGACTTTTGAGCAAGCCTGACGATTCCTTGGGGACTGACCAGAAACACTGGATGAGGGCAATAAAATGGCAATGTCAAGGTTTTAATAACTTTGGGATATGAAAAATAAGGGATGAAAGATCTGCCTGAAAGGAAAACATATCAGGCTTGATTTAAGATGTTTTACGGGGCGCTTGGGTGGCTCAGTCGGTTGAGTGTCCGACTTCGGCTCGGGTCATGATCTCATGGTCCGTGAGTTCGAGCCCCGCGTCAGGCTCTGTGCTGACAGCTCGGAGCCTGGAGCCTGTTTCAGTTTCTGTGTCTCCCTCTCTCTCTGACCCTCCCCCGTTCATGCTCTGTCTCTCTCTGTCTCAAAAATAAATAAACATTAAAAAAAATAAAAATAAATAAAAAGATGTTATCTGGTGGGAAATTTCAGTTAAAAATTGCTATCTACCGCTGGATCTGTGGATCTACAGGTGAAAGGTAAGGCTGAAAATTAGAATGGAGATCCAAGGATCATTGTCCTGATGTCTTTGGCCAAAGTCCTCAGAAGGGAAAATTCTCTAAGGGCATGACGATAAGCAGAGAGGAGCCCTGAGTGAGCCTTGAATCTCACACAGGCAGCACTGAGAAGGAAAAAGGAAATGGTAGCCAGCTTTGGAGTCTCGGGGAAGGAAGATTAAGTATTGCAGAATTTCTAAAAGCTGCGGTGAAGGGTTTGTCAAGATAAAGCAGACTGTAATTACACACCAAAGGGATGTATACAAGCGAGAGAAAGAGGGCAAGTGAGATCTGTTAACTTACTGTGAAAAATGCTTTTCTTGGGAAAAGGGCCACACATACGTGAGGGAAAGGATTGACACGGGCCAAAAAAGGAAACCCAAAGCAGTTTGATTGGGCAGAACACTGCCTTTGAAATACATTTCCCCCGACCATCGTATGTATATACGCGCTTAAAATTTTATAGTTTGTAGCCACGTATAGACACGGACACAAATGCATTAGGAGGGTGTCTAAATAGTCTGTGCGGTGAGCAGAGGGAAAAGGATGTTATAAAAGCAATCCAGACAGAATTACTCTGCATAATGACAGCATGTATGGCTTGTTGCCATCGGTGGCACAATGTGTGTTGCAAACCAAATCAAATTTTTGTTTCAGTTTTCTTTGCTCTGATCTCGCAAGAAACACACCGAGAAACCTGCGATCCCTATTCAAACACACCCCAAGACACCCACTGAGACTTCTAAGGAACAGCACGGTCGGTCTGAGCTTAGACCCTCAAAGTTAGCACCGTGGTTTCTGAGGTAGGAGATCTAAGGCATAGAAGCTGATCCTCTATATTAATGGAGGGATGACTTCACAGAATTTTCGAAGGATAAAAACATCTAGACACACATCCACGTCGACTGCCTTCTCATACACACATGGAGACAGTCACGTTTAATAAGATCCGGACTGCTCTGACTTTAAAAATATATATATCTGTGCTTTTAAAATAATCCGTGCTGGCTTCAGTTCAACTCTTCAAATAGTAACTAAAGTCAGCCCATCTTCCATAATATGCATTTGTTTTGCGTCCCTGAAATAGAGTCCTTCAGTCTCCTACAATAGAAGGGTCTGTGAAGCTGAAGTTATTAGGTACAGTTTCCTGCACCTTGGAAAAAATGATCCAGTTCGAAAGGGGTCGAGTTGCCTATCTCCTGCAGCGTGACCTGTCGCAAGGAGTCCGGTTAAGGGGAGGCATTGCTTTCCATTGATTTTGATAATTCCCTGGGCCAAAGCCCAAGTACATATGATTTGGAGATGCTGGGATAGGCTAAGAGGACTTTTGGATTTCATCCCATGCTTTAAAAGAAAGGATCATAATGTTTTCTGGGCCGCCTTCCTGCCAAGTCCCAACTAAATAAAAATGGACCTTCAGAAATACACCAGAGAAAGAAAAACAGGTAAGGGAGACGTGTGACCAAAAGGAGAAAGACAGGAAGGGGAAGAACTGTGGGGTGGAAAGAAGGAAAGACAAAAAGGAGGGAGAGTAGGAAGTCAGGAAGGTAAGGGATTTCATGAAAGAGACAGAGAGAAACAGAGAGCCTGAGACAGGGGGTCATGGGGGAATGGTGAGGAGAGGTTGTCTGGAGTAGCTCATCTGAACAAAATCAGACTTCCCACAGGCAGCCGCTCGGGTGGCTCAATCCATCATTCACATCTCAGGCTCCCAGGATCAATGGGAAAGTCAGTCATTTGGCCATCCATGTAACATCAGAATCATTAAGAACTGAACACCAGAGGCCAGCGTATTGAACTCCTCGGACGGTGCACCAGAGGTAAGGAATGCCAAACGAGCGGGCTCCGCACGCTGTGCTTCGGGGACTGTGTGCTTAGTTGGGGATGGCGTCATTTTTTTTGTGCTCTGAAAGTGTCCTAAGACGAATCGGGTTCTTAAGAGATGGCTTTCATCCAGGCGTTCCCCTGCTGAAGAGAGCGACTGCAATGACTTCCCATGGCACGCACGGTCAGGTCCAGAACCCCTCGTGGCATCATGACTCTCCTCAATCTGTCCCCAGTGACCTTCTAATTGCCAAATCCATTAGGTACTTCTCAGGCTCTCTCTCTCTCTCTTGCATATGGTGCCGGCAGTCATTCTCTCTGGAACTTTGCTTCCCTCGGCTTTCGGACAGCATACGCAGCCAGTCCTCTCCATTGGGAAGACCGACCGTCCCGGTGTGCCCAGGACCGAAGGGTTTCTGGCACTCGGGACTTTTAGCGCTAAGACAAGAAAGTGTCAGACAAACTAGTACAGCTTGGTCACCCTGTCACACTTCGTGAATCTTCCCTGCCCAGCCCCCAACATGGGCTCCTTTTTCTTTTTTTTTTTTTTTCATTTTTTTTTTTTTAAATGCTTATGTCTATTTGACACAGAGAGAGTGCATGAGCAAGGGAGGGGCAGAGAAAGGCAGAGACAATCCAAAGTGGTCTCCAGGCTCTGAGCTGTCAGCACAGAGCCTGACGCAGGGCTTGAACTGAGGAGCTGTGAGATCATGACCTGAGCCGAAGCTGGACGCTCAGCCAACTGAGCCACCAGGGTGCCCCATCTGGGCTTATCTTCTAACCTCCCCTCAGACAGCACATTTTCTGGTGTATCTTGTTCACGGAGCATTGAACTCTTCCTCTGCACTGGTGAGCTCAGGAGGACCTCAGGTTCGTCAGGTGCTTCTCAGGGTCCCATCTGCATGTGATAGTTTCATGTATGCTCTTCTCCCAAAGTCGTTCTCAATAGTCCTATTGATCTTTTGGGGGCTAACTTCAGTGTGACCTGTTCCATACAGTTTCGCCTGATTTCTCAAGCCATTTCTGGTGTCTTTTTACTTAAACTCCTGTTCCACAGAGACTGCACTCTGCACCCTAGCCCTCAATCATACCCCATCCTGAAATGTTATTTAATTTTGTACATCTCTTTGAAACAATGGTGTTAGAGACAAATAGAACCGAGTTTCAAGCAACGGATTGACCAGTAATTCCCTGACACGTACTGAGCTCTTCCTTACTAGGAAGGGCCAGTATTTCAACTGCTTTATATTGTGCCTCATTTATACTTCTACGACTTTACGAGGAACCGTGTTACAGATGGGGGAAATGTGTCTCCAAGATACGAAATAACATGCCTGCCGAAACGCGGAGGGTCGGGTCACGCGTGAGCCGTGTGAACCCAGAACCACGCTCTCAGCTACTAACTATTGTTGGGTTTCCGTGAAAGCCAGCTTAAGTATGCTGTGACTATTTTCCAGAAGATCTCTTTAATACTGTACCGTTGATACGAGTAGTGACCAAATCTTTCCATAAATTCTCTTCTCATTCTCTCATAATCCCCCCCAGAACGTCTGAACAGAGCCCCGAGAGACCCCAGGCCCATTAGAGCTTGATGCTAATGTATCCTATGGCACGCTTGCCCTATGCCCCCCCCCCCCATCTCCCTGTTTGGCCTCAAACCATTGTAACCC
>NW_024412426.1:750203-757288 GCF_014898765.1 Herpailurus yagouaroundi
CCCCCCCCCCCCGCAAATATTTTATCTTTCACAAGCAGCTGGAAGGAGAGAGGCGCACGAGCAGCAGACTGGGTCAATCCTGTTTAAATATTGATCACAAACATCGTTAAAATAAAAGTCTATCGACTCCGCCGGTGACTTTGCAGCTTCAACACTTTGCAGAATGCAATATTCCATGTGCGGCGACGCCAAGCTACTTGCTTGAGTTATGATGTTAATAAGTGAGGCTCCTCCTCCGGGAGAGCGCTGGTGTCCTGAAGGCAGCTGCAGAGACGAGCCAGCCCTTTGGTCTGAGGCAATTACAGTCGTTCCCGGAGTCTTATAATCCCCGTAGGTCAGTGCTCCGGATGCTACCATTTCACCTTTGGAAGCTGAGTGGGCATGCTTCCAGGAGTTGGAAGTACGTGTCTTTCGTGGCCTTGAAAACACAAGGGTGACCTGACGGGATGGGGATGGCAAGGGATCTGGCAAAACTGGGCTGAGTCCATTCCTCTGCAGCAGTTTCCAGTCATTAGTCTCGGCTCGGTAACCTGGAGGACTTGTGAAAACACAGATGGACGGGGCCGCCTCTAGGGTCCCGATGTAGAAGAACTGCGGCTGGGGCCCCTGGGTGGCTCGGTCAGGGAAGCATCTGACTCTTGATTTCGGTTCAGGGTACGATCTTGCGATTCATGAGATTGAGCCCTGGGTCAGGGTCTACACTGACAGGGCAGAGCCTGCTTGGGATTCTCTCTTTCCTTCTCTTTTTGCCCCTCCCCGTCTCACGCTCACTCTCTCAAAATAAACAAACGTAAAACAAACAAACAAACAAACAAACAAACAAACAAACAAAACAACGTCTGCGGGTGGGTTCAGGAATCCTCATTTCTCACAAATTCCCAGGTGATGGTGACGCTGTGTCTTCAGGGGCCACACTTGAGGACAGTACCAGCGTGAACAAAGACGGGCACTGGGCACCAAACCAGGGTGCCCCCAGCGTGCTTTCGGGTGCTAGGCAGCCTCCCATTTTTCAGCTTAGAGCTCATTGAGCCCAGTGATTTTCAGACTCTTTTACTGAAACTCATCACACAGAAGATCCCACGTGGAGGTCCTTGCTGAGAGCGATAGACCGGTCTGCATTGGTCAGAGGGAAAGCAGAAGGCCAAGGACTTCCCAGCAGAGCCCTGTGACTCTGGGGACCATGGTTTGCTCCAAACGCCCTCATTCTACAAATACGGCAGCCAAGAACCCACAGGTAGATATGACCCATTTCCCTATTTCCCAGAGGATCTATTACATCCAACAGATAACCGGCCACTCCCAGGAGAATAGTTACGGTGGGCGAAGGTACCTTCCAAGAGAAAACGCACCTACTCATCACTCTTGTGGGAAAATCTGTATTTTTCACACTTGATGGATGGAAGAAAGAGGGCGGTGAGGGCTCGAATTTCTGAAGGCTTTCTCAAGTGGCTTGGCTGTGGGAATTCACTCGGTTTCAAGAGTATGTCCAGGCTGCCTATGACTCGGACGTCTAACTAGACAGAGACTGCGGTAAAAGGGTGTAACTAAACGGAAGAATGAAGGGGGGTTGGCAGGCTGAGGCATAGCCCAGGAAGCTGGAGGTCCATCAGGCACGGAACAAGCACATAGTCATAACTGACACAAATTGGACAACGGACAGATTCTGACAAAAGGAAAATGACAAGTTGGTCTGCTTTTCACGTCTTCCTATGTGGGAATGTAGGTAATTGGGCTGATTGGTTAGGAGTGGCACAAAGGCTAAGTACCAGAGCAATTCAACAGAAGACAGTCAAGGGGCAAAATTCTGTTCATCTATCTCCTTTTCTCGCTCTGGTCTGTTTCTCCCTCCCGCTACCCCTTGGAGTCATGGGAAACCCAGGGATCCTGAGTCAGCACATTCAGATAGTTGCCTTCTGGGTTCCCAGGAGGAAATCTGAGTAGAATCTCATGCATGAAAATTTTCCCTCTAAGAGGGAACGCAAAGACAATAGGAAGGTCACCATTAACTAGTTTAACACTGACAGAGTCGCAAGGAGACTGTTCTTTTCTTTTTTAAGTTTATTTTTTATTTATTTTGAGAGAGAGAGAGAGAGCACATGTGAGCAGGGGAGGGGAGGGGGCAGAGAGAGAAGGAAAAAGAGAATCCTAAGCAGGCTCCATGCTGTCAACGCAGAGCCCGAGGCAGGGCTTTAACTCATCAACCGGGAGATCATGACCTGAGCCAAAATCAAGAGTTGGACGCTTAACCACCTGAGCCACCCAGGCGCCCCCCAAGGACACTGTTCTATGCCCTGTGGTGCCAAGTGGCCCCAAGCCAGTGACTCAGGTGACAGAGAAAAGCAAGGAGTTTGAGCCTCACGTACATTTGTTCTGGGAGGCAGGACTGGCTATTTATGACACTCTTGCCCCCATATGCAGAGAGGAGTGAGTGGTGTAAGTTGAGTTTCCGTCGTCTGGTTTAGATCGGGGGCTGCCTACATAAACGATGATAAAGCAAGTGTGTGTGATCCCCACCCCACCCCCCCCCCCCATCCAGCAGAGGTGATCCATTTTGTCCCCTTCTACCTTTCTCAGTCCCACAGCCAACCCTCTCTGCTGGGAATTTGTCAGGAGTCCTGCAATGTGTTGACGCGCCTTCCTGCGGCTCCTTTCCCTACGGTGTTTCCAGAAACTACCACTCCTCCCTGAACCCTGAAGATAAACCTGGAGTTGAGACCTCAGGCCCAAACGCTCCTTCAGGGGTACGGGACCCTTATTTAAGACAGCTGACACCCTGAGCTCCGCTTGAATGCCAAGTTTATGCTGCTGCTATATTACTCATAAAGAGTGAATAAATAATAATTAAAAGACCAAATCTCTTTTAGGGACACCAAAAACAAAAAAAAAAATACTGAAAAGGATCCTGAGAAACCATTTCATCTGAACAGGGATGGGTATGCGCTGCCGTGCTGGTCTTCAACTACATCAAGCATATTCTTGCCTCAGGCCTTTGCACTTTGCTTTTTTACAGAACGCCCACCCCACGCCCTCCCAGAAAGTCATATGTATTTCTCCCTTCCTTCATTAAACTTTCTGTTCAAATGTCAATGCCCCGGAAGGTTTTTCCCTAACCCTCTTTCCTAAAATGGCACCCCGAGTGACTTACTCTCTATCTTGTAGTGGTTATTCTAACACCTCGTTTGATTTTCTTCTTAGTACCTAACATCCCATTCTGTTTTCACATTTTTGAATTCTTTCTGGATCATCTCTACGTAAGCTCCATGAAGAGAGGGTTTCTTTGTCTTCCTCCGCGCAATACCCCGAGGACCTCATGGTGATTTGCACATGGTGGGTGCTCAGTAAAGATTTGTTGAGTGAATGAATTCAAGAGTTATTGCTGTCAGCTCCCTTTTTGGAAGCCTCCAGAGAAAAAGAACCTGCCTTTCTAAACTGTAACGTGCCACATAGATGTATATTATTACTAACGTATTTGTCTCCGGTTTTAAGCTCTTGACGTCGAAGAGTATTCGTCTTTAACTTTAAAGTATTCCAGTCCAAAAAAAAATTTGCTTTTTTTTTTTTTCACAAGGAAACACTCAAGTGGCAGTTAGCCTCCTCCTTCAAAGACAATAAGAGCAAACTCCCATTTCCTTATGACAGCTGGCATGTTTGATAACTTGCTTCTCAGTACGAGGGAGGGAGAAGGGAGCCATATTTCCCCCAACATTCCCAGAATTACGAATCATGGAAATGGTCTAATTCCATTTGTATATTACCAGGGATCCTATTTACTCCTCAGCAGCCCAAAGAGAGGCACTATTCTCCTCCTTAGTTACTGGGGAAGGAAGCCGACTCGGAGGGCTTAACTGGGCTGCCCAAGATCCCAGAACCTTGGCAACTGGAAACAGAGCCAGCCACTGGAAAGAAGCAGGCTTCCAACTCAGACATTCAGGCCCGGACTCCAGGGCGCTTTCTTTCCGCACTGCCTCTGCCGGGGCACGGGATTTCCAGGGAGGGTGGAATCAACTCTCCATTTCCTACCTGGGCGCTCACCTAAAAAATACCTCTGCATTTTTCTAGCCGCCCTCGGGATACAGAAACAAGCAAACGTTTTGTCTCCTCGCACCAGCCTCTGCAGCCGAGTTCCAACAGTCCAGAAGGAGACAAGCATCCAGAAATCAATCAGAGACCATTAACAGACTGTGCTTGCTAATAGTCTAACAACAAACAGTAAATCCTGCTTGCAGCCTAGACTCACCATGCTGGCCCAGCAGGGTCATTTCCTCGGCGGGGGGCTGGGGGAATGCAGAGACAGGGAGTTGTGTCGCTGAGAAGAAAGCCGGGCACAGCCTCAGAGGAGCCAAGGCCAGGGGGATGCCTCCCCGTCAGTGGTGCCCCCTCCAGCCTGGGGTGCTTGCTGCGGGAAGAGCATGAATTAACCAGGCGCGGAGCGGAGGCTCCGTCCCAGCTCTGCCGGGTGTGAAGCTGCTGCACTGTAATTGCCTGACTCAGGGCTTGTGGCCAAGGAGGAGGTCAGGTGCCCGGGGCCTTCTTGAGTTGAAAAGCACAGTTATCGCGGGCGGCTGCTGCTTTCCCGGTGGGTGAGATTCCTTTTAGGAAACGGCTTATCAGGTGATACCCCACACAGTCCATGGGGCGCCGTTCTTCCGCTTCTGGTCTCCAATATTAATCAGGCAGGGGAGCTCGGTGATGGCCCAAACCCCAGAAGGGACTTGCAGGGGGTCCGAGAGGGAGGTAGGCTAATTTACGGGAGGAGACTGTGGTCTTCGGAAGGCAGAATCCATAAAGTGGAAAGTAAATGTTGCCTCTTTTGAATATGAATCAGTAACTGAAGCCTTTGCGAAGACCTACCACGTGTCCAGGAAAATGCGCTATACGTTGTGGGGGGGGGTTCAAATAAACACGAAGCGTGGCCCTTGCCCTCAGGGAGCTAGAAGACTAGGTAGGGGGAAACCGAAATATGGGCCGTATGTAAAAAAACACAAACGCCACCGAGCACTGAACCGGATTCGTGGTAAGTACCAACGTGATATTGAAGACGCAGACATTTGGCATATTTAGTAAAGGCGGAAAAGATTCGATGAACGGACAGGGAAGGCATGCCTCCTGGCGAGATGTAGCCCACACTGTCCACCTTGAATAGTGGATGAGGGTCGACTAGATGCAGACAGGTGGGGGGCCTTCAGGAGACAGGAAGACAATGATAAGAAGACGAACGGAAACCGGTCCAATGATGACAGTAGTAAATATTTCGACGGCTTTTCATCGTGTACGGTGCACTTTTAAGTATTCAGCCCTCGTAGCTAAATTTGAGATAGGCTGCTTTGAGTAGATGAGAAGTCTAAGGCTTGGGAAGTGTAGAAAAACATACTTAATATTACTCAGTTGATAGGTATCAGAGCTGGGGGGGAAATCCAGTTCCGTGCCTTTTCCTATAATAATCCAGGAGACGTTCCAGCCTTTTTTTTCTTTTTCTTTTTCTTTTTTTTTACTATAACCCAGAGCTAGAAATACATTTTTCATCATGACCTGGTACACACATGTTATCGCTTCGTATCCTAGCGCTTTTTGCCTTGACCGAGTGACGCGGTTCCTGATCTACCCTGTTCTAGACCGTCGCTACGTCAGATAGTTTGGGTTGCGTCAAGACCACCACAAAACTTAATGGCGTAAACCAACGACTATGTAATTTGCTCATGATTTTGTTGGGTGATTTTTTTCTACACCAGTAGTACTCGACTAGGAGTGATTTGACCCTTGGGGGACACGTGGCCATGTCTGGAGATATCTTCCTTTTTGTAACTGGGGCAGTGGTGTTATTGACATCTAGCTGGGAGAGACTGGACGTGCTGCGAAACATGTACAGAGCAGCCTGCACGCAAAGAATTACTGGGCTCCGAGGTCCACGATGCCAACACTGAATAACCTTGTTCTTGACTGGGCTCGGATCCGCTGACCTTAGCTGGGCTCGCTCATGAATCTGCGGTCAGCTCGTGGTTGGCTAGGGGGGTAGGAGGTTGGCTGGTTCTGGATGGATTTCAGTCACATAACAGGTGCTCAGTTTGCAGTCCAGGGCACAGATGACTGAGGCATGTGTCTTTCTTCTTCTATCAGCTTGTCCAGGCTTATTCACACGGTGATGGTCTGAGACCTTTCAACAGCTTCAGAAAAGGACAAGTTCCAATGCCCAAACATTTTGAAGTCCTTGCCTGTATTGTCCTTGTATTATTCCATTGGCCAACGAATCTTGTGGAGGCAAGAAAAGAATTGTGGGCCGTGACTCTAGAAATCTACCACAATTTCGTTAAGAGAAAATGCTGGTCATGACCTAGTAAATTGATCTCATGACTTACAAATGGATCACTACCTCTAGACTGAAAAGTCCTATTTTATACTAGACCCTTTGCAAGCTATTCAGGGGGATTTTCTTCTTTCTTTCTTTCTTTCTTTCTTTTCTTTTTTTCTTCTTTCTTTTCTTTTTTTTTTTTTTTTTTTAGTTTTCAGAATATTGGGCAATGTCATAAGCATAGTAGGTGCTCATTATATATCTTATGAATGGCATTAGAAGTTAGAGGTGCCAGAAGAGAAACTTGCCCAACTCTGCAAGATAAAGTTGGCTTATTGAAGCGGAACCAGATTATGGCACCTGTAAAATGCCAAGCAAGGTAATATCATTAATTCAGTTGGCAGGATGAAGACTGGATCTACCAGATTCTTTTTCTTTCTCTTTCTTTCTTTCTTTCTTTCTTTCTTTCTTTCTTTCTTTCTTTCTTTCTTTCTTTCTTCTTTTCTTTCTTTCTTCTTTTCTTTCTTTCTTTCTTTCTTTCTTTCTTTCTTTCTTTCTTTCTTGAAAGAGAGAGAGAGATAGTGCATGCACGTGCATTCACGTGAGCAGAGGGAGAAAGAGAATCTTAAGTAGACCCCACACTCAGTGCAGAGCCCAACGGGGGACTCATGACTGTGAGATCATGACCTGAGCCAAAAATCAAGAGTCAGGCACTTAATCGAATGAACCACCCAGATACCACTGAATCTTACCAGATTTTTTTTTTTTAATTTTTTTTTTTCAACGTTTATTTATTTTT